>NC_091780.1:43250914-43625081 GCF_029378745.1 Bos indicus | reverse complement strand
ACTTCACTCATTCAACAAATATTTACTGAGAGCTATCCATGTCAGTCACAGTACAAGTGCATCAAGAAGTACTGTCTACACTCTACTGGAGTTTGATAACCATGAAGCTCATAGATACCACTGCTAACTGTAAACATAAATGGCAACTTCAGTGGACCTGAGAGATGTGTAATTACAGAACGGTGACCTCCAGAACAGCTTTGATCTACATTTTATAGACCACTGCCTTTGTTGTTGTTGAGTTACTAAGGCCGACTCTTTGCGACTCCATGGATTGCAGCACACGAGGCTACCCTTTCCTTCACCATCTGCTGGAGTTTGCTCAAACTCTTGTCCACTGAGTCAATGATGCCATCCAACCATCTCACCCTCTGTCACCTCCTTCTCCGCCTGCCTTCAATCTTTCCCATCATCAGGGTCTCTTCCAATGAGTGAGCTCTTTCCATCAGGTGGCCAAAGTATTGGAGCTTCAGCAGCAGTCCTTTCAATGAATATTCAGGGCTGATTTCCTTTAGGGTTTTCTGGTTTGATTTCCTTGCTGTCTAAGGGACTCTCACGAGTCTTCTCCAGCACCATAATTCAAAAGAAGAAATTCTTCAGCATTCAGACTTCTTGATGGTCCAACTCTCTCATCCGTACATGACTATTGGAAAAACCATAGCTTTGACTCTATGGACTTTTGTCAGCAAAGTGATGTCTCTACTTTTTAATATACTGTCTAGGTGTGTCATAACTCTTCCTCCAAGGAGCAAGCATCTTTTAATTTCATGGCTTCTATCACCATCCGCAGTGATTTTGGAGCCCAAGAAAATAAATCAGTGCCTTAAAAGGAGCTGAAATCCCTCCACCAAAAGTCTTACTCCCCAAACATGTATACACATATTATCTTCCTTCACAATGAGTGCTCTGTGAAAGTGCAAGTGTTAGTCACTCGGTTGTATCTGACTCTTTGTGACCCTATATACTGTACTGTAGCCTGCCAGGCTCCTCTGTCCATGGATTTCTCCAGGCAAGGTACTGGAGTGGGTTGCCGTTTCCTTCTCCAGGGGATCTTCCTGACCCAGGGATTGATCCCAGGTCTCCTGCATCGCAGGCAGATTTTTTACCATCTGAGTCACCAGAGAAGCTCGAGTGCTATGAACCCTCTTGGCAAGTAAGAGTAAGGGTGCTGGCTATCCTTGGAACTCTCATTTAGTGTTAGAATGCCACACTGCAGAATTTCTTAGCCAAAAGCATTCTCAGTCCCATTCAGAGAGCTCAGCATAGTGGGCTATTTACTGCTATGACCTCCCTTTCTCCAATAATTTTTAAGATCTGGGAAATAGTCTGAACCACAATTGCTGAAAAAAGTTATGCCAGTGCTATATCTGGAACTAAATGAATAAACAAGACATTAAAATGCAAGTTCTCCACAGCTTGAGGCACTGTTGCATTAATGGTGGTGAAAGGGTAGGTAGAGATCAGCAGGCGCAGAGGGATAGGTGAAGCAAGGTCAAGGCAGCTCAGGGGGCTGGACCAACAACTACAGAACCAATGGTCAGGGAAAGAAGCTATGCCTGAAGGCACAGCCCGACATGAGGGATGTGAAGAGAAGGGAAGAGCAATTTCCAACGTAAAATACTTGCCATTTGTCCTGAGGGGCTGTGCCGTCCATAGTGGATCCCTACAGTGCTAATCCCACTAGCAGTTCATTTCTAAGAATGGGCTCCAACACTAAAAGAATTATGTGTATACATATTAGGTTAGGATGACTATCATCTTTGAGAATAACTTACATTTATGTAATGCCTTACGGCCTTCAGCCTCACACGGTAAAGAATCTGCACAATGCAGGAGACTCAGGTTCGATCCCTGGGTCAGGAAGATCTCCTGGAGAAGGAAAGGGCAACCCACTCCAGTATTCTTGCCTGGAGAATCCCATGGAGAGAGGAGCCCTGTGGGCTACAGTCCATGGGGTTACAAAGTATCAGACATGACTGAGTGACTAACACTTTCAACACTTTCACAGCCTTCAACATGATCTGTACAATAGCCAGGCATTTTTATTAATATTTTAATTTTAAAGTGAGGAAACTGAGACCTAAGCATTTAAGTCATACAACTCATAAACGAATACAGCCTGTCCCAGAGCAAATCTTCTGACCCCATGCCCAACACTTCTTTCACCAGACAACAGCCAAGTTTCTTAAAAGGACTATCCCATCAGCAAATTCTGTTATAAATAGGGAAAATCCATTGACAGTGCAAATAATCATCTCTAAATTACTACAATTCCATAAACCTTTTTTTTCTATTAACAAAGAGTACCCTATACAGTGAATCCCAAGTGGACAGCTTTCACACCTAGAAGAAACACCTAGCACAAACCTGTATTTTCATCAAGGAAACTGAGACTCAAGAAAGTAAAGGGTCATGCCAGAGAGAAGTATTAACAGAGTAACAGAGCTGGATGTGGACTCAGATATTCTATGCATTCCAGAGCAATATTCTTTACTTTTGATGACAGTGCCCAAAAGCCCTGAACAAACATTTAAATTTTTTTTTCTATGCTTAAGAAACCTCAGCATTCATGTTGTAAGTTTGTCCTGATCACCTTCTATCAAACCTATCTGCATTCTTCAGGATCTGTTTTAAAATAGTTGGTGGCTTATCTTCTTACCTAGCAACATTTTAACTTCTGCTTTTCACCTTGTTGTGAGAACAGTCATGCATCCAAGGCTCCCTTGATATGGGTGCATATCGTTAAACAGTTCCAACTGCATTAGTTCAGATTCACCCAGATTCTGTTCCCTGTTATGACGGCCTCTGGTTTCCACCTGATTTCCTCACAGCTCTTGGCTTGGGTGGGAGAGGGCAGTAACATGCACAGTGGGGATACGGGTTTCAAGGGAGTGACTGTCACATTTCAATTCTCTTATTGATTACCAAGGAACTTCACCATTGCTGATTAACCTTGCCCATGCTTAAAGAAATATTTTAGTCAATGAAATTGTTTAGCTTTGGGGAATTACTGAAGTGTCAATGGAAAGACAATATAACCATTACTTAAGAATTTTTTTTAACTAATAACCACTATACCTATTCTCAGGCTATTTTTAACCATTTATTTGTCTTCGATATTTTCCAGTATTCTTGCTTACAGAATTCCATAGACAGAGGACCTGGCTGGCTATAGTCCATGGGATTGGATAGAGTCAGACATGACTGAATAACTAACACTTTCACTTTTACCTATATGCTGAATCCCAATTCTCTGCCTTCAGCTCACCTCTTAATCCCAAACCCAAGGTCTGTATATTCATCTATCTGTTGGACATTTCTACTCAGAGCTTCCATTTATCTTTTTTAAAAATAGAATGCATCACCTGTCCTCCCTAACTGGCTCTTTTATCCCCTGCTGGAATTACCTCAGGGATCAGCTCCACACTGTCTCCCAGGTACCACTTACTGGCCATTTATTCTTTCCTCCCCTCATTTTCCATTTCCTTGGAGTCATTAAACCCTTTCTCAGTTTTCTCTTACATTTCTCAGCAAAGTCACTTCTCCACTCACAGTGCTCTATTCTTATCTCAGGTAGGTCACCTCATTTGGATAAGTATCCTCTTCCAAGTTCTCCTGGCTTAGACTCACCTTCCTTCACTCCATCCACCACACAGAAACAGGCTCTCTAAATGCAAGTCTGACTGGGTCACTGCCCTGAAAAGTCCAGCATCACAGCTTGGCATACAAGGCTCCTGATGACCTGAGCCCAGCCTTACCTCTGCAGCTTCACCCAACACCATCCCCTCGTGTTTATCCTCTGCTTATCACTAGACTGTACCACTTCCACATTCTACATGTGCATACATGCCTTGTAGGTGCCCCTTCACTTCCTCAATGATCTTGCCTCTTACTTTGCTGACTGACTTCCATGTATCCTTTCAAGACTTACCTGGTTCATGACTTTAACTTGAGCAGCATCAGCAAGCAGAGCACATCTGATTTCAATGTCTCCTCTACAGAAGTTTTCATTCTTTTGTTTTGTTTTGTTAAAATATGAACTCTAGTTGAGAACACGCTTTACATTTTAGAATTTCAATTCTAGAAACTGTTGTAAGGCCAAAGAGGCCGGTGAATATATGTAATACAGTAGTTCTATATCCTCCATACCTAAAATTATCTCAGGAAAGACCCACAAGAAGATTAAAACACATCTATAGTCTATGAATATCCACCCCAATTCAGCCCAGATTTTCTCTTGTGTAGTCTAAAGTTTCTAGAAATAAATGTTTCTTCTTCATAAGACAACTACTCTAATCTTTTTCTACACAGTCTAAAGACCTAATTCAAGGATCTTTGTTAATTAAGCCTTACTCCAAAATATTTTAAGCCAAAAAAAGTTCATCCACCCAGAAAAGAAGGGCTCATGGGACCCTTCCCTGCAGTCCTCTTGCCCAGCTGAACTAAGCTTAACAATCTTGACTAGATCAAAAATGAAGACCTTAGAATAGAATGGATCATTAATTATCTCTACAAGACGTGAACACAACCTGGGGTAGAGATGTATATCCTACCATTAGCAGGAATATTTGCTAACCAGCATAGTTAGGAGGCGGGTAGTATCTAGACTTTAGGCCACTTGCAAAATGAATTAAATTGGTTTGTCTCAGTGACCAAAAATAAAATCATAAATGTAAAGGCTTTGGAGATGAACATAAAGGAAAACACTTCATAGCAAGTCACTACTTAGAGGTTAAGATTTCAGAGATGAATAGGGGGCTACCAAATACTAAGATTCCTCCAGAAATTTCAGAAATAAGGACTCATGGAAAAAAGCAACATATGAAGTTTTTGTCCTAGTCCAGGATGACACGTGGGGCCCTTGGTGACCTGGCCTCTTGTCAGTGGTAAGGTCACGGTAATAGCACTGTAGCTAGATACTCAGCCTCCCTCGTGGCTGGATGTGGTCCTAAGACTATATTCTCACCAGCAGAACAGAAGAGGAAGTGATGAGCAGAACAGAAGAGGAAGTGATGAGCACCACTTCCAAGACCAGGCCTTAAGATACCAGATATGCATCCTCCTATACCTTTTTCTTCCCTCAAACTATATCAAAGTAACAAAACTCCAGCTTTGACCATGCAGACAAGAGTAAGGCTGATGGTGAGCAACAACAGAGAAGGACCCTGGAACCCTGAATGACCTTGCAGATCAGAGTCACTCCTTCAACTGGGCCATTCACCTTGAATTATTAAATAAAAGAGAAATAAACCTTAACATTCTTTCAGCTACTGTATTTTATAGTCTATTACACCCTTTTAGCTTTTACCTACCTAGTAACACCTGTCCAAGTTTTTCCCACTCCTCATGCTTCAAAATCAGTTCTTCTGTAGAGTCTTTCTGAGACAACTGTGGCATATTTACCCCTCTTCCGAGTCACCAGAGTCCTCTGTTCTCAACTCTACTGCAGCTACCCTCACAGTTTGTTTCAATGACTTGTTTACTCTTCTGCCTCCCCAAAAGAAGTAACTCAGAATTCTGGAGGCAATAATTTATCACCCACTATGTTTTGCAAAATGTTTGGCACAAGTTTGTAGCTTAATGATTCCTAAATGAATAAATCAAGTTGGAAACCACACAGACATTCCTAGATCGATTGAAAGTAAATAATAGTTGTTGATATACACATTTGTCAGCTCACACTCAATGGTAATCATGCTGCTAAGCATTAGAAGAAATGTTCAAGTCTTCCAAGGGCATGGCCTTTCTCTCTAATAGAAATATTAGTAAAATGTAATGGTTGCCTTATCTAAAAACCATGGTTCAAATATATGACTAATGACAATTTAAAAATAACTACAACTAAACAAAGGAAAGAAATGGCCAAAAAAAAAAAATAGATCCTTTGATAAATTACTCTATATTGGCAACATTTGGCTTCCCTGGTAACCCAGTGGTTTAAAAAAAAAAATCCTCCTGCCAATGCAAGAAACATGGGTTCAATCCCTGAGTCAGGAAGATCCCATGGAGAAGGAAATGGTAACTCACTCCAGTATTCTTCCCTAGGAAATCCCATGAAAAGAGGAGCCTGGCCAGCTACAGTCCATAGGTTGCAAAACAGTGGAACACGATTTAGTTAGTAAACAACAACAGCAAAAGGAACCTTTATTTAACATTGATTATATTTGTTATTAAAATTAATAAGATTATCCATGGTAATGAGGTATAAAAGCTTTAGCCTTCACCCTAATCAATCACCTTTCCAGTTTCTGAAATAAGTGGCAAAAAAAAGTAACATGAACTTTACCTCTGTCTGACTTCTAGCATGAAATTGATACTAATACTGGTTTGAATCAAATATAAGACTGGATTTCATTGCCGATGAAAACATATTATATAATAGTCAAAGAGAAATATATCAAGTTTGCAGGCATGGGATAGAAAGGAACTTGAAGATGAGTCAAAGTGACTAAATAATATGAAGTAGAGTATAAGAAGATTCCCTTTGCATATGCAAATATTTTTATCTCAATATTTTGTACCTTTTAGACAAATATTTGTGGAGCTTTTAAAATTTCCATTAGTCTATTTTATTGTGGCATAACAATAGATCTTTAAATTTGAACTGTTCTGAGATTAACTGGAATTGGATCTTTAAAATTATTTTAAATTTAATGATTATGCTGTATTAAGCACTTTTTTTTTCAAACTCCAGTAAGAGTTAACAGCCTTTGGCATGTTGCTCTTTCTGTCTGAGGAACAGAAGTAAACAGGTAAAATCACAAGTAATCTTGACACATGTATTCTATTCATTATAACAATTAAATTTACAGAGTTAGGGAAATACTCTGGAGAATCTGCTTCCTCAAGTTTGATTTGGGTTGAAGCCAAAACATTTCAGCGTTGGTACTCAGGAGTATTATTTAGAAGATAAATTGCCTGATATCAGATTTTGGAAAAGGTAGAATTACCATCAAGTCTTGTTACACAACAATTCATTGGAGGGAACATACCCTGTATTATTCAGTTTTGCTTATCATAAAAAAAGGATTACTACTAAGGAGAATTTAATTGGAATAAAATATCACTGAATTACAGTTTAGTGTAGCATTTGAATAATATATAGACCACCTCTTTCTCTTGGAAAAAAGTTTTATTTTGAGGTTTTACTGTACCACTGGTATGTAATATATATTTAGATATGTGTTCTTATCATAAATCTTTTAACACTAAAGTAGATTGTACCAACTAATAGGAGAGCTTCAGTATTGATCTTCCACTTCTTTTGAATGACAAAAATGGTTTCAACTTTCAGTGTGGCAATATCTCAGAAATAAATTTGAGTGGAAGAGATTACATTCAACTAAAACTACATTATGAAGCAGCAGCAGCAAGCTAATATAAAGTACTTTTCATGGGTATATTTGAGATCTGTACATATTTTTCCGTTTCTTTCAAGGTCTTGATTCAACAAGATTTATTAGCACTGTCTTCTTTAAATGAAAAAAAAAAAGGCTCTGTATAAAAGTTTGTGTTTTTCTGTCTCTAGAACCCACACTTCTGCATTCAACTGTCTCAAAATAACTACTGTGAATAAAAGCCTTTTCTTAACTTGGTTAAGCTGAATTACCACTGCATTTTAGCCAAGGTTAATTCTTTTCATGGAAAAACTCTTAATAGGGATAGCAGGCCTTCAAATGAGAACTTTAAAACTGAAATGCTAACATGTGATCAAGGATAATATTAATGTTGAGACAAGGTTTATAATGGCTTAGTGAAGTGGCATGTTGAAGAGTAAAGATAATAATGCATATAATCAAAATGGATGGGGTAGAGAACAAGAAATATGTCTAAATTCTACCGATATTTTGGCAAATGATGGTTTTATTTTGGCAGGGATTTCCTACATCACTTTGAATAGATTTACGTTAGTAAGATGCACAAAATAACCTGAAAATTCCTTATATTCCTGGTGTGGGGGGAGGTCCTTGTTGAATACATTTGTCCTTCTCATCATGGAACATATTCATGCACCGTCAGCACAGGTGCTTCTAAAAAGAAAATTCTACACCCAGATACAAACATCCATTTCATCACCACTCTCTTTTCCTCACCATGTGTGGTATCTAATTACTTAGGCAGTCCATCTAGTCACAATAGAACCACAGGTGCCACAAAGAAGTCTCAGTACAATAGGAATTGTCTTGCGTGGAGGAATAATGGGAAGTTCCCATACTCAAAAGTTTCCTAGGACACAGGATCCAAACCTTTCCTTTCAAAGATGTGGAAATATATGATAATGCATGTTCTATATTTGGTATTTCCTTTTTGACTGATACACAGCTTCAGGCTTCCCACTATGTTTATTTGTACTTTAAAAGGCACTTTTTAATGTGCTCATGAGGAGAAAATACGACATATTTGAAAAGAGAACATAACCGTTTTTGGGGAACTTTCAATTTGCTAATTCACATGATTCAAGTTATATCCCATTGTAAAGAAATTATCATCACAAAACCACTTTTGTTTTTTCTAAAACCAGAATTCTAGAAGAATCTTAGTCATGCTTCAGCTGCATGTCACTGCATTCATAACTGGGCTTCCCAGGTGGCACAGTGGTAAAGAATCCACCTGCCAATGCAGAAGACACAGGAGATGTGGGTTCAATCCCTGGGTCGGGAAGATCCCCTGGAGTAGGAAATGGCAAGCCACTCCAGTATTCTTGCCTGGAAAATTCCATGGACAGAGGAGTCCGGTGGGCCACAGTCCCTATGGGTGCAAAGAGTGGACACAACTGAGCACAAATGCACAAGGCATGACACACATTCATAAACATCTCCCTATGTTCAGTACCAGTGTGTGCGTGCATTCTAACTCGCTTCAGTCGTGTACAACTCTTTGCAGCCCTATGGACTGTTGCCCACCAGGCTTCTCTGTCCCTGGGATTCTCCAGGCAAGAATACTGGAGTGGGTTGCCATTTCCTCCTCCAGGGGATCTTTCCAACCCAGGAATCGAACCTGCATCTCTTATGTCTCCTACAATGGTAGACGGGTTCTTTACCACTAGAGCCACCCGGGAAACCCCAGTACCAGTGCACTGAAGTATATTTCCTCCTGTGTTTATAGACTAATTTGTCTTGTAAATAACTGACCTGGAGCTAGTCCCAAGACAGCACATTATTATCATTAGATTTTTGGATAGAACAAAGAACAAACCACTGGGGATTGTCTTGTTAATATGTATTAAATTTTAAAGGAATTACTTCATTTGAACAAAAAAAAATATAGAGTCTATAAGTCTCTGCCTTTCAAGCTCTGATAATTAATAAAAGAATCCTCATCCTCTCTCTTCCATCCCCAGTAAGCCCTGGACTAGCAGTCAGCTGATTCAGCTCTGCTTTAAGTTCTGCCACTTACTACTAGAATGGCAGCCTTGAAAAATTCATATGATCTTGTGTCTTGGTTTCCTGTTCAAGACAGGAAGTGAGGGACATGGACAGTAGTGAGTTCTGGCTGCCTAACAGGGTGCTTGAGAAGGTCAAATGCATGGGAGAAAAATCACTGCAAAGTGTAAGTTCAGTGAAAATATGAAGGGTTGTTATTGTGTTAGGATTACCTAAATCTTCAACGGAAAAAAAGTTAATCTCATTCACTAACTATATTTTATAAGTGAGAAAATCAAGTTAGAACATAAGGTAGATTGTGTTTTAAGAACACTATCTTAGGACTCAATGTTCTTTCCATGATTACACTCAACTAGTGAAGTGAAATAATAAACAAAATCATATATCGATTCATGCCTCATACATAGGTGTGTGTGTGTGTGCACGCGCGCGTGTGCGTGCTCTTACGTTATCATTGATTATGCAATTGCCATTATACAGAATATTTTCATGAAGATTATGTGCCCTTCATTATTAAACAAATTTCATTTCAATAGCACTAACCAAATACAAATAAGAATTATTTATTTTCTATGTGATTATTTAAAAAATTCTTTGAAAGTCTCTTGCTAGCCTTATCTCATACCAAGTTATTTGGAAAAACTCCACTCCTAGCCAGCACTTCATGCATCTCTTTGATTTCTAGCCTGGAATAGCTAATAAGTAAAGCAATACAGCTAACTACACATTCATTTTCTTAGTACAAGTAAAAATGACTGTTGTTTCCTTGATACAATAAATTCCTCCATTCAGTAGACTACTGAAAGTGGCTAAAAGGGCATAAGATTCTTCTACTTCTCCCAGATCAGTTACAGGATGATCAAAAGGAGGAATATCACTGCAAGTGACTGCCACTCCTGCCAGTAAGTTAGAATCCAAACAGCCTAACCCTGGAGTTTCTTTAGAAAAATCTACATTTATAAAAAAACAGATATTTGTCAATTACTCTTTTCTTATAATGTAATATTCAAAAATGTTTTCTTAAGTATAAAATAGAGCCTCATATAGAAAAAAAATAATGTATCACCAAACAGAACTCTACCAGGAAAATGAATGAAGCATGGAAATAGACCAATAGACCTTGTGTCTCTTTGCCCTTCTCCATCAATCCAAACTTAGCCAGAGAAATGCAAAGGCCTGATTCCTGGGCCCCAGGCCCTTGTGTGTAGCCTGCACATGTACCGTGCCTGCTATTGAAACTGTTTAATAATAGAGGAGCTTGCACTTTCATGTAATTCATAATTAGAAGACGACTACAACTGCACTATTTAAAATCAAGCCTTTGTTATCAGCACCAGTTTTAGACAGAAGCTGAGAATCATTTGTGAGCTGCGGCAGACCCAGACTGTTCAAAGCAATTGCTGTTCAGCATGAAAGCTGCAATGGAGGTCACGGAACAGGTCAGGAGGAAAGATAGTGTATCGATTTCACACCAGGAATAGAGGCAAAGCTAGGGCCCACTGTTGCTACATGTGATGTATTTCACTTCGGTTTAAGGCACATTTCATTCCCGTCTGAGAGGGGGTGGGGCGCAAAGGGCAGTGGATTTCACATGGAATCATGATGAATTCTGGACTCGTGGATTCCAGTAAATATCTCCTTCCTGGCATTAAGTATTTCTGTAGCAGAGTGAATATAATGAAAATTAGGCTTCCGATGGTAGCAAGAATGTACCTTAAAAAAAAAGGTACCTATGTTGTGGGAAGTTCATTTCCTCCACTTATTAAAATGCAACAAAAGCAGACATGAATGTAAAAGCATAACATGTATACAAGTGAAGAGCTCTGCAGAATGACCTCACAATGAGCATCATTCATGTTGTCAGAATGATGCTACAGATCGCTCAATGAAAGAAGTCGACTAATAGAAATAAACCTCTCAAAAAAGAAGTCTTGGTCATGGCCTCAAGGTAAATCTCTGAAGTCATACACAGGATATTGATGGCATCAAAAAATGTTATTTAGTGTTTCCACATTGTACGTGGACTTTTCTTCTTCATCGACTCTGAAAAGCCATTCATACTGAATAAGATCTAGAAATCAGTTTATGTATACCAAACTTTATCTGCTTCAAGCTGGCCTAAGAAAACTGGTAAACCCTGTTTATTTCCAATAAATGCCATTAATTTACAATAACAATTTTGTATTCTGCCTTGACTATGACTGTCAGCATTTTCCTACTTTCAAAATTTATACCAGTTGGGTGAGCTTTGGAAAATAAAATAGCTGCTGGATGTTTATGATTATAAGCAAATGGAAACAGGGCAGCCTGGTTATCTGTCTTCCCATTGGAGAAAATGGACTTTTCCATTCATGTACTCTCCACATTAGTCCAGCTAATCCCAAAAGCCACCCATCTAGGGTGGGAAATAATTTATTTGTAGTGTTAATAACATTGTCCCCTTTAAAAATACTAATTTCATTATACATAATATAAATACTTATATTAGTTTTGTAATATTTGCTTTTCCTGTTTAGAAACATATTTTCTCTTTTCAGAGAACCAAGATTATGTTAGAAAGAGCACAGAGACATCCTTCTAAATTATTTATATCATTTCTCCACCTAATCATTATTTCTTAGACTGATCCCAGGCATCCGTGCAGGCCTTTGCATTGCACGTTCTTCCTGCATGCCTTGTTTGTTATTTTATAGGTAAGGAAGATCAGTTTGCCATGTGCCATAGAAATAAAGATATGGCAATTAAGGCACGTATATTGATAGATTCCTTAAAATCATTTTGTTTGTTCCCAAGCCTCCTTTCCTAAGGAGTTTAACAACTGAGAAGGAATTTGCACAATTCCATTTTATCCGACAAAAGAAAACAAAAAAGCTCAGATATATAGAGACATTAAAATAGAGACGAGAGAGAAATAAATATTTTTCTCCCAAGGAAAACTGACAAGTGAGAAGAACTACACAGAGGTAGGGAAAAGTTAGACAGAAATCAAGTGACATGATACTATTCTAGACCAAATGGCCTTTAAATTGAATCCAAAGTATCAAAAAAGTCCTAATATCTATAGGAAGCTATAAGACTAATCAGTCCAATCAGTTATCTAGGAAGATAGTCAACTTAGTAGAGAAAACAACTGATGTAGAGAGCAGTATAGAAACTTGCTGCTGAAGTGTTTATGAATTTGGCTGACATGTCACCATTCCTTCAGTGGCTTCACATGAACCATTCTGTCAACTGGTTTCAAGGCATCACTCCAAATTCTCTAGGGAATTCATTGAGTCTTTTGTTATTGGCAATTTATCTTTAGAGAAGTTTGAATACACATAATAGGTATCATTGCTCCAAGAAATATTTTGGCTAGCACAGTAATTTGAGAAGTTTGACGAAGTCCCAACCACCTATCTTACTTAATATATAATATGAATTCAGAAAGAATCAATGGTACTCCAATACGTACTTGAACTCACAAATATATAGCTTACATTCTTTAACCAATTTTTTTTTATTGATGCTAACATTTTTAAACCTAATTAAGGCAGCTCGTTCTCAGATTCATTCTTGAGACGATCATTCTTGGCTTCTGTTGAGATATTCTCCCCACCCCATATATACTTTCAATCCAGAGACATGATATTGAAGTACATTCTAAGCAAAAGTGCAGCAGTTCAATCTCCAAACCAAAAAACCAAGGCTAAAAAGATGCCGCTTAGTCAGAAGTGCAGCTTCAAACTGCATCACCAGTTCAAAAGATGGCTCTATCTTTTCTGCAACATAACAATGATGATGATCTGAATAAGATGTCTAGATTCGTGAGCACATAGCTCCTTATTCATCTAAAACAGAGCAAGTCAATAAGATGAATGCGTTTGTGCTCAGTCGTGTCCAACTCTTCGTGATCCCACAGACTGTAGCACACTAGGCTCCTCTATCCATGGAATTTTCCAGGTAAGAATACTGGAGTGGGTTACCATGACTTCCGTCAAGGGATCTTCCTGACCCAGGGATCAAACCAGCATCTCTGACATGTCCTGCACTGGCAGGCAGGTTCTTTCCCACTAGCACCACCTGGAAAGCCCCTTATTAAAGTATAGTCGTTTTACAAACACACCCACTAAGCTTTTTTTCCCATATAACTCCTAACTCCTTTAGGTACCCAGACTCTCTTTTTGGGCAAAGGGCTTTGCAGTATCAACCCCATTACATCCCAAGCAGCAACAGTGTCCTTCCTCCTTCCTGGTGGACCTCCTCCATCACCATGATCCCAATTCTCTGTGAGCACCGTGTTCTCATTAGGCCGCCACCATTACTATATACACTCATAACATAGCTCTCACTCTTCATAGAAGTGGCCCAGAACTTGTGGTCCTCAGGTTCCCTATTGTTATGGCCGCCATTGCTAGAAACTTAAGAATGACAGCACCCTACGCTCTTCCATCCTCACCCTCATCCCCAGAATTCTGACTGCTCTGCTTTCCAGCGATCTTTGCTTTAGAAGCAGACTCCAGGAAATATGATAAATATGGCTGTGGAATAGCACAGGGATCCTTCTTCCCAAATCTCAGGAAAGGCCAACTGAAGGGCTATAGGTTGTACACAAACTTCACAGATTAAAAAGCAAGTGGCTTCCAGGGAAGATTCAAAACAAATTAAGAGGACTTCCCTGGTGGCACAGTGGATAAAGAATCTGCCTGCCAATTCAGGGGACACAGGTTCTATCTCTGGTCCTGCAAGAATCCACATGCCACAGATCAACTAAGCCCATGTGCCACAATTACTGAGCCCATGCTCTAGAGCCCACAAGCCACAACTGCTGAGCCTGCACGCTCTAGGGCCCGTGAGCCACAACGAATGAGCCGCTGTGCTGCAACTGAAGCCCGTGCGTCCCAGAGCCTGTGCTCTACACCAAGAGCAGCCACCACAATGAGAAGTCCATGATGCATCACAACTAGAGAGTTGCCCCTGCCCTCCGCAGCTAGAGAAAGTCTGAGCGCAGCAACAAAGACCCAATGAAGCCATAGATAAAATGTTTTAAAGAAAAAAATTAGAAAAACATAAAGTGCTTTGGCTCTTGTTATCCTATTCTCCATTCCTCCTTCACACCAAGAAACTAGCCTCCATAGGCAATTTTATGAAAACCACATATATATTAGCAAGTGACCAAATAGCTCTGAGGAACTTCCATAAACGCAAAAGTGTCTCCCATACCTGAAGCCTAGGAGCATAGGGACGATGTTAGGAGGCAAACACACAAATAGTGCAGAGAAAGAAGCTCATGTCATTGAAGAGTCTGTTTATCCTTAAAGCCATACTGGCAGCCCAGACGATTCTAAAACATCCCTCGGCACTCTCTTTTACAAAGTAATTGAAAAATGCTGCACCAACTGATTAAAAAGCATTTCAAGTTTATGCCTAATGTCTGTTATATATATTTTCAAAGCACTGAATGGCAACGAAGATTAAAAGCAGTTCCAAAATAAACAACAAATATTTATTGAGCAGCAACTATGAGGCACTCTGCTGGGACTTTAGGGGATTTAAAGATGAGTAAGACTGCATCTACAGTTTAGTTGGGAGATCAGACATATGCACGGTAGAGGTTAAGCTCTAATACAACATGAAAATACTTGAAATGTCAAAAAAAAAAAAAAAAAATACCAGCAAATGTCTCCATCTCAGGGTATAAGGCTGCTATTCTCCCCAGACAAGTCCTAGCCCCATCAAAACAGACAAAAAAATCTGCCTTCAAGTAATAGTAACACTGATTAAAAAATAAGTCAAAGAGATCACTGCCAATTAAGAAAATGTCCTCAAAAAGGCCCTTGATTTTTGCCTGCCCATTTAGTGAATATTATGTATGTATGTATTAAATAGATAGTTTGCTAGGCTTAATTTATATGCAAAATTCACTAAACACACTCAGAAAATAAGACTAACTTTTTAAATGATCCCCTTTCATTAGATGTCTGCAAAATATCAAAATAACTGATCACTTCAGTCATTAAGTAAAAGAAATTCATCCAATCAATGTGACTGGCATTTGTTAAACACAGTGAGCCTAATTTTCTTTTACTTGTCTATTAAACTGGCTTCTTATAAACTGACAGATGATCTCAAAAGAAAATAATAACTTTGTCTTAATAAAACCTTTCCAATGGATCAGAATTGTTGAGCTAGTTCAGAAGAAAAGGAGAAACGGGTCCCAAGGAATAGCCTAACACAGTTCTACGGGCTCCTCACTCAGGTCTTTATCCTCTCACCTTAGTTTTCTCATTCATGAAATGAGGTCATTGAGTAAGATGCTTCCTAAGGACCCCACGTGCAATTGCTCCCAGAAAGAACTACCTGGGATTAACAAATTACAGATAATTACTTTAATACTTATGGTCAAAACCTTTCTTTCAAAATATACATACCTATGCACAACACTGCCTTTAACTTTATTAAAAAATTGAATATATATAAAATTACATAATGCATGTGTATGTGTTCTGTAGACAAATACAGTTACATTTTAAATACCCAAAGCAACAGCTATATATTAACAACTCCACTATACAGTTTTATATATATTAAAATGTCATCTTTAGCTTCATTTTCCAGCTGAGAATATATCATGTATACCACCAAGTATAGATGAGTTAATCATATTTAATAGAATGAGCAAAGAAGACTCAAGGTTTTATTTATAATGTAATATAACAGTGTTGCAGTGCTTTAAGATAAAACACTTTTTAATTTCAAGCTATTGATACTACTTTAGAAACACTATTGAAATCAACCCTTGATTTCATAGAATAGCCTAATTCTATGATATCTTTAAAGTGAAGAAAACATCAGAAATAGATCTGAACCCTTCATTCAAAGTAGAAAAGAAATAGCCCTTCATTTAAAACAGAAAATTCCAAAAACCTAGCACAAAAAGTACAGTGTTTAAAAAGTATTTTATTTATTTATCCTCAAAGTGACTTGATTATCTGATTCATAGGATCACGATTATTTCAATACATAGTAAAATACATCATTTTCAAGTAAGGTATCTAAACATCATTAAATAAATGTGGTTGTAAAGTATAACATACAGTTCAAAGGCTAAAGGCCAATGGACTAATGTACCTACAATGACAATTTTGTTTTTAACAATTTATTACATGTTATTTACACATTAAAAGAATGTCAATATAGCAACTGTGGGGACAAAGAAGTAAACATAAGCAAGGCTTGACATCTGGCCAGTGTTAGAATGTGATTGGGAGGTAACCGGGATAGCCGTGAACTGTAAATATGGAAGGTATCATTATTCTATGATGTATGATAGCTCTTAATGGGAGACAGTGATCATCAGTTAAGCAAATGAACCATTGGGCAGAAAATAGATGTGACACCATGGCCACGACATACTATCTGATAGGCGATGGACATTAACTGGTTCACAGATTTTAACGAGGACATATACACAATATGTAGGACATATGCATGTGCAAATTGCTCTATGTATTTAAATAAAATGAAGATATTAATATACCACGACTAGACTTAATTTTACGTCTATTTTCCACTCACACATTTTCACACCTACATTCATCTGTATACACAAAGATATTGGGCCAAATCTTTGCTCAGAGTTTCTATCTGATCTGATATCTAACTTGAGTGTCATGAGAAAATTATAGATACCCTGAAACTATTTTTGGATCACAAATTAAACAAATTATACTTTGCAGTCTGAACCAAAGTTTGAATTTGGTGCCAGTGAAAGTTTCTGACTAAAAAGCTCACATATTATATGATAAAATATAAGCTCGTAAAATCAAATTGGAACTTGACTTTGTCTTTATTTAGGCTCTCCCCAGGGCAGACCATGAGCTAAAGGTCCGAATGCAAACAATTTTTTGGAGTGAAGAAAATACTGGCAGGGTGTTAGAGAAGTGAAACAGAGAAAAGGAAGCAGTCAGTAAAATATGAAATCAATGATATCACTATGAGCCACTGGAGCTTAATCCCACCAAGAAACTGAGAGTCAATGTAAACTGCATCTCAGGAATCCCATCCAAAGGGCAAAGAAACTAGTGTGCTTATATACTATCTCCATCAGTCACTGGGGACTGTGCCAATTCCCTGGCAAGGGCTTCAGCAGCCAGACAGAGCCCTAGACCAAGGATGCTGCCAGACAGAAGTCAAGCTGTGGGCATTGATCACATATGCTATGGTGTCCTAATACATTCAGAGGTTCCATACAGGAACCCACAGACAGGCTGCCAACCTACCAGGGTCCTTCATTTCCTTTTGCCTTGAATGTTTTAAGCACCTTCTAACTGCTTTTCTTGTGCACTTATTCTCTCCATTTCAACCCCTCCTGTGCATTATTGCTAAATTTACCTTCCTATAACATGATTATTATCTGTCAATGCCTTGCTCAAAACCTTCCAATGGGTACTCTTTGTCTGCAGAATTAAATCAAATGTTTCAGTCAATCTTTTCCCAGTCACATTATATACTATTCTCCAGAACTTATCTCATATTCTGGTCAATGGGAGCAGTGACTATACACCCAAATACACCGTTGTCTTTGCTCACATTTACTCCTCACCTGGGAAAATATAGATTTTATCACAGTCTATTTCAAAGGATGCCCATAGTTGTCTAAGAAGATGAGTCTCCGTCATATGGGCTTTCCTTACATGTGCCCCTTTCTGTATTTCCACAGCATCTGATTCCCTTTCTACTCTGGTATTTATCAGGCTTGGTTAAGTTTTACTTATTGCAGTAATTATCTGCACTTTCCTTCTACATTCTCAGCTCTGTGAAATCAAGATCTTTATGCTAGTCAGTTTGTTTCACCTACAATACCTAGAATAATGCTTGCCATGCAATAGATGTTCACAAAACATGTGTTGATTTAAAACTATGACTGTAGAAAGGTGTCATTGTGTCATAAAAAGGGAATTAAACTTGGAGTCTGACACCTAAACTTCCACTTATAACTAGGTGTGTGACATTGGCATTCACTTAGCCATTCCACTTCTCAGTTGCCTCACTCATAAAACTGGAAAATAAACTGCCCTCTGCTACATTTTTCACATACATAACTCAAGAATTAAATAAATCAATATCCATGAAGATGCTCTGAAACGTTTAGTGGCAGAACATCACACGTTATAGGTGCTATCATAGTGAGGCACTGTCCTTCAGGTGATGATGGAGATGACACTGACCTGCTGCTGTGATGCTGTGAGTAGTTTCACCAGTGTTTGTTCTGACTGCGCTGGCCTCAGTTTCAGCTCTCCTTAAAATCAATGCCTGTACTGTATGTATAAGTTGACTAGCTGAGAAGATAAATCAGCATCTGAATTTAGTCCAGAGCAGGGTTAACTAGCCTCATATGGTGAGTGAATGAAGGACACTGACCTCATTAACATCATGCATCAGTCAGCACGCGCGTGTGTGTGTGTGTGTGTGTGTATTTAATAGACAAAACGATCTATTAAAAGAAAAAAGAATTTTATAAGGCTCCCCTGCTTGTCTAGATTACTCACAGAGATGATTTTCTTAGGATGCACTTGAGTAAGTGTACAGATAAAATATATGCATATCCTCGTCCTTCTCTTTTCTAAATGGCACACTCCAACTTCACAGTATATTCATATACTGGCACTGGCACACCTTTTAAATATTACTAAAAGGCAGCCTTTCTATAGTATATTAAGCAGCTGCTTGCATATGAGTATCTTGTTGTCCAGAGTGACAGCTGTATTTTCGCCTGTTTTGACATTGAGTCTGATCTGGGTGAATAGCTCATATCCATTAAAGTGCTATTACAACACTGAATGACTGCCAGAATACTTCCTGATCAATTTTAAAAGCCAGCTAGCTGTCATCATCTAATCGCAACAGCAAAAAACAAATCTTTGGGGAATAAAATGAGATTTTTAAACATTTTTAAGGCAGTGTATTAAATATAATCCCTAAAAACTGTTTGAATAAGAATTATAAGCTACAGAAATGGGAAGGTGGAAATAATATTTTCTGCACTTTGAAACCCCTTACACTTGCATATTGGCAGGCAATCTCAAATACTCCTTAAATTTACCATTTCGACAATCACTGAGTTTGAACTCCTGCCATTACATAACTTAATAAAGCAGCACTGAAAACAATCACCACAGAGTGTGATTGTGCTCACCATTAAATTTAGTTCTATAAAATTTAAGACTGAATTCAATCATCTTTCTGTCTTTGCTTCAATGGTTGAAATCCAAGTATTCAGGTTTACTTTTTACTTTTCTCAACAGCCAGAAAATATGCATATTTTTAAAGCTACAATGCCAGTATTTTAGATTTGCATTTATTAAGCACTGCCAGAGGGAGGCAGAACTCACTGAGACAGTTAAGACCACTTGACTCACCAGTTTAATTGAGAAAGTCTTACTCAAAGTTGTAATTCCACCACCATTATCCTGACAATATCAACAAATACATAATGTATAAATTGGCATAATCCATTTGGAGGGCAAATATTTAAAGGATGTAGGGAGTTTGGGTGCATTTAATCATCTGGGATGGTTTCTTAATGGGCAGGATTTAGCTCTTTTCTTTGTGGTTTTGACGGTCCATATTTTCACACCAAGACTATGTCAGGAACACTCACAACTGAAGTGGGCTTTCCCAACTGCAGGAAAGAAATGACCCAACTGCATCTCATCAGGAGGCTCAGTGGTCCTCACTTCCTCCCAAGATCATAAAGTTAAGAGAGTCTGAGCAAAAGGCTAGAAATGCCACCTTTCCAACTCACAGCCTAGAGAATCTGATAAATAGCAAGTAATATATTCCTAAAATCCTTAAATACAAGTCTCTGTAATAAAAGAGAATAATTAATGGAAATACTTGGTTGATAAAAATCATTATCCATTTTTGGAGATTCAAAAGCTCTCCCCAAAATCAGGAACCTGTGCAACAAAGTTTATTCCACAGTACTAGAGGATCTCCTTTACTTTCATCAAAGTCACCCTTCACTTCACTGTAAAAGACTCTTCATCTCTCAGTTTGTTTTTAAATATTAGAATTGATGTTATTCTAAGAAACTGCTCTATCATTAAAAAAGGCAGTGCTCCCCATTGCATATCAGAGAAAGTTCTAGTCACAGCACCTGGCTTACCAGTCTTTCAAGAGTTGCTTTCCAAACCCACAGCTGGTCCTTCAATCCTAAATGCTCTGTCTAGCCCCATGAATCAGCTCCCTGTTCCTCCATAACTACGGGCCCTTCCTCAGATCTGCCTTTGCATGTTCGTACTGTTCAGCTAAATGATTTTCTGACCACTTCCACCTAGTCAAACTCTTTATTTTTTCAAAATATGTCCTCCATCAGCTCCCCTGTGAAGTCTCCTTCTATTTTCCCAGGTAAAATCATCTATTCCTTCCTGGGTGTTCCCCAAGTACCTGCACATATTAATTCCAGGCCAGAACATATAAAAAGAGTATTTTCATTATTTATCTGCCTATGTTAACTGCCATAGACATCAGGCTGTAACAGGAACAATATAAAAAAAAAAATCCACAGAGTCCAAAATACCCTAAATGATGAAAATTATCTCAAATTGAGATCCCGACATGAGAAGAAGAAAAAAGTAGCAGCTCCCATTATCAAGTTGCCTCTTGTGTTTACTTTGTGGTGGATTTTACTTGTTCTTTTTCATTTTATCATTCTCACCATTGTTCAAGATTTATCTTTGTAAGGCAAAATTATCAAAATCCATCTATCTATCTATCATAGTTTAAAAAATAGGGAATAGTTGGGGTCAGATCACAAAATACAATCAAGAAATGATAAAATAAAAATGTCAATAAATTTGAGGTTGGAACTGTAGAAAATATCTCAATTTTTTTTTCAAAACTACACATTATTATTAAAGGTAAAGCTCATGTTTTATAAATGCATTTTACTCCCTGAAGGTAAAAAAAAAAAAAAAAAAAACAAGTGTTCAAAAAGCAGAGAGCAAAACTACAGATGCTGAAGTGTGACCTCTGTGATGGTTCAAGATGTGAGCCACCGATGGTTACTCCCAAAAAACTCCTTAAATTCGTAAAAGAACAAGTGATACTTTATGAGCAACTATTCATTGGGTCAAAATAGCTGAGGTCATATTCGATTGAAACCTCACTGCCATATATGTGATTTTTTTCCTTGAATAGATTTGACTATACTTTGGACCTATTACCATATGGTATAGAAAAGAAAGTGCAGGAAAAGGTTGTAACTGAGGTCAGCTACTTGTGCCAATCCCCATTTCCTTCATATCTAGTCCATTACTCTCAGCACAAGTTGGTTCAGCCTCCCCACATACTGTTAAAAATATGTATATTGCTTCTGGGAGATCTACTGCCCCTTGTAAATTCACATATTAAAGGGTAGCATAGAAGGGAAAGGAATCTGTAATAGAGTCATTTATAGCCAAGCACTAAATCATATAATACAGAAAACAAATGTGGATGGCTTAGAGGGTGGGGGCATATATATTACCTCTCTTCTATGAACAATCATAAAATAAAATGGGATCTCCAAGCTGCCAAAATTAAGTGGAAGCTGGGCTACTAGAATATCAAAGACAAAGAAAAAGAGAGAGAATGAGATAGAAAGAGAGAGACCAACCAACTTAACTTAATCTGAATAAGCAGTTAACCAGGTGTTAAGTGTTTAAGAGCTTTTTTAAATTAAAAAAAATTAAACAGTTTTGAAACTCATTATATCCCAATGCATATTTCCAGAGAAGAGGGGGGAGTGTGACATGAAGAGGCACTTAAAAAAAAAAAAAGCCTGGAAAATCACAGGAAAAAAATGAACAGACTACAGCTTTACCAGCTTTTCCAATGATTCCTATTCCTCCTGACTCCGTGCCCAAACACGTCTTTCTCTGAACTGCCTTGCTATTTTGCCAAAAGAGAAAACTTATTTTCCATCTATGTAAACTCCTAGAAGAGGAGGGAGCAGGAAGACTACTCAATTCAGCCCAAGAAAAATAGAGCCCTTGTGCGTATCTCCAAGTGTCTGGCAGTGACCCAATCCCCTGGCAACGTTGGTGGTCCAGCCTGGAGGCTATGCTCTGACCTAGGAATTAGAAGCGTTTTGCTAACCTTCCTTCACCGGGTCAACTGGAGAAAATGATACACTTAACCGCAGGAAGGAAGGGCATAAAGCACATCACAGTTAACACCACCCCTTCCCTGGAGCTGGCAGGTCCAAAAGAGTCCCTGGAATTTAGCTGCAAAGGATTAAGCCTTGCTAGACTCTGTAAGGAGAGGAGCAGCTTCAGCGGTAGAGAGGGGAAAAAAGAGGAAGAGGGTCCCAGGGAAAGGATGAGGAACTCTGAATTCTGGATTCAAGAAGCCAGATCTCTTTTCATTTACATAAAATGTTAACAGAATCAATCACAAAGGATTAAGGGAGACTGAAAATATATTTAAACTAGCTGTCTGATGAACCAGTACACTATAGCTAAGAGGAAGACTGTGACGTAGAAGAGTGATCTGGAAGCAACAGTAACAAGAGTGACAAATCCACTGGGAGGGAGAGCTAAAATGTGGACAGGTAAAATCAGATTCCTCCCAGCTCCTCAGAAAGATGTGAAAAACCAGCAAGAAGAACCGGGGAGCAGAGAAGAACCAAAAAAGAGGGAAATTCAGACCACTGCTGGTATACAGGCTCCATTAACATAGAAAATTGTTAATAAATGTGATAAATGTTCATTATAAAGGGTTTCAAACCACAGATAAAGATCACCCATAATTCCAATATTCAGTTAGTTCAGTTTAGTATATTTCTATATTTCTGTGTGTGAATCAATATATGTGTATGCAATTTTTAACTAAGATCAAAACTGTGAATAATATTTTTTTTATTTAAACCTTTTATTTTCTATTGGGGTGTAAACAATTAACAATATTGTGATAGTTTCAGGTCTACAGTGAATGGACTCAGCCATACATATACATATATCGACTCTCCTCCAAACTTCCCTCCTATCCAGGCTGCCACACAACACTGAGCAGAGTTCCACGTGTTACACAGTAGGGCTTTGTTGGTTATCCATTTTAAATATAGTAGTGTGTACACGTGCATCCCAAACTCCCTATATCCCTTCCCCTCATAATCATAAGTTAGTTCTCTAAGTTTGTGAGTCTCTTTTTGTTTGGAACATCTTCATTCATATGACATTATATGGTAAGAATTTCTTACGGCCCCACATGACTTAAAAACAAGATTTTTCAATGAGTGAAATGTATTCTTATCCTATAGACCTTTGCTCTGCAATATGGGAGTCACTAATAACATACGATCATTTAAGTATAAGGACTTCAATGTATCTTGCCCAAAAGACATATCAAGTGACTCTCCTTTTAAAACCATTTGAAGATGTCGGTTTTCCCTGTGATTTATCCATATTATGAACAGCTAAGAACAAAACCAGTATCTTATTCATCTTTTCTCCTGCTTTAGTGTCTGACACATAGTAAATGCTCAATAAATGTTTGCTGATTGATCTGAAAATATGCTTATCTGAGACTTATAGGAAAATAAAGGCAAGGCTAACATATGTCCATAAATACATGCACAATAAACAAGCAAATCTAACCTCTCAACTTTAATGTAAATATTATAAGTAAACAAAATATAGTATTCAAGACAAAAGCTCATATTTGTCAATAATTTATATCAAGACCAGGAAAAGACGTTTTCATAAAACTCCAAAACTACTAACAGATTTAAATGTCTAATGTAAAAAGGATATATTCTGTATAATCTTCCCATCTACCATACCAGTGCCACACTCAGGTTATTATAAAACTACAGAATCAATCCACCTTTATAATGCATTTTTAGAATGTATTAGGAACGACAATAATTGTTAACAGCCTACAGATCTATTTCCAGCAGCAGAAAGCATCAACACATGTATGAAAAAAGGTGATTCTGACTCAAAGTCAAATTAGGAAATAAGATACATAGAAGAAATATGGAGATTAGGTCACACCTTCCAATGAAAAGAAATATTCATTCCAAAAATGATGTCATGGGTCAGCTTTGAATCCCAGTGTAAGGTTAACATTTTGTCTCACTGGAAAAAAATGAATTTGACCTTGTAATATTTATATCACATAGAAACTACCCCAGACAGATTTCTTTCTGAAAGCCTTCAGATTGCTTCTTGTCAAACCGCCTGTGTCAGAGATGTGACATGTGATCTTAACTGGAGGCCATATTTGATAGTGACAACCAGAAGACAGGGCTGAAAAGAGTTTTAGTGTAGTTTCTTTTTTCTTTGTTAATGAGTGTTTGCCACTATTTTTGTTACGTCTACCTGGAAGAGTACAGATATCATTGAGGACAGCTCTCAGACAGACTTGCTTCTTTTTACAAAACTGTTAACAGTCTTGGATTAAAAACTTAAAGGCAATGGATCCTGTCAGCACTCAGAAAGGCAAAGTCATTTACCCCAACTTTTGACTAAAACTTTACAAAACTGTTAACAGTCTTGGATTAAAAACTTAAAAGCAATGGATTCTGTCAGCACTCAGAAAGGCAAAGTCACTTACCCCAACTTTTGACTAAAATATAGTAACTCATTACAAACCAACTACAGAACAAAACAGTCTGAACAAATCTGGAAAATAAAGATCATATATTTTGCTATATATTAATAATAGTAAACAGTAAAATATTTATCCCTTTAAAAATTTATAAGGAATTGGGGGAAGGAACCATTAAAAAGTTTAAAGTTATATACTGATTAAATGATGACTAGGATTTTTTATACAAAAGTAGTATTTTTAATTCTCTGAAAATGTGTAATTTCTAACAACATTAGTAGAAATGCCTGACTGGATGAGACACTTTCATTTCATCTTCAAAACATATGCTCCAGTAGTACTTCCAGTTATTTTGTATTGACTTATAATCTTCTATCTCTGTCTTCAACATTTTCCTATGGATATTAGAAGGCTTATATCTTATATTTTGTGAACTAATGTAAGTATATCTATTAAAGGCCAAAGACATGATTCCTCCAACATGCTTTAAAATTTCGTAAGTGAGAAAAAGGCTACAAAAAAGAGGCAGCCTGGTGAATGAGGTAGAAAAATTATGGGATTTGGGATCTGAAAGACCCCTGGTTTGAGTGTCCAGTCCAGCCTTCTGTGACTTTGGACTTCTTACCAACCTCTGTGAAGCTCCATGTGGTCCCATCAGTACACTGGGGGTGATGATACTATCCTGATATGTGGTTTCATAGATGGTCTTTACATGTGTAAAATACGTGTTCTTTGCAAGTCATAACAATTACTGTGTAATAACACTCCTACTACTATTGTTATATTGTCTTTGCCACAAGAACCTAAGTGAATAAAACATATCACATAGCCTACAGCACAACATATTACATATTCTCTTATATTTACTACAGAATTTAATATTAAATGTATGTAAATACTAAAAATACTGGAGGAGCTCTGGAAAGAAAAGATAACACTAGGGTAAAAATAATTAGATATGACTTTAGTAAGAGATTTGACCTTTGCTTAAAAACAAAAAGGCAGGATTTTGGAAGATTTAGAAGGGTGAAAGGGTGGGAGCACATGTGTGATAGGCTTTTTATATGAAAATTTGTGGTTATTAAAATCTTGTACCTGTGTCCATAGGCTTGTTTTGACCGTTGGGCCCTCATTTGTGACTCCTGACAGTTATTTGAAGAAACCCAGAAAACTACTTGGACACAGGTGAGGATAAGAGTAAAAATAACCACCACTTTTTGAGCAACTGCTATGTGCCAATTACCCTCTGTCTCAACTGTCTCTTCTGTAAAACGGGGATTGTTATTGTTAAGTCGCTCAGTCATATCCAACTCTTTATGACCCCATGGACTGCATTATGCCAGGCTTCCCTACCTTCACCATCTCCCAGAGCTTGCTCAAACTCATGACCATTGAGTCAATGATGCCATCCAACCATCTTATCCTCTGTCATCCTCTTCTCTTCCTGCCCTCAATCTTTCCCAGCATCAGGGTCTTTTCTACTAAGTCAGCTCTTCCCATCAGGTGGCCAAAGTTTTGTAGCTTCAGCTTCAGCATCAGTCCTTCCAATGAATATTCAGGACTGATTTTCTTTAGGATTGACTGGTTGGATATCCTTGCAGTTCAAGGGACTCTCAAGAGTCTTCTCCAACACCACAGTGCAAAAGCATCAGTTTTTCAGGGTTCAACCCTCTTTATGACCAGCTCTCACATCCCTACATGACTACTGGAAAAACCATAGCTTTAACTAGATGGACCTTTGTCGGCAAAGTAATGTCTCTGCTTTTTAATATGCTGTCTAGGTTGGTCATAGCTTTACTTCCAAGGAGCGAGCGTCTTTCAATTTCATGGCTGCAGTCACCATCTTCATGATTTTCAAGCCCAAGAAAATAAAGTCTGTCACTGTTTCCACTGTTTCCCCATCTATTTGCCATGAAGTGATGGGACTGGATGCCATGATCTTTGTTTTTTGAATGTTGAGTTTTAAGCCAGCTTTCTCAATTTCCTCTTTCACCTTCATCAAGAGGCTCTTTAGTTCCTCTTTGCTTTCTGCCATAAGAGTGGTATCATCTGCATATACTTCTGGCAATCTTGATTCCAGCTTGTGCTCATCCAGACTGGCAGTCCTTAATTCAGGGAGAGCACTCAGAACGCTGCCTAAAAGTAGTAAGCACTCAAACCTTGGCTTAGATGATGATAATAACGATGATGATGATACAGCAACAGGCCCTATGTGATGTACTTTCACAGCATCATCGATGATTCACAATAATCACGCAACCCACAGGGCCACATATTTGAGATGGCATAGAGTTGAATAGGAAAATGTTGGACCTCTTATAATAAAAGTAATCACTATGAACTGTTTTGGGTAGACCACTATTTAAAAAGGATTGGTCTAGTGGGAACAGGATAGCCAGGAAGCAAAACAGGCACTGAGATTCTTGTGCAGGCAGTGAGAGGCTGAGGAGGGGCACTTTCAAGGTGGTACAAATGGGATGGAGAGGAAGGGAACTCTGATCCAAAAAGGAGGGGGAGGGGTGCATGATTCCTTCTCCTTACAGTTTACTAACATTTCTCAAGTGCTTAGAATGTGCCCAAAAATGTGCTAAGTGGTTTTTATGCTGACTATTTCATTTAATTATTCCAGTCTGGGGTAGTTACTGTTTTCATTTGCATCTTGCAGATGAGTAAACCTGGGCTAATGACTATACTTAAAATAACCCAAGGTCATACAGCTTGAGCCAGGATTTGAACTCAGATTTCTATCTGACCTCTGAACCAGCACTCTTGACCTCCAAATGATGCTAACTCTCACACGGCTATACTTAAAATGATAAATATTCTATCTGATCGTAAGAATTAATTGATATTGATTTCTTTTTTCAGGATGCATCTCTTTGGTATCTGAAGTTTTAGTATGTATTAGATACTATCAAGGAATATCCATTTTTAACAAAGAATGCAAATCCAATTGCCAAACACCAATATTTTGAAAGGGATAACACTACAGACATTTTAAAAATATGACAAGGTATATAAATAACATCCATGGTGATATTCATGAAAATCAACTTATTTATAAAAGAATTATTATTCCTTCTACTGGGTCCAGCTTTGCAAAGGAAAAGCAAAAGGAGTTTCTCTAAACAAAATCAAAAAGTTAATTTCATGAAGCCAGCTGTTTTAAATAGGGTTGTTTTGAAGACATTGTTCATATCTATTCAAAAAGACCCCAGCCCGACCAAAATGTTTATCTGTCACTTCTAACTGATCCTTTACAAAGCCTTAGACCACTGCTTACAAAAGGAATGTAGTTTATTACAGTTGTTGCACTCCAAATGAATATTGATTTCAATCTCAGAATGCTATGAAAGGACTTGCATCAATTACACAGTACATCAGAGTCATAATGCAAGTTACCTAGTTCCAATGATGCACACAGCAAATCAATCATTCACTTTCACACACCTTTGAAGAGACACCAGCCACCATGAGCTTCCTTTATCTAAAACCCTAAAATAAACCATGCAGTGCAAAGTGGTGATAGAAAAGGAAATCATCCCCAGTTTTTAAAAAGCACAGGCTACCGTCAGAAAGCCATTATAATTACTCCCTTTCAAGTGGGCTGTGTGTTAATACAAATACAAATGAGGGGGTAAAAAAAATGAAGCCTTAATGACAGCATTATGAGGGGAGGTTTCTCCTTTACATTATTTATTTATTCAATGGAAAATTATTTGGCAATTATGATAAAGCAACTAGACGACAATGACTTTCCTTTGAATCACTAATTAAAATGCTGATTGCCTGTGGAGTGAGATGTGCAGTTATGGTCAAACAAGAACTTTCATTGTGCTAAACAGCTTGGGCTGGCCTGACACCTGGGTGGGGAGGGGAGGGTGTGAATCAAGCACACTTCACTACTAAAATCACACTCATATTTATTCAGGAAAATTCTAACAATGTTATAAATCTATATTATTGCACTTAGTAATCTGAAGAGGTTTTTTTTAAATAAGAAAATCTAGGTTCAGAAATGAAAAACCTTATGAAGTCTATGAGTATATTTAATACATCTCAAATGGCTTTGCATGTGAAAATTATTTTTTACAAGTTGGCACTTCTTATATTCTTCCATTTCTCTACAAGCTACCTTTATGTACAGACAAACATCAAAGAAATGTGACCTTCTTAGTTCAACATAAATGCTCTTCAAACACAGATGGTTTCTCTTCAATAATAGAAGAAATGTCTTACAATTAATGGTAAAGAGGAAATTGCCTTTCTTGTAATGCAATGAATTCATTGCTCTGAATTTTACTAACTAAAATTATGGTTTTCCCAATAACACTGAAATAGTCATCATTTTCCAAAATGAAACATACATTTCTTACATTCACAACTTGTTTATGTTCTCAAAAATCAATTCATAAAGTTAAAAGAGAGTAGCTGCCTTAAACCAGTAACATACATTGTTAGGAAATGCATTATTTTGAAAGATTCCATCTCTCAGAGAATAAATTCTTAGATTTGGAAGAGAATAGATAATAGATCAGAGAAGGCAATGGCACCCCACTCCAGTAGTCTTGCCTGGAAAATCCCATGGACGGAGGAGCCTGGTGGGCTGTAGTTCATGGGGTCACTAAGAGTCGGACACGACTGAGCGACTTCACTTTCACTTTTCACTTTCATGCATTGGAGAAGGAAATGGCAACCCACTCCAGTGTTCTTGCCTGGAGAATCCCAGGGACAGGAGAGCTTGGTGGGCTGCCGTCTATGGGATCGCACAGAGTCGGACACGACTGAAGTGACTTAGCAGCAGATAATAGATAAGTCATCTGGAAGCTTCCCTGGTGGCTCAGAGAGTAAAGAATCTGCCTGCAATGCAGAAGACCCAGGCTTGATCCCTGGATTGAGAAGATTCCCTGGAGAAGGGAATGGTCACCCACTCCAGTATTCTTGCCTGAAGAATTCCATGGACTGAGGAGCCTGATGCGCTACAGTCCATGGGGGTCACAAAGAGTTGAACACCACTGAACAACTAACACACACTTTGAGAGAAGTCATCTACTCTCATCCAATTTGAAACCTGCCTCCACAGTGTCTCTCAGAGAATCCTGCCTTTGCCACAACTTGAGAAAAAGATGTTTCCTATCTCAAAAGGCAGACCATCCCACTTCTGAATGGTTCCAAAGGCCAATAAACATCTAAAGGTCAAACTGGCTTCCCCAAAAGTATCACTGGAATCCACTCTGGAGTATCACAGAATAAACCGATCCCTCTTCCAAATAATCCCTTCTAAATATTTTAAGACAACCATCATGCTTCCATCGAAGTTTCTTCTTTTCTTTCCAAATTCACTAACTCTGGTTCTTCCAGATGCAGTCAAATGACCCAAGTGCTTTTGGATCCATTTTTCCCTGCTCCTAATTTTTAAGCCATGATATAACAATAAATCATATTCATCTCACAGTCAAATAAAACATATAGGTCAATGTTACACAAGTGATTTTTAACAAAAACATAAATTTTTTGAACTTTGATTTATTGCTTTTACATAACATTTTCTTAGTCTATAACTAACTCAGATGAAATTCACTCCTGCTTATTTGATGCTACTTCATCTCTCGAAGCCTGACTTTCCTTGTGTACAAAATGCTTAGCACAGTAAATTCTAAACAGGCACCAGCTACCATTTATGAAGTATTTGTCAAGGGCCAGGTACAGTGCTAAGGGCCCTCTATGCACTACACACAACTAAGGTACGCATCATTATTTCCATTTCACCAAAGAAAAGACTATGGCTCAGAAAGTTTCCATAGTTTGCTCAAGGTCACCCAGCTAGTCAGAGCGCCAAGATTTGAGTTCAGGCCACCCTCATCAACACACTGTCAACGACTACTGTTCTTAATCTCCTACCTTGTAAAACAGTAATAAATGGGCTTAAGGTAAAATTATTGAACAGAATCAGATTAAAGAAGTCTCTTTAGAGATCAGCCTCCAGTTTGATTAACTTTGGGTCATTTACTCAAAAATCCTGAATCTCTCACCACATACTGTTTATATCCACAGAAAGCCCGTAACTATACCAAGACAATTTCTCAATGACCCGCACAAACTTAAGACACATGCTACGTCTTGGGAGTCTCCCTAATCTACAGATTCAGTAATCATATTATTTTAAAAGGAAATGAAGTTAGCCTGGCACCCTCCCTGTTATCTAATGACTACTGCTTTTGCCCAATTGTTGTCAATTCATCCACTTAACAGTTCCCATCCCAGGACAAGTCTAAATTTAAGCATTCACTTTATTCAGAATATCAGGATTTGGGCTCATATCTCTTCTTTCCTGGTTTTTCCAAAGACTTCCGAAAGTATTTCCCCAGTCCTAACTGAAAATTTCTTTATTTCAATGGATGAATCCACACAATTTAGAGCAACTAGGAGCTCATTTAGACTCTCTACACATATTTAAGTTTTCAGGTTCTTGTCGTTATGGTTGTGATGCCCTTTACAATTTGAAAAATTATAAATCCTTTACAGAGAAAAGAAAAGTTAAATCAGATTTAGTAATTTTCTTTCTTTTTAGCCATCTTTGTACTTTATACTATGTTTCAGACAATGCAAGTTGGCAAATATTTATGGAGCACCTATAATGTGCAAGTATTTTTGATGAGAATGAAGTATTTATGATGAGAACGATGACACATCATGCTTAAAAACCATGAAGCAGAGTCACAGTGACAGAAAGGGTTAAGACGATGGCACCCCACTCCAGTACTCTTGCCTGGAAAATCCCATGGACGGAGGAGCCTGGTAGGCTGCAGTCCATGGGGTCGCTAAGAGTCAGACACAATTGAGCGACTTCACTTTCACTTTTCACTTTCACGCACTGGAGAAGGAAATGGCAACCCACTCCAGTGTTCTTGCCTGGAGAATCCCAGGGACGGGGGAGCCTGGTGGGCTGCCCTCTATGGGGTCGCACAGAGTTGGACACGACTGAAGTTAACACAAAAGAACATTAAAACATTAAGGGAGCGAAGAAGCTGCTATGGGGAGCATAGCAATTAAACAACAAACTAGATCTCTTATTTCTCATCTTCTATGTTTCCCAACATAACTTTAAGTCTTTTCTCATAGTTCTACAGAAAACTCGAGAAAACTTACATGTGATATTTTGGGAGAAATCACTCTTTTCTCCATTGGGGTCATCTGTTATTGTTAGATTTTTATTATTAGAGCCTCCCCTCCAATGACTCATCTTTACTCAATACTCATTCATTCATTCATAACATAAATATTACTGTATCTACTAAATACCAGGCAGTCCTTCAAAGTCTTACGTCACTGAATCACACTTATAATATTTTTAAATTATCTACTATGGATCATTTATTACAAGGCCACTGGCCCTGAATTTAAGAAATTAAAAACTTTATATTTTTAGAAATCTGCTTCCTAAAGTCTCAGGCTACTTACTCTATGTACAGTCATCACTTGACCAATGAATTCTCCCTTAATTTAGACTTATTGAGAATATCCAGTTACTCCATTGCATCCTCAATTACTTGAGGGATTTTTTTAGTTCATCATAAACTTTTCAGACTCTTGGCAAACTACTTGGAGAAACGAAACTCCCCACACTTAGCAAGCCTACTGCATTAACAGTTTTGCAATCTCAATAATTAAAGCATCATCCCTGTCATCCATTTCAAAAGGTGGCCAACAACTACTCCTAACTATTTAATCCATGCCCAAATGCTTTCTACTCAAATGTGCACTTTGGGATTCAAAAATATTACTTAAATACTATTTTCATTATCAAAGTAACAGATGCTTATTGCTGAAGCATTTGAAAATATAGAAAAGCAGAAGTACAAAATTATTACTCAAAGTCTGGAGGTAATTTCTTTAAGAATTTTGGTATATTTCCTTTCTGAATAAGTGTGTGAATAACACACATATGTGTCTATGTATGCATATACATGCTTTGTGTGTGAATATGTGTTTGCAGGATATGTATGTATTACCTATGTATGCCAGTCTCTGCATGATTCTTTTAACCTGTTTATTATTTCAGGGGAAAGTCCTTCCACTGCAGTTCTTCCATTGCTAGTTCTTCCCCTTAGTACTTGAGTCAAGACTTGCTTAGACCCCTTAAGCCATAATCATATGTTCTTCTTAAATCTACTTCATACCCAACACACACATATCTGGCCATATTGGCCCTATCCTCATTATTATGCCCTGCTATGCCTTCTAGAAAACTTCTAGGGTCTTCATTCACTATGCTTCTTCATTAGTTATATATTAAAGGTAAATATATGTTATACTCATTTTGCTTCATTTTCTTCTCTTTACCAGCTCCAAATTCTGACTGAAAGCCCTCTTGGCTCTAATAATAAGACTCCTATCAATCTCATTCTTCCCAGTCCTAAAACTTTGGGAAAACAGATGAAGACACTGCCTTATCTCACACATGTAAGTTCATATTCATAACTCTTACAGATACCTTCTCAGGCTCTTCCAATGCCCCCTCTCCTTGTATATTATGCATTGATCAGCTCTTGGATTCAATGAGATTTAAAAACAGACCAGCCATCAGTGCTAATATTCTCACTCCAAGAATGTGGTATATTTCTCATTAAGTCATTTCAGGTCTACATCCAGCTTCCTTCCACTTCTCAAGAGAGACTACTGCAGCATCTGGACTCCCTGTGTGAGACTTCTCTGTGAACACTGCTCACTGTCAAGCAGAGAGCAGATAAGTGCTTCCTCAAAAGGCTCAGCCTCATCCTCCAGGGGAACAGCTCCCATCTGCTGCTCAGCTCTGCAGGGGCAGAAGGACTTTTCTCTTTCAATGTGGAATCAAGTTCCTGTACTCACCAACACCGTGATGTTGGTTCATAATTGCCCTCTGATGCTTTCTTCATTCTTTTGCTCTGATAAAGAAATATTCTAAGAACCAGTGCTTATTATTCAGATATCTAAAACAAGTGAACCTCTCTATAGTCCAGTAAGTTTACTTACTAAATGAATAGATAAGATTTTTTTACTTAATACACTAAGCTTTGACTCATGTCATTTGGTCATTTAAGATAGGTAATATATCACTATACAGAGTCTACATTAATGACTTTCATCAGTATGTGGTCATCATTTTAACATTAATTCAAAACAACAGTATGTAACCTTTAGTTACTATTTTGGTACATGAGTAGTTTATTTTAAATTAAGGATATTAACTACAAACATATTGACTTAAACAGGAACAAAAACAAACACATATTTCTCCAAAACTATTATTTCTATATTTTTTAGTACTAAAATCATGAGTTTATGAAACATAGTCCTTACACAAATAATCTGGAAAAAAGGAGTACAATTTTCTCTGTCCCTTATCCATGTCTCTGCCACAAAATGTATATTCACATCCTCCCCAAAATCACCATGACGGTGTATATTTACATTTTATCTCTTTGCTTATCATAAAATTATGGGGGTTATTTTTTTAAATATTTGCTGTTCTGATTTGAGTAATGGCTTATAATAAGTAAACATGAGATCAACTCTACTGATTCTCAACAGAATATTTCAGATTGTATTTTTCATGTTTCCATCACTTGACTGTATATAGAAAAGTGAAAGTGATTTTCTTTCTTATTTTGGCTTATTTGTGACATCTCCATGTTATTACTAACATAAAATGAAAATGAGAAAATTCTGGAAGACAGTTTGACAATACTTATCAAAATTTAAACGCATATTCTATTTCTTTTAATTTATTCCAAGCAAATCTAGCAAATGAACAAATACAGAAATGCAAAAAGACAGCCACAGAATTTTTATAAAAACAAAACACTAAAATTAATTTAAACACCCATTAATAAGATATTGCTTACATGAAATATTATGCAATTAAATACTGTGTAACTATCAAGAGAGTTATATCATCTTGCAGAGATTTTTATAACATATTAATTTAAAAAGCAGATTAAGGCCAATATGTGACAATAAAATAAAATGTTTAAAAATATATAAGTAAGACATGAAAAGAGCCTATAAGACCATCACCAAAAACTTTCAAATGTTTCTACCTTTAAGATGGGATCACAGGTAACTTTGTCTTTATATATCTATGCATTGCATGGCATACAATGAGCATGTGCATTTATAATAAAAAAAAATTAAGACAATAAAACTACCAGAATATAAAATTTGCCTTTTAAACTCAATATCTTAAATCTAAACTAATTCAGAGACCCAAAACACATGACTCTGATTTCCATTTAAAACATTTTTACAAAGAATGCCAAGAATGATTAATTTTAAAACATTTATAGAAAACATACTATAAACATTTAATATTTAGAGAACTATACATGGCAGCCTTGAGGGATAAAGAAATCCAAGTATTTATAACAGCAAACAAAATTTCATTCAGTTCAGTTCAATCGTTCAGTCGTGCCCAACTCTGCAACCCCATGAACTGCAGCATGCCAGGCCTCCTTGTCCATCACCAACTCCCAGAGTTTACTCAAACTCATGTCCATTGAGTCGGTAATGCCATCCAACCATCTCATCCTCTGTCATCCCCTTCTCCTCCCACCTTTAATCTTTCCCAGCATCAGGGTCTTTTCAAATGAGTCCATTCTTCACCTCAGGTGGCCAAAGTATTGGAGTTTCAGCTTAAGCATCAGTCTTTCTAATGAATAGTCAGGACTGATTTCCTTTAGGATGGACTGGTTGGATCTCCTTACTGTCCAAGGGACTCTCAAGAGTCTTCTCCAACACCACAGTTCAAAAGCATCAATTCTTTCATGCTCAGCCTTATTTATAGTCCAACTCTCACATCCATACATGACTACTGGAAAAACAATAGCTTTGACGAGAAAGACCATTTTTGGTTAAGTAATGTCTCTGCTTTTTAAAATGCTGTCTAGGTTGGTCATAACTTTTCTTCCAAGGAGCAATCATCTTTTAATTTCATGGCTGCAATCACCATCTGCAGTGATTTTCGAGCCCAAAAAAATAGTCTGTCACTGTTTCCATTGTTTCCCCATCTATTTGCCATAAAGTGATGGGACTGGATGCCATGATCTTAATTTTCTGCATGTTGAGTTTTAAGCCAACTTTTTCACTCTCCTCTTTCACATTCATCAAGAGGCTCTTTAGTTCTTCTTCACTTTCTGCCATAAGGGTGGTGTCATCTGCATATCTGAGGTTATTGATATTTCTCCTGGCTATCCTGATTCCAGCTGGTGCTTCATCCAGCACAGCATTTCTCATGATGTACTCTGCATATGAGTTAAATAAGCAGGGTGACAATATACAGCCTTGACATACTCCTTTCCCGATTTGTAATGAGTCTGTTGTTCCATGTCCAGTTCTAACAGTTGCTTCTTGACCTGCATACAGATTTCTCAGGAGACAGGCCAGGTGGTCTGATATTCCCATCTCTTTTAGAATTTTCCAGAGTTGGTTGTGATCCACACAGTCAAAGGCTTTGGCATAGTCAATAAAGTAGATGTTTTTCTGGAACTCTCTTGCTTTTTCTATGATCCAGCGGATGCTGGCAATTTGATCTCTGGTTCCTCTGCCTTTTCTAAATCCAGCTTGAAGATCTGGAAGTTCATGGTTCATGTACTGTTGAAACCTGGCTTGACATTACTTTGCTAGCATGTGAGATGAGTGCAATTGAGAGGTAGTTTGAACATTCTTTGGCATTGCCTTTCTTTGGGATTGGAATGCAAACTGACCTTTTCCAGTCCTGTGGCCACTGATGAGTTTTCCAAACTTGACGGCATATTGAGTGTAGCACTTTCACAGCATCATATTTTAGGATTTGAAATAGCTCAACTGGAATTCATGTAATCCACACATAGTCTTTAGGTATGGAGATCTGACCGAAGAATATAATACTTTTTCTGACTTCCTCATTAATCAGTGTACCTTATAAGCTAAGGGGACAGAAACACAGTGGAGTAGACAGCTGGAATGCACCACCCCTTAAGGGCAGTGAATACTTTGACTCAGAAAATCCATTCATCCTATGGCTATCGTCAAAAAATCAACAAACAACAAAAGCTGGAGAGGGTGTGGAGAGAAAGGAACCCTCCTGCACTGTTGGTGGCAATGTAAATTGGTACAGCCACTATGGAAGACAGTATGAAAGTTCGTTGAAAAACTAAAAACAGAGCTACCATATGAGCCTGAAATTCTACTCCTGGGCATATATCCAGAGAAAAACATGGCCCAAAACGATACATGCAATGTTCGTTGCAGCACTGTTTACAATGGCCAAGACATGAAAACAACCTAAATGTCCATCAACAGAGAAATGGAAAAAGAAGATGTGGTATACATATCAGATCAGATCAGTCGCTCAGTCGTGTCTGACTCTTTGCGACCCCATGAATCGCAGCACGCCAGGCCTCCCTGTCCCATCACCAACTCCCGGAGTTCACTCAGACTCATGCACATTGAGTCAGTGATGGCATCCAGCCATCTCATCCTCTGTCTGTCGTCCCCTTCTCCTCCTGCCCCCAATCCCTCCCAGACTCCCAGAGTCTTTTCCAATGAGTCAACTCTTCGCATGAGGTGGCCAAAGTACTGGAGTTTCAGCTTTAGCATCATTCCTTCCAAAGAAATCCCAGGGCTGATCTCCTTTAGAATGGACTGGTTGGATCTCCTTGCAGTCCAAGGGACTCTCAAGAGTCTTCTCTAAAACCACAGTTCAAAAGCATCAATTCCTCAGCGCTCAGCCTTCTTCACAGTCCAACTCTCACATCAATACATGACCACAGGAAAAACCATAGCCTTGACTAGACGAACCTTTGTTGGCAAAGTAATGTCTCTGCTTTTGAATATGCTATCTAGGTTATTCATAACTTTCCTTCCAAGGAGGAAGCGTCTTTTAATTTCATGGCTGCAATCACCATCTGCAGTGATTTTGGAGCCCAGAAAAATTAAGTCTGACACTGTTTCCACTGTTTCCCCATCTATTTCCCATGAAGTGATGGGACTGGATGCCATGATCTTCGTTTTCTGAATGTTGAGCTTTAAGACAACTTTTTCACTCTCCACTTTCACCTTCATCAAGAGGCTTTTGAGTTCCTCTTCACTTTCTGCCATAAGGGTGGTGTCATCTGCATATCTGAGGTTATTGATATTTCTCCTGGAAATCTTGATTCCAGCTTGTGTTTCTTCCAGTCCAGCATTTCTCATGATGTACTCTGCATATAAGTTAAATAAACAGGGTGACAATATACAGCCTTGATGTACTCCTTTTCCTATCTGGAACCAGTCTGTTGTTCCATGTCCAGTCCTAACTGTTGCTTCCTGACCTGCATACAAAGTTCTCAAGAAGCAGATCAGGTGGTCTGGTATTCCCATCTCTTTCAGAATTTTCCACAGTTTATTGTGATCCACACAGTCAAAGGCTTTTGCATAGTCAATAAAGCATAAATAGATGTTTTTCTGGAACTCTCTTGCTTTTTCCATGATCCAGCAGATGTTGGCAATTTGATCTCTGGGGTGTGTGTGTGTGTGTGTGTGTGTGTGTGTGTGTGCGTGTGTGTGTGTGTATATAAGGGAATATTACTCAGCCATTAAAAAGAATGAAATAAGGCCATTTGCAGCAATATGGACAGACCTATAGAGTGTCATACTGAGTGAAGTTAAGTCAGACAGAGAAGGTAAATATCATATGACATCCTTTGTATGTGGAATCTAAAAAGAAATGATACAAATGAACTTACTTACAAAAGAGAAGGATACACACAGACTTAGAAAATGAACTCATGGTTGCCAGGGGCCGGGATAGTTAAGTACTTTGGGGAGGACATGTACACACTGCTATACTTAAAATGGATAACCAACCAAACTGGATAACCAAACCTATCATATACCACATGGAACTCTGTTCAATGTTATGTGCCAGCCTGGATGGGAGAGGGGCTTGGGAGAAAAATGGATACATGTATATGGATGGCTGAGTCCCTTCACTGTTCACCTGAAATTATCACCACTGTTAACTGGCTATACCCCAATACAAAATGTTTTTGGTGCTAAAAAGTAAAATAAAAAATAATTTTTTAAAAATAAACAAGCAGAGAAAAAAAGAAAATCCATTCATCCTGACTGCTTTCTTTCTCTCCAAGAACATATAGATGGATACCATCACTTATAATACTAACCAACAAATTTGGACCCTGAGTTCTGTCATGCTTTGCCACTGTATATACATAATCATGTTAACAAAAACTATGACTTTGAGGATGAATGTATCATTTTTCGTGACAGAGTTCAGTTTGAAGATTGTACAGGGTTTAAATCTGAAAAGTGAAACTCTCACTTATAAGAGATTTACAATGTCATCAAAGAATATTGTTCCTAGTATCTAGTGAGTTGTTCATTAAACTTTAGTTTCTGTCTACCAATACAGCACGCCTTTATTGAAATAATGATGCAATATTAGAAATTAAATATCTAGAATGGATATCAACTAAAGACTTGATTTCATGCAAGAAGAGATCTCAATTCTCTTTCATGCTCTACCCCTGCTGAAGTTAACTACTGAGAAGATAAAAACATTAAGACCTATATTAGGTCTGAAAACTCACAGTGCCTCTATATAACTCATGAAATTGTAAATGACAGGGCAATGTTCTATGCAGTTGTCCTGTGCAGAAACCTGGACGGTGGATGGAGAACAATGGGATGGAAAGGAAAAGGGAATAAAGGCAGGCAGGGCACCAAGCTCCACTCAGCCTGAGCAGAACCATTCCTATCTGCTGTACATCTGGGCTTCTGTGTAAGAGTTCACTTGGAGAGATGAGCCTATTGCTTGAAGGCAAAAAGGGAGAGGAAAAAAAAGAATGAAAAGAAAAACATTCGAGAAAAAGGCACATGACCCCAGGCCTCTCTAACCTAGAAACCTGAATTCTTGATTCATCCCTGCCACAACTAAGAGTCCACCTTGCGCAGTCTGCCTCAGCCCTCACAGCCTGCAATAAATGCAACGTTAAAGTGAAGAAAAGATACCCCAAAAGGGTAAAATAAGAAGAGCATAAGTGATTTATCATTCAATAATTTTCCAATTTTCCATACATAAGTAGGATACAAAGATAAAACGTTACCAGAAGAACAAACAGGAAAAGCAGAACTCAGTTTTCTTATAATTGACAAACATAAACCCTTAAATTTAGGGTTTAAATTAGCTTGAAGTCTGTCTAAAGGAGAACTGGCTTGTGCCCTTCTCACTTTGACTCCTATAATCTTATTGTTGTTGTGGAGTTGCTCAGTCATGTCCAGACTCTTTGCAATCCCGTGGACTACAGCTCACCAGGGTCCTCTGTCCATGAGATTTCCCAGGTAAAAATACTGGAGTAGCTTGCCATTTCCTTCTCTAGGGGATCTTCTTGACTCAGGAATCAAATCCGAGTCTCCTGCACTACAGGTGCATTCTTTACCACTGAGCCATCAGGGAAGCCTAAAACCTTATGGATGTTATTAATTTTAGAAAACCATTGCTAAGTCACTTCAGTCATGTCCGACTCTGTGTGATTCATAGACGGCAGCCCACCAGGCTCCCCCGTCCCTGGGATTCTCCAGGCAAGAACACTGGAGTGGGTTGCCATTTCCTTCTCCAATGCATGAAAGTGAAAAGTGAAAGTGAAGTCGCTCAGTCGTGTCCGACTCTTCACGACCCCATGGACTGCAGCCTACCAGGCTCCTCCATCCATTGGATTTTCCAGGCAACAGTACTGGAGTGGGGTGCCATCGCCTTCTCCAGAAAACCAATGACAATTAGTGAAATACAATATATATGGATTTAGATTTCAATTGAAATTTAGATTTCAATCAAATCAAATATGGATTTGATTTCAATGAATCAAAGAGTCTCTCACAAGCTCTTTCTCCTGTTTATGACCCACACCTTTAAGGCAGCTGGTCACCCTGAAGGTAAATAGAAAGGTTTGTGCAAACCCTTATCCACAGTCGAGGATGTATATCGTAGAACAAATGCTGAAGCAATCATCTAGACTGACTGATGATTAGATGATGACAGCAACATTTTCTTTATGGGATTCTAAAATTTTATTGAGTGTCCAGTATTTGCCTGACACTGTTCCATGTATCCTCTCATTGTTTTATCTGCACAGTACAATTATAGTCCCATTTTCTGATGAGGCACCTACATCACAGGATGAGCATAATGAATTTTAGAAGCTGTGTTGTCCGCTGCCTTTATTTCACAATGGAGGAAAATGAGTCAGGGGGTACTTAGTGTCAGAAACAGCAGCAGAATGATAGTCCTCTGGGTCAGCCTGGCCTTGGGTGGTCCAGGGTTTCATGGTCAGGCAGCCAAAAACATATTGGCTTCAGCATTCACCAGCTAACTTCTTTGTGAAGTTATGCTACCTCTTAAAACCTTGATTCCTCACCTGTATATTGGGGAAAAACACTGTACTAAGGCCCCAGGCTTAGTGAAAATTGCAAAAGGTAAATGAACTCTTAGCGCCTCATCTGGCATAAAACTCTTGGTCAAAAAAATAAATATGGGGCTCTATTTTGTTACATTTGTTTGTTTTATTTTTAGATTCCATATATATAAGTGAAATTAGACTTATAGTCCCAGAACCAATGAGAGGTTGCCAGCTGGGAGGAAGGTGAGGAGATGGGTGAAATAGCTCAAAGGGATTAAGAGCTACAAATTTCTAGTTACAAAAGAAATAAGTCATAGTGATATAATGTACACACAGGGAATACAGTCAATAATACTGTAATAACTTTGCATAGTGACTTATCATGATGAACATGTCATGATATATAAAAATATTGAATCACTATGTTGTACATCTGAAACTAATGTAATATTATAATTATACTTCATCTAAAAAGGTGACCCCAGTGTTATTACTGCTACTATAAATGCTACTATTGATGCTTCCATCTCCAGCAGTCGCTGGGGTCATAAGTGCCCCCACAATCAGCAATAGGACGCCAGGTTCCTCTTCAGAAGAGATACCTAAACTTGCTCCCTGTTGTTGCTCACAGGCCCCCTCCTTCTTAAATTCTCCTTTTCCATCTCCCTATCTGTCCATACTTCACACTGAGACCCAAAACCAGATTCAACTGTCTTAAGAAGCTGACTCTCAACATTTCCAGCCCATGCTGGTCCCCAGATCTTCCATATATATTACTGGATTCTCAAGATGGCATTTTATTGAATAAAATATGATATCTTTTGATGTTATCTGATTTATTCTTATTTCTCAATAAGGTAGTTTTCATAAAGGAGACTATTCACATTTTTATATACTTCTCCCATGCTCTGCTGGGCTTAGTCACTCAGTCATGTCTGACTACTCTGCAATCCTTTGGACTGTAGCCTGCCAGGCTACTCTGTCCATGGGATTTTTCAGGTAAGACTACTGGAGTGGGTTGCCATTTTCTCCTCCATACAGGAGTTTATAGTAGGTCTGCAACAAATATCTGTGAAAATACAGCCTTTTCTCAACCATAAATAAGCATCTTTTTGCTTTACATCATCCACTCTATATCTGGACTCATACTATATTTGTTTATAACAGCCACATTTTAAAACAACAGTTCTGTGTAAATTGAGGTATATGGCATCAAATCCTCACAGATTTCACTTGAGAAGGTATCATGTTACCAAATAAGCTTCCCTGTCAGCGTGTGACGCCGGCACAGGTGCAAACTCCAGCAGCCAGGCTGACCATACACTGGCACACAGCTCATAAATTGCTGGCCCCCGCAGCCAGTCTACTACCTTTGCAGAGTTATATAGAGTTTCTCAAATTTCATAATGTTCAAAGATTTTCTGTAGACCAAGGCCTACACAATAAATAAATCACGTGCCCTTTTCATTGGAAGTAGAATTCTTACCTAACATTCATTTCCTATAGAACCCTCAAAATTATAAAGACTATAAATTTCATGTGCTATAATTTTAAACTCAAAAATTACACATCCTCAGTCTTTATACTGTTTCAGAATGTAAATGTCTAGCAGCTTTGTGTGTCATTTTCAAATGTCTTTTTAAAATGTGTGGTTTCACATTTTCTTTGACTAACACCCCTAAACTCAGTCCCTCCCGGAGGAAGAGTTAATCATTGTTTCCACATTGGTATGCATTCCCCTAGAGCTTTTTTCCATAAATTTACAAACATACATCTGTATCCACAGAAAATATGCAATAGTCTTTTGTGACCTGCTCACTTCACATAAATGATGTCATATTGTATATATCATTCTATAACCCCCCTTTTTTATCCCTCATGGTAATGGTGTTGGGGAGAAATTTCCTTGTCAGTAAAAATATTTGTAGTTCATTCTTTTTAACTGGTGCAAATTTCCACAGTTTGTTCAGCTGGTTCTTTATCAATGAACATTTAGGTTGTTTCCCCTTATTGCTATTATAAATGCTGCTGTAGTGATCACCCTTACCAGCTCCTCTATTATTTTCTATGCTGTCTTATTAGAAATCATTTTAATTAAGCATGCATTCTAATCACATATAATCCCTCAATAAATAATATCATAAAGTTTTCCATTTATTACTTAACTAGAATAAGTTTAAAATTTCATAGCTTTCATCTTTGGTAAAGACCCTTATGCTGGGAAAGATTGAGGGTAGGAGGAGAAGGGGCCAACAGAGGATGAGATGGTTGGATGGCATCATCAACTCAATTGACATGAGCTTGAGCAAACTCCAGGAGATAGTGAAGGACAGGGAAGCCTGGGATGCTGCGGTCCGCAGAGTCACAAAGAGTCGGACACGACTGAGCAAATAAACAACAACAGCAAATATTAAATTTAGAGACCTATCCTCACAGAAGAGAGGTTGGCAAACTAGGGCCCACAGGCATGCATGCTCAGTTACTTCAGTCGTGTCGGAGTCTTTGCAACCCCATGGACTGTAGCCTGCCAGGCTCCTCTGTCCATGGGATTCTCCAGGCAAGAATACTGGAGTGGGTTGCCATGCCCCCTCCAGGGGATCTTCACGACCCAGGGGTAGAACCTGTGTCTTTTAGGTCTCCAGCACTGGCAGGCAGGTTCTTCATCACCAGTGCTACCACAGTGCCTGTTTTTAACCCATCCACTGCCTGTTTTGTAAATAAAGCTTTAAGGAACACAGCCATCATCATTCTTTATACATTATCTAAAACCTCTCTTATACTCTTAACAGCAGAGCTGAGTAGTTTTGACAAAGACTATATGGCCCACAAAACCAGAAATATTTACTCTCTGTCCCTTTACCAAAAAACTTTGCTAACACTACTACTAGAATATGAAATAGTCTTTCTGTGGCAAGTTTTTTTTTTTTTTTTCTATTCCTACAAAGTGCAAGTTAAAAGGTCAGCATCTTCATACTTTAAGTAGAAAACATTTGTAGTGGCACTTGCTACTGAAAAAGTCCATATTGACCAAACACAATGATACCACTTTTTGAATTCCACAATTGAAATATATAATATAACATCATAACTGTTTCAGACCCTTCATAACTATTTACTAAAATTTGAAATGAGGAACAAGACTACAGAGTGAGGCACATAGCAATTTAACCCTACAGCACCACTGCACTCTTTGGCTCTGGGATGGTTGTGATCACTAGGTGACTTCTAAGATCAGTTCCAGTTCTCACATTATCTGGCACCAACTATTCACACTTAAAAGGAAGAACTATTAACAGGAGCTTCATGTATTTATATTATTACTCAAAATTATCACAATGTTCATTGACATACTCTTATTATTTTATGTTGTCACTGACTATAAAATTTAGGTTAAAGTTGGAAAATAGGTAATAACAGATTTTTTTAAAGGTATAATTTGAATTTATTTACCATATGTTCCCTGGTGACTCAGACAATAAAGACTCTGCCTGCAATATGGGAGACCTGGGTTCAATCCTGAGTTGGGAAGACCTCCTGGAGGAGGAAATGGCAACCCACTGCCGTATTCTTGCCTGGGAAATCCCATGGACAGAGGAGCTTGGTGGGCTACAGTCCATAATGTTGCAAAGAGTCAGACACAACTGAGTGACTAACACTTTTATGTTCTATACAATGAACTGGTATTTACAGAGTTAATGACTAGTAGAAGCTACCACTTAAGCAACATTAGGAGATCCAAAGCATGCACAGATAAATTTGTTTATATTAGAAATATAAATGTTTTCATTATTTTCAACTCAAATTTCCAGGTTGTGCCACATTTGTAGAAAAAGGGAACCATGGTTCCCAAGCCTTGTCCTGTGTTATAAATGTTAAAGGCTTTATCAGCATTCCTCATCATGAAACTTTATAGAGTTTATAAGGAGGGTCCAAACAATTGTCCAAAGGACTGAATTCCCATTTTGTTCTCCCAAATGGAGAAATAAGACTTCTGGTTGTGTTTGATGAAAAATAATAATGATAATTACTTCTGAATCATTTGTAGATGACATTTGACAGACTTTTTAGAGACAACTTTTACTAACATGATTGCTTAGCCTCTTAAATGAGCACTGCAGTAAACCACAGTTGCCTCTCTACACAGCAAGTGTATGTGGCAGGGTGTGTGGGTGTGTGTGTGTGCACACGCGCACACACTCAGTTGTGTCCAACTCCTTGCAATCTCATGGACTGGAGCCCACCAGGAGCCTCTGTCCACGGGAATTTTCAGGCAAGAATACTGGAATGGGTTGCCATTTCATCCTCTAAGGGATCATCTTGACCCAGGGATCAAACCCACATCACTTGCATCTCTTCCATTACCCCAAAGCAACTACTTAACGACAACAAAAATAACCAATCCACTGATGAGTTGGTGCTGTTAGTGCTGAGTGAAAAGAAAGGAAAGAGGATGGGGAAATGATTGCTTTCCCCTAGCCTCAGACCCAGGGTGGGCCAAGGACCAAGTCTGCCCAGGACAACAAGGTTTATGTCAGGCTGTCCTAATGTGATTACTAATGGCCCCCGCTCCCCTCCTCAAAATGTCCCAGTCCTAACCATAAATTACAGGTGGGTGCCCTCCTTAGACCCAGCCTTTCCCCCTTAATCTTTGCTTCCACCAGGGTCTCTTCACCTCTTTTTTGAGAGTCTTGATTTGGCAAGTGCTAAAGAAAGAAAGGGGAAAAGGCAATGTCCAGAGTCAGAGACAAGCAGGGCTCCTGAAATCCAGAGAGCAAGAGGAAGTAAGAGAAGTGATAAGCAATAGAGTTAGGTGAAGTCCAAGGTCAATCTCAATAGTTTCCTGCACCAGTCAACCAGGTCACAGGAAGGGAACTGTGTGCTTCTAAGGTTGGCTGTCTAGACTGGAGAGTTAAATGTCAGGGGCAGGGTTCCTGTCTGAAGACTGTTGTTGGGGCCATAGGTCAGTACCATGAGAGAGGTCACAGGAGAAAATTGAAAGGACTTGTCCAAAGAACTGAAGTTTCTGTAAAACAGCTTTAGGACTATCATGGAAACTGATATTTGAAAAAATAGGGGAAAGCTCTATGAATCCTGAAGACCCAACAGCCAAGTAATGTCCAAGGAACAGTCACTTTAACAATTTTGAGAAGACGTTCACTGTCTTTAAATCTAGAGTCCTCTCAACACTAGTCTGCTGATCATTTCCTCTAAATTTAAAGGTTCTATTTTGACACAGATGAGTTCAAAGTGAGCTCCCCCTATAAGTGGGAAAATCTTATTTGAAAGGGCTTCCAACACTCTCAGCGGCTGGGGATCCAACTCTCAAACCTATCTCTCAAATAGATTGTCATACACTGAGTTCTGGGCAGCTAAAAGAATGCGATACCACATGACTCACACTCCTGAGAAACTGTACTAGATGTTCTAAGTGATCAAACTACAAAATAATAAAAATTATTATTATAGTCATTGTTGTACAGCTAAGACTTACAGAGCACTATATGTCAAGCTGCAGTCTAAATGCATTACTTTATTAATTCAATTAATCTTTACACAACCACAAGAATGATGATATTATTTCCATTTTATAGATTAGAGAACTGAGGCTAATGAATCAGCCCTAAGTCACACGTTAACAGGTGGTATAACTGGGATTTGAATCAAGGTAATCAATCAGGCTCCAGACTGTACTCACTCAACAATTTTGCTACAATAACTCTCTTACACTAAACTCTTCTGAAATTCTGAGATTGGTGGAATAGTCAGCTTTAACACAGTCCAAAATAATTCCAGTAAATTACATATACTATTCTTGAATTTTCTCCTTAAAAATTAAAATTTAAGGGGAAATGCTTTGTTTTTTCCCATGTCCCTATAAATCGTAATCACAAATCTTTTCATCTGTTATAAAGCTTACCCTGTGTAATCTTACTTGGATTTCTTCTAAATGAAAATAACCCACCAAAATACTCAGGAAAGAAAGCTCATGATGGTGTTATATTCTTTTCTGAAAGCTTCATTTAGACACCTACCAGAGATCCCTCATGGACACAGAAAAATCTTAAACTGTCTCTTATTTGATTGTGCTTGCCTAAGGCATTAAGTCCAATCCACCATGTCGCACCTCAGTAACTCGACACAGACTAGAAAATTCTTGCAGTCAGCTTCCCCAAGGGATTTGTTAAGTTTCACATGCATTTAGTTGTGCAGTTGGCCTGCTCAAATTGATAAACTTGTAGCTAAATTCTTTCTGCAGCAATGGGCTGTTGGGCTTATTTTTTTTATCACCAAGAGAATAAATACTGCAAAAGAAGCTGTTACTACGTGTTAGAGCTACCCATTAGTTTTTAACATAATTGAGCTTACATTCCAATTTCCTAGTAACTGATAAGTATTTATTTTGTGGATGTGGTTGAAAAGTGAAAGGGATTTAAAAGGGCTAATACTGAAATATATTTATAGCAAAACAAAAAAAAAAGGAAGGAAAGAAATGGTGATGTCTTAAATTGAGCAAGAAATAAAACAAATATTATGAATAAAATTATTATTTTTATTAGAATTCCCAAGTTGCTATGATACATGCCAATACAGGGAAATTCTTGCATCTATGCTCAATAAAGTCAATACCTGAATGCAAAATGGCTTGGCTTAACAAAAACATACTAAGGAAGCTAAAACTCAAATTGTCAGTTGTCAATTGTCAAAAAAAATGGGGGTCTTCTCCCAGATTTTAATCTTCCTTTTACTGTGCTTCTCAATTCCTAGACTAGAGCATCAACTCACAATAACGTTCATCAGCATATGATTTTCTATCACATTTTATCAAAGCTTGTCCCACACCATCTTCTACCTCACAGAGGAATGCAGATGGGAAAAATCCAGAGACAACTCGAGAAGCATCTTACAAACTCACTCTCATGTCATACCTGGGGACTCTGCTATTTTAGACAACATCAGTATAGGTTATAAACTCAGCATGTTCACCCATATCAATTTTGAAAGTCACCACATCAGTGCAGTGTGCATTATTTGTTTTTTATATCCTCTAGGTCTATGTCATTTATCTTCAGTTCATTTACATATTCAACATATATGTGTTAATTTTTGTTCTATATTGTTTTGTTCTATGTTATTTGTTTAATTATTGCTCTATACACATGAAATAGACAGTGATCATATCTGTCCTTATGGAGAGAAAAAAACTGAACACTGAACAAATAAATATACACGCAATAAAGAAAATAAAAAGAAAAATTAGTGAAAGATTAATATATATATAATATATACTGTATATACATAATATATATACACACACACACACACAGAAGTCGCTCAGTCGTGTCCGACTCTTTGCGACCCCATAGATTGTAGCCCACCAGGCTCCTCGGTCCATGGGATTTTCCAGGCATGAATACTGGAGTGGGTTGCCAAACACACAAACATATATATTCAGTTCAGTTTAGTTTAGTCACTCAGTCGTGTCCAACTCTTTGCACCCCCATGGACTGCAGCACACCAGGCTTCCCTGTCCATAACCAACGCCCGGAGCTTGCTCAAACTCATGTCCATCGAGTTAGTGATGCCATCCAACCATCTCATCCTCTATCATCCCCTTCTCCGCCCACCTTCAATCTTTCCTAGCATCAGGGTCTTTTCCAAGGAGTCAGTTCTTCAAGTGGCCAAAGTATTGGCGTTTCAGCTTCAGAATCAGCCCTCCCAGTGAATATTCAGGACTGATTTCCGTTAGGATTGACTGGTTGGATCTCCTTGCATCCAAATGACACTCAAGAGTCTTCTCCAACACCACAGTTCAAAAGCACCAGTTCTTTAGTGCTCAGCTATCTTTATAGTCCAGCTCTCACATCCATACATGACTACTGGAAAAACCATAGCTTTGACTAGACAGACCTTTGTTGGCTAAGTAATGTCTCTGCTTTTTAATATGCTGTCTAAGTTGGTCATAGCTTTTCTTTCAAGAAGCAAGCATCTTTTAAATTTCATGGCTGCCATCACCATCTTCCTGATTTTAAAGCCCAAGAAAATAAAGTCTGTAACTGTTTCCATTGTTTCCCCATCTATTTGCCATGAAGTGGTGGGACCAGATGCCATCATCTTTGTTTTTTGAATGTTGAGTTTTAAGCCAGCTTTCTCCCTCTCCTTTTTCACTTTCATCAAGAGGCTCCTTAGTTTCTCTTCACTTTCTGCCATAAGGGTGGTGTCATCTGCATATCTGAGGTTATTGATATTTCTCCCGGCAATCTTGATTCCAGCTTGTGTTTCTTCCAGTCCAGCGTTCCTCATGATGTACTCTGCATATAAGTTAAATAAGCAGGGTGACAATATACAGCCTTGACGTACTCCTTTCCCAATTTGGAACCAGTTGGTTGTTCCATGTCCAGTTCTAACTGTTGCTTCCTGACCTGCATACAGATTTCTCAGGAGGCAGGTAAGGTAGTCTGGTATTCCTATATCTTTAAGAATTTTCCACAGTTTGTTGTGATCTACATAGTCAAAGGCTTTGGCGCAGTCAATAAAGCAGAAGTAGATGTTTTTCTGGAACTCTCTTGCTTTTTTGATGATCCAGCAGATGTTGGCAATTTGACCTCTGGTTCCTCTCCCTTTTCTAAATCCAGCTTGAACATCTGGAAGTTCATAGTTCACGTATTGCTGAAGCCTGGCTTGGAGAATTTTGAGTATTACTTTGCTAGTGTGTGAGATGAGTGCAATTGCGCAGTAGTTTGAACATACTTTGACATTGCCCTTCTTTGGGACTGGAATGCAAACTGACCTTTTCCAGTCCTGTGGCCACTGCTGAATTTTCCAAATTTGCTAGCATATAGAGTGCAGCACTTTCACAGCATCATTTAGGATTTGAAATAGCTCAACTGGAATTTGGGTGATCAAAAAAGTCCTCATGATAAGGTGAGATTAGAAGAAGAACCTGAAGGAGTTTAGCATGGGAATCATACTTATCTAGGTAAAGATGATTCCAGGCAAGTGCAAAGGCCCTGAAGCAGGAACCTGTAGACACAGTCAAATAAGTGAGAGAAAGGATGGTAGGAAATATCATCAAACTGTAAGCCAGGCAGCAAATCATACAGGGCCTACTGGGTCACACTAATGTGACTGTGACACTTTGAACAAACGAGTGCCTTATTCTGATTTTTATTTTGAAAGATTAATCTTGACTTCTCTCCAAGGAAGAAACTGTGAATAAGCAAAAGTGACCACAGGGGAAAGGTAGGTAGGCAGCCATTGGTAGGTAGCCAGCGGCGGAACCCAGTAGTTTAGCACAGGGCGGGAGTGAGGATGATAAGAAATAAATGCACTGGGGATGAACCTTGAAAACAGAATCAAAGAAATGAACAGAATGTGGAGTATAAAATAGATGAAGAATGAAGCAGATGGATTAGATGCAGGATATAAGAAAATGTATAAAGATTGCTCCATGGATTCAGATATAAGCAATCCAAATTCTTTACAAGTAATAAACTCACCTGTAACTTCATAGTTCATTACCAGGATGCTTTCTCTTTTGACCATCATTATAAATAATAAGAGAAGGACAAGGAGAAGGGAGAGGAAGAGGAAGAAGAAGATGAAAATAATAGCAAAATAATGAATGTATAAAATAATGGGCAGATATATAATAAGCACAGTAAAATGTTCATTGCCACATCTAAGTGATAGGTGTACAGATATCTACTGTAAAAGTATTTTAAGTGTTCTGTATGCTTGAAATGTTCACTAAAAATGTGGAAAAACATATATACCATTTCCAAAATGTATTGACAATGGAAACTTTTTTCAATGGCTCCATCCCATGAAAATGCATAACCCAACTACATTACACAGAAAGCTTCAATGACTTGCACAAGATTACAAACCTTAGTGAAAATATAGTCAGGACTAGATGGTTGGTCTCCTAACTCTGCAGTCAGAGCTCTTTTAAACATATGATCCTGCCAGCGTTTGTAGAATGGTTTTCACAATGAAACTGAATTCATATTAAATCAACACATTCAGTTCACTTCAGTTCAGTCGCTCAGTCCTGTCTGACTCTTTGAAACCCCATGAATTGCAGCACACGAGGCCTCCCTGTCCATCACCAACTCCAAGAGTTCACTCAGACTCACGTCCAATGAGTCAGCGATGCCGTCCAGCCGTCTCATCCTCTGTCGTCCCCTTCTCCTCCTGCCCCCAATCCCTCCCAGCATCAGAGTTTTTCCAATGAGTCAACTCTTCGCATGAGGTGGCCAAAGTACTGGAGTTTCAGCTTTAGCATCAGTCCTTCCAAAGAACACCTAGGGCTGATCTCCTTCAGAATGGACTGGTTGGATCTCCTTGCAGTCCAAGGCACTCTCAAGAGTCTTCTCCAACACCATGGTTCAAAAGCATCAATTCTTCGGCGCTCAGCTTTCTTCACAGTCCAACTCTCACATCCATACATTACCACTGCAAAAACCATAGCCTTGACTAGATGGACCTTTGTTGGCAAAGTAATGTCTCTGCTTTTCAATATGCTATTTAGGTTGGTCATAACTTTTCTTCCAAGGAGTAAGCATCTTTTAATTTCACGGCTACAGTCACCATCTGCAGTGATTTTGGAGCCCAGAAAAATGAAGTCTGACACTGTTTCCACTGTTTCCCCATCTATTTCCCATGAAGTGATGGAACCAGATGCCATAATCTTCATTTTCTGAATGTTGAGCTTTAAGCCAACTTTTTCACTCTCCTCTTTCACCTTCATCAAGAGGCTTTTTAGTTCCTCTTCACTTTCTGCCATAAGGGTGGTGTCATCTGCATATCTGAGGTTATTGATATTTCTCCCGGAAATCTTGATTCCAGCTTGTGCTTCTTCCAGCCCAGCGTTTCTCATGATGTACTCTGCATGTAAGTTAAATAAGCAGGGTGACAATATACAGCCTTGATGTACTCCTTTTCCTATTTGGAACCAGTCTGTTGTTCTATGTCCAGTTCTAACTGTTGGTTCCTGACCTGCATATAGGTTTCTCAAGAGGCAGGTCAGGTGGTCTGGTATTCCCATCTCTTTCAGAATTTTCCACAGTTTATTGTGATCCACACAGTCAAAGGCTTTGGCATAGTCAATAAAGCATAAATAGATGTTTTTCTGGAACTCTCTTGCTTTTTCGATGATCCAGCGGATGTTGGCAATTTGGTCTCTGGTTCCTCTGCCTTTTCTAAAACCAGCTTGAACATCTGGAAGTTCACGGTTCACGTATTGCTGAAGCCTGGCTTGGAGAATTTTGAGCATCACTTTCCTAGGGTGTGAGATGAGTGCACTCAGGCCCAGTTTGTTGCCATCAGTAGTGAGTTACAGTCAGGTTCTGTGGGAGCCATCTCTCTTCTTTGCTCTCTGGGTTTCAGTAAGTCCTATCACTTACTTTTATGTTTCAAAACTAGAAAGCCTAGCAGGAATCTTCTGTGGCTTCAGACTTAAAACTTCTCCAATCCTACAGGAAACAGGGGCCCCTATGTTGTTTACATAAGCAAAGCAGGCTCTTTAACTCCATCTCTAACATTTTGCATTTGTCTGTTTTCAACTTGAGAGGATCCTACATACAAGCCTAAGAATCCTCTTTCCTGAGTAACTTTTGATTCCTGTTTTCATGAAGCCAAAACTGGCTCCCAAATGCCTCTTGAATCAAATGAAAACCCCCATCCAAATGATTATCTTCACACTTAAGTGCCTTCATCTCCATTCAACACTTTTATTCAGCAAGTAGCTGTTGAGTAATCACTTTGGGCCTAGTTGTATATTAGGCCCTGTGGGAAATTACAAAATATATGACATTATTCCTGTCCTTATGAATCTGAACAATCAATGTGGAGAGACAAAAGACACACACATGAAACATTTTTATAACAGGATGAGGTTGTATGTGACTCCACATCCACAGCAGTGAGTGGAACAGACAAGTCAGCCTACCAGGGACCAGCATGTTTGCGAGAGGCTTCATCAGTATATGTAACATAAGCCGGGGCCTGCTCCAAGAGGTGCAGAAGAGCTCGTTCTCTGGGGGAAGCTCTTATGTCCGGGGTAAGAATTAGCCTGTTCTAGATGAGAGACTAATGCGCCCAGCCATCTTGTGTTTACTGGTCAGAAATGAGGCTGGAAAGGAGGTGGAGGCAGTGCAACAGTGATTCTTTAGGTATAACTTGGGAATGTGGGATTCATCTTCACACACAAGGAAGGCAAAGGGATTACTAAGGAGGATATGACAACACAAAGGTGGTTATTTATCTAGTAGTAATATCCAGAGTGGAACACTAGGTAGGAAATTATTATACCAGCGCAATTGTTTGGACATGAGGTCTCTAACAAGAGTGTGCAGGAGATGGAAAAAGGAATACATCGAGCAGGAATTCTGAAGGAACATTGTCAAATACATAAAGGAGAGAGAGGTTAACAGTGACTCTGGGGTATCACACGAAAGCAATAAAAGAATGACGAAACTGTTGATTAAAAATAATGAATAATGAAGCTAGGAAAGGAAGGAATGGTGAGTCTGAGGTGATATCAGGTCATCTAAGTTGAACAGGCAAACTGGAAAGAACAAAATAAGCCTCAGGCAAAAAATAAGGATATGATCTAGATTCAGAGGATACCAACATAAAAATGATAGACAGAGACCACTAAGTATTTCCCCAAACTCGTGACTTTTACTTCCTGGGCACCCAGCTAAATTACCCTTCCCAGACTGCTGCACAGAGTTGTGGCCACACGCCTGAGTGCTGGTCAGTGGGGTATACGCAGGGCTCCTGCCAAGCTGGGCCCACATATACTACCCACTGACTCTCCTCCATTTCCCATCCCCTTCACCAACTGAATGAAATACTCTCAAAACCCAGAAGACTCCTTGGATCTAAAATTTTTAGCTGGAAGGAGCCTGGAACCCTGAATAACTACACAGAATAGAGACGCTCATACATATATTCCCATTGGATCTGATATAAGAAATAGGTTTTCAGTGTATTAAGTCATTGATATTTGGGATTCTTTGTTATAATAGCAGAAAATTCTTAAAGAGAGGGGAATATCAGACCACCTGACCTGCCTCCTAAGAAATCTATATGCAGGTCAAGAAGCAACAGTTAGAACTGGACATGGAACAACAAAGAAGCAACAGTTAGAACTGAACTGGAACAACAAACTGGTTCCAAATTGGGAAAGGAGTACGTCAAGGCTGTATATTGTCACCCTGCTTATTTAACTTATATGCAGAGTACATCATGCAAAATGTTGGGCTCCTGAAACACACACTGGAATCAAGATAGCTGGGAGAAATATCAATAACCTCAAATATGCAGATGACACCACCCTTACGACAGAAAGTGAAGAGAAACGAAGGAGTCTCTTGATGAAAGAGGAGAGTGAAAAAGCGGGCTTAAAACTCAACATTCAAAAAACAAAGATGATGGCATCTGGTCCTATCACTTCATGGCAAATAGATGGGGAAACAATGGAAACAGTGACAGACTTTATTGTCTTGGGCTTGAAAATCACTGAAGAGGGTGACTGCAGCCATGAAATTAAAAGATGCTTACTTACTCCTTGGAAGAAAAACTATGACCAACCTAAACAGCATATTAAAAAGCAGAAACATTACTTTGCCAACAAAGGTCCGTCTAGTCAAAGCTATGGTTTTTCTAGTCATCTATGGATGTGAGAGTCGGATTATACAGAAAGCTGAGCGCTGAAGAATTGATGCTTTTGAACTGTGGTGTTGGAGAAGACTCTTGAGAGTTGCTTGGATGCAAGGAGATCCAACCAGTCACCCGTAAAGGAAATCAGTCCTGAATATTCATTGGGAGGACTGATTCTGAAGCTGAAACTCCAATACTTTGGCCACCTGATGTGAAGAACTGACTCCTTGGAAAAGACCCTGACTGGGAAAGATTGAAGGCAGGAGGAGAAGGGGACAACAGAGGATGAGATATTGGATGGCATCACCGACTCAAAGGACATGAGTTGGAACAAGCCTTGGGAGTTGGTGATGGACAGGGAAGCCTGGCATGCTGCAGTCCATGGGGTCACAAAGAGTCAGACACAACTGAGTTACTGAACTGAACTACTATAAGGTTTTCCAAAATAAATCTCTATCCTATAAAACCCCAGATGTTCAAGCCAACCTTACTGCCATCTACGAAGAACCTGCCCACTTCCTCCGTTTTCATTCATTTTATTCAGTTTCATTCATACATCCTAGAATGATTTCCCCCAACTAATCCCTGTCCTTCCTGCCTTAATATTTTTGCCTAAGTTTTACATTCCATACTAAAACAATTCCTGACTTACCCCAGGAGACAGCAGTCACTGTAATCATTTCCCTAGCCCCACAGCACTTGAGCAAATATCTCTATCCATCTGTAACTGGTTACGACTATGTTTTTATGTTTATTTTATCTGTTATCATGTATCTCCATTTATATCTGTTCCATTAGATTATAAACTCAATATGAACAAAGATTGCATTTCCTGCTTCCTTTGTAATTTCCTACATGCCTCATATATTGCCTTATACTGTCAGTGCTTCATAAACTCAACTAATTGAAGTTCAAACTTCTACTCATGTACTTGCACCAGATGCCTAACAACTCACAAAATCTGCATCAATAACATAAATACACGCCATCTTGCAGCGGCACCCTCGTTTATCCACCATCATTGGGGAAGAAGCTAGCCCACAGAATTAATTTCAGCAAATATGACGCAGCATGGAGGAACACAAGCTGGTCAACACAGCACATTCAGCTGGCGTCTGAGCCTGAAATGTTCTCTAGTAAATCACATTTTGGCAACGGTCATTAAAACAGGTCACTACTAGACATTCCGTAGCAAACAAGTTCAAACTGATCCAAATCAGTTTACACAAGTCTGACTTCAGTAACTAGTAAAGATGTTTTAAGTTAGAGGCAGTTGACACTTTCTAGCCCTGTTAGACCCTGATGCCACTGACACATTCTTTAAGACTCAACTCTGCAACATAGCACCTATGCCACCTCCTCTGTTCCTCCAAAAGAGAGGGGCCCCTCCTTTGTGATACTACATTATTTTGTATAAACGTCAGTTGTACACTAGGTAGTAACTGTGGGCTTTCCCATCTGCTTCACTCGAACCCACTACAAACACCTTAGGACAAGGACTTAGCTGCTGCTGCTAAGTCGCTTCAGTCGTGTCCGACTCTGTGCGACCCCATAGACAGCAGCCCACCAGGCTCCCCCGTCCCTGGGATTCTCCAGGCAAGAACACTGGAGTGGGTTGCCATTTCCTTCTCCAATGCATGAAAGGGAAAAGTGAAAGTCAAGTCGCTCAGTCGTGTCCGACTCTTCATGACCCCATGGTCTGCAGCCTACCAGGCTCCCCTGTCCATGCGATTTTCCAGGCAAGAGTACTGGAGTGGGGTGCCATTGCCTTCTCCATTGTAGCATACTAAGTTAGGTAAACTCCAGGAGTTTGTGATGGACAGAGAGGCCTGGCGTGCTACAGTCCATGGGGTCACAAAGAGTCAGACACGACTGAGCAACTGAACTGAACTGAACCAAAGTTACATTATAGGCTTCCCTGGTGGCTCAGTGGTAAAGAATATGACTGCCAATACAGGAGACATGGGTTCAATCCCTAGGCCGGGAAGATCTCCTACAGAAGGAAATAGCAACCCATTCCAGTATTCTTGTCTGGGAAATTCCATGGACAGAGAAGCCTAGTGGGCTACAGTCTATGAGGTCACAAAGAGTTGGACACAACAGAGCAACTGAGCACGCAGGCAAGTTACATTATTCAGGGTTTTTAAATTTATTTTTTGACTACAAGCAAGAGAAACCCAACCTAAACAAGTTTAAGGGGGAAAAAAAGAAACCAAGTAACAGTGAAGGTAACTGGGCCTAGGAAAATACATCATTAACAGATTTTTCTCCCCAGACATGCAATTCTTGGAGAATCTTTACCAAGGTAAGAAACTTAAAACTGTTTGGTTCCAAAATACCAAAGGAAAGAATTTTTAAAATATATCTATAATAGTTGAGGGAGATTAAAATGTACACACTTCCAATTATAAAATAAATGAGTTACATGTATAACATGTACAGTGTGGGGAATATAATTAATAATTATGTAATATCATTGTATGCTGACAGATGGTAACTAGGCTTATTGTGGTGATCACTTTGAAATATATAGAAATATCAAACTACTGTGTTACATACCGAGAACTAACAGAGTGTTGTGTGTCAATTATACTTAAAACAAACTATAGAAAAAGATATTAAATCTGTGGTCACCAGAAGTGGGGCATGAAGTGAGGCATGAAGTAAAGGGCCATCAGATGAAGACAATCAAAAGGTACTGACTTCCAATTATAAGGTAAATGAGTACATACAATATGATTAATATAATTAACATAATGGCTATATGTTGTATATGATAGTTGTTAAGAGTAAAACCCAAGAGTTCTCATTACAAAGATTTTTTTTCTATTCCCTTAATGTTATATATAAATGAGATAATGGATGTTCACTGAACTTATGATGATAATCATTTCATGGCATACATAACTGAAATCACTATTCTGTACATCTTGAACTTATAGAGTGTTGTGTGTCAATTATACCTCAAAAAAGTGGTAAGAAATGTAATTTTTAAATAAAGTAAAAATACATATTAAAATGTGTGTGTGTATACACCTGTAATTACTGGAAATAAAAGCACTCCAGGATGGAGACTTACAATGGTTAATCATTTACAAAATGCAACTTTGTTTGACAAGAAATAAAACATGTAAATAATCCTCATCTAATTCCTCTCTGTGCTCCTATTATAAACCAAGGGACAAAAAATGTTAACTGATTTTTTTTTTCTACCACAGTAAAACAATAATTGAAATTGAAGAAGCAAGAATTACTCATTAAAAATAAAACTTAAAAGCCAACATCAAGTACCCACTGCGTTCCTCACGCGGTGTGAGACACAATGAACACAAACAGGAATTGTACGAAGTGCCAGCCTTGAAGGAGCACAGTCTAAAGAAGGAAAGAGAAGGACATGGCTACCCTTGAGGCAGCATGACACAGGCTGTGATCAGGACCTAGGAGAGCAAGGGGGGAAGGAGAATAGCTGTCTCCTGAGTAAGGGCACGAGCAGGGGATATTTCGTAGAGGAGCTGGAATTTCTGCTCTTCCTCAAAGGATATAGCTGGGCTTTACCAAGAAAGGAGATAGAATAGAATAAGCCAAAGTAGAGAATGGGGAAAAAACAGTAAGTGTTTAGAGAATAGAAACTCTTCCCATATGTGAAGGAGAGAGACTTGGAGGAAGGACTAATGGGATAGGATTAGGAAATTTAGGTGTATAACCTACATTTCAGATTATAGCCAGGTTGTATCAGCTCAGTTCAGTTGCTCAGTCATGTCCAACTCTTTGTGACCCCATGGACCATAGTACATCAGGCTTCCCAGTCCATCACCGACTCCTAGAGCTTGCTCAAACTCATGTCCATCAAGTTGGTGATGCCATCCAACCATCTAATCCTCTGTTGTCTCCTTCTCCTCTTGCCTTCAATCTTTTCCAGCATCAAGGTCTTTCCAATGAGTCAGTTCTTCACAGCAGGTAGTCAAAGTACTGGAGCTTCAGCTTCAGCATCAATTCTTCCAAAGAGTATTCAGGACTGACTTTTGTATGCTGCCACTGCTAAGTCGCTTCAGTCATGTCCGACTCTGTGCAACTCCATAGACAGCAGCCCACCAGGCTCCCCGGTCCCTGGGATTCTCCAGGCAAGAACACTGGAGTGGGTTGCCATTTCCTTCTCCAATACATGAAAGTGAAAAGTGAAAGTGAAGTCGCTCAGTCATGTCTGACTCTTCTCGACCCCATAGACTGTAGCCTACCAGGCTCCTCCATCCATGGGATTTTCCAGGAAAGAGTACTGGAGTGGGTTGCCATTTCCTTCTCCAAGACTTTTGTATAGGGTCATATAAAGAAAGGTTGTATACAGTCTTATAAAGAAAGCCAGGATGTTTAGGGTCTTATAAAGAAAGCTGGGGAACCTAGAGCTTCACTCTGTACACAAGACGGAGACAGTGATAGTTTGTTGGGTTTCTTAAAGTTGAAATGAAATGTATACAGTATAAAATTAATCATTTTAAAGTAAAAAATGTAATTTAGTAAATGGAGTATATAACCACCAGTTTCACTATTTTTAAAATATCTATAGAACTCCAACAGAGAAACCTGTACCCATTAAGCAGTTGCTCCTTGCCCTAAGTCCTGAAAACCATCAATCTGTGTTCTGTCTCTAGAGTGTACCCTGTATATGCGTGGAATCATAAAATATGTGTGTCTGTATCTGGCTTTTTTCACTTAGTCCAACATGTCTGAGGTTCATCCATGTTGATACATGTATCCCTACTTCATTCCTTTTAATGACTAAATAATATTCCGTATTATGTGTATATCAAAATTTCCTATCCATTTATGTGTTGACAGGCATGTGGGGTGTTTCTACCTTTTGACTGTTCATAGTGCTGCTATGAACATGTGTGTACTTGGAATTGTTTGTGTACTTGGAATTTGAAAACAGGTACACAAACAATTCCGAGTACACACACGTGTACATGACTAAGTAGAGGCTTCGCAGTGGGATGGCGGGGTAGCTTTATGATGAACTGCCAAAGTGTTTTCCTCAGTGGCTATGACAAGGAAAGAACAAAGGCCGTTAAGAGTCTGTTCAGTTACCTAGGTGAAACATGCCAATATCAGAGCTAGGACCACCGTGCTTGTAGAAGGCAGAAATACCATGTAAGGAACGGTCAACTGTGACTTCTGTTTCTAGCCTGAGTAACTAGATAGATGCTTCAACCAGTAACTAGGTGGTTAACCAACTATTAACAGCTCTCAGTAAAAGGAAAGCGTTAGAAAGGCTGATTTAGAGAAACTGAGTATTCACCAAAAATATCTAATGGCATCAGGAATTTGGATCACAGGATGAGACTGAGTTTTACTGTAAGTTTGTTAACAATTAACACAAAGAGGATAGTTGACGGAGATACACAAAACATGGAAACTCCAGGAGAGATTAAGAAGATGGCCAAGAAAAACAGTTTAGAAAATGGTCACATTTGAATACAAGGTGAACTTAGACCATGAGTATGAAAAGGAAGCAGAGTTAGAAAAGAAGATTGAACTGTAACTTAGAGTACAAGAGCAAAAAAAACAAAAAATTTAAGTTCCTTGTTGGTATCTCCATCAGAAAGACTGATTCTTACGTCATGCTGGTTTTTCCATGAGTTAGCACTTGCTGGATTCCCTTATTCTGAATCATCATATACCGACTGCTCCTGTGTCTGCCATTGTACATACACCATACTGGTTTAGTCTACCAAAGCTCTGTATGGGTAATACTTCCAACTTGCAAATATAACCTGAGGCTTAGAAGGGTTAAATAATTTTGGCCAAACCACACAGCTGGTGTCAGAAACAGGGTTTGAGCCTATATTCCTTCTACTGTGCTGAGCTACCCCCTGCTTCAGTTTGCTATAAAAACAGTCATTTCTCTTTCCTATAAAATTTTCTCAAGGGTTACTTGCTTCTTTAGTCAAATGATGATTGTTTCAAGTAGTGAATCTTGATCTGAGGAACTCAACGTTCTTAAATAATTTTTTTAAAATAAATGTTAGAATGACTATCAAAAATTTTAAAATTTAGGGTCCCAATAACAGTTACCTTGCAAACTTCATCAAAGATTAGTTTCTTTCTATGTAAATCATTGTTATTCATTTAAATTTTTCTAGATGGAAAACAATTTTGTGCTCTAATCTGTAACTCAGAAGATCTTAGTATATTTAGTTGTTGTAGCTTGATGTACTATTTTTTTTTCTTTTGCTGAGGGAGAGACATGAGTAGTATTAACCAATCTTAACTCTTTGTTAGTGTGGATGAAAGTGTCAGTCGCTCAGTCAGACTCTTTGCAACCCATGGACTCTAGCCCACCAGGATCCTTTGTCCATGGAATTCTTCAGGCAAGAATATAGGAGTCGGGTAGCCATTCCCTTCTCCAGGGGAACTTCTTGATCCAGGGGTTGAACCAGGGCAGGGTCTTCTGTATTGCAGGCAAATTCTTTCTCATGTGAGCCACGAGGGAAGCCATAACTCTTTGTTAACAGGATATTAATGTAGTATCTTGGGAGTCAGTCTACAAGTATCTGTTGTAACAAAAGAGTGAAATACCAAAGCATTCCACCAGTATTTACATTTAAGCACAAATACCAGTACTTGGATATCTGTGATATCCATAATAATGCATTTCAAACAAAATAATGAGGTATCCCAGTCCATCATCCATACCTCCTTATCCTCTCTCCCCCAGAGAACACCCAGCCTCTCTATCACCACTTTAACTTGGAAAATTCAAAGAAGGATATCTTCCCAAACTTTCTGGTTCCCTTTCCCTGGGGCCGAAGGTAATTAATTTGACAAAAAATCCTCCTCTCAAATTCCTTCTGGACTGTGATAAGCTAAGATCCTGTTTGTATATAAACAAAAGTGCTTAATTAAACAGCATATCTGATAATGACAGAAAAACTGGATAGATTCTCATGCCACCATTTTATTAATCAAAATTTGACTCTATCTATGAAGCCATGAAGATACATCACTCTTCAAAAAGGTAACAATACTTTAATTTTCTAATGCCTTTTTTTTTTTGGTAATACTAACTTCATCTTTATGCAAAATTTACATCAAGTTCTTGGAAAATTAACTGGAAAGAATGACTAAAATACAGAAGGAAATAAAGGCCACAATCTGCCAGTGAAGTCCAGCGTCTGCCTGTCAAATGGAGAATAACCCATAGTTGAACTAATAAAAAGTGGCTAGTAAATGGGTCTTTTGTCATATATGATATTGTTATCAAATTCAGTGGCCATTTTTAGGTTCAAAATCTTCTTTCACTTTAGTGTATTTGCTTATGATTTTCTCTTCAATTTCTCACCTCCTTGATCTCCTGACACTACACAAAGCAAGGAATTTGATTGTATTTGATTATATTTTCCTTTTAGAATTTCTTATCCTCCTTGCATTACCTGACCCTATTCTTTAACTACCTTCATGAATGTTTATTTTTTTAAGTCCCTTTGTTCTTCCTACTCTCCAAGCTCCAAAATTGGTCACTCACAAACCTATCTCTGCAATCGTGCCCTCTCACACAATTTATACTCAGAACAGCACCAAGAGAATCATTCCGTTTATTTACCAAACTAATCCCATGTCTCAGTCTACCTCTTTTGATTAACTGATATCACTATTCTTCTCGTTATGCAAACTCTGGAGTCATCTTTGAATAATTCCTCTCATTCATGACTAATTCCTTTCATTCGGGGTTCCCTTGTGGCTCAGCTGGTAAAGAATCCACCTGCAATGCGGGAGACCTGGTTTCTATCCCTTGATTGGGAAGATGGCTTAGAGAAGGGAAAGGCTACCCACTCCAGTATTCTGGCCTAGGGAATACCTGGGGTCACAAAGAGTTGGACACGACTGAGTGACTTTCACTTTCACATTCATTCTGAATTTAATCATGATACCATATATATTTCATATAATTTTTAATAAAGATAATTCATTAATGTTTATTCCCTTCATGTAAAGGTATAAAATAGCATTCACCTTAATACTGGGCTCAGAATACAAGTTCATGGCACTCCCTGGCTCCCTGCTTACTCCTAGAACAACAATAACTATAGCAACTTACCTGCTGACAGCCTCAAGGCAGGCTCTCAGACAGGCGTGGTTCCAAGTCCAGAAAGAGCTAGTGAGTTGGCCTTTGCTGGTCATCTCCCACTACCTCAGTTCTACATACTACTTGTACCTAACCAGTGGCATCCTCCATACAGAAAATAAACTGATCTATGAAATTTCTACCATAACAGTAAACCATAGAACAAAAAAGTCAACAGAATGAATTCTGTCACATCATGATGTGAATATTACTTGATGACTTAAGAAAAAGAACATGACACTGAGAAAGGGATGACTTACCCACAGAGAGTACTTAGAAAATGACAGCCATGGAGACAAATGCCAGATGTCCCCTTCTAGGCACTGTATATGGAAAAGCAGCCTCAATGAACTATTGACTAACCTACCATCAGTAAGCGGGCTTCCCAGGTGGCACTAGTGGTAAAGAACTCACCTGCCAACGCAGGAGACATAAGAGACATAGGTTCGATCCCTCAGTCAGGGAGATCCCTGGAGAAGGGCATGGCAATCCACTCCAGTATTCTTGCCTGGAGAATCCCATGGACAGAGAAGCCAAGTGGGCTACAGTTTATGGGGTCACAAAGAGCCAGATTTATGACTGAGGCCAACTCAGCATGCATGCAACAGTCAGTAAGTACCACAGAACTATTACTGTGATTCATCTTACTCCCCTATTCTGATTCCAGGCTCAGTAGGGGCTTCTGAATGTCTGCTTTCCATGCAGGAAAAGAATGTTAGGGTCTTGCTAAGACAAGCATTCCATCTGTGTGATTGTACTTCTCACTGTAAATGAATAATCTGGCATTCTGGTTTATTGGCCTCATGGATGTGGTTAATGTGAATCCACCTGAGAGGGATGGATCTGCTCTCTGAGTGCTGCCACCAGACTTCCAAGCTAGCTAAGCCGAGTGGCAGATTCTGTGCAAGACATAGTCAAATTACCAGGGCAATAAATTCCTTACTGAGAGTCTAAAGAGGAATGTGATAGTATTTTGTAACCAACTCTGAATGATATTCTTTAATGCTGAATACAGGGGATAGCAATTATAATCCAATAAGATTGTTTTGAATTAGTCATGGGATATGATCTGAATGATACAAATTAAAAGATGGAAAATATCATTGAAATTTTTGTCATCTAGTACTCTTGCCTGGAAAATCCCATGGACGGAGGAGCCTGGTAGGCTACAGTCCCTGGGGTTGCAAAGAGTCAGACATGACTGAGCGACTTCACCTTCATGTTTCGCTTTCATGCATTGGAGAAGGAAATGGCAACCCACTCCACTGTTCTTGCCTGGAGAATCCCAGGGACAGGGGAGCCTGATGGGCTGCCTTCTATGGGGTCGCACAGAGTCAGACACGACTGATGCAACTTAGCGGCAGCAGCAGCAGTCATTAAATGAATAATGTGTGTTATTTTAATAGCTTCAGAGGGGCAGTGGCGAAGAATTCTACCTACATTCAGTCTCCACTGTGCTTACAAGGATATAAGCCAGTACCTTATACGATCTCACAGGAAGATGCTACTAGAAGTGTTTGCGAAACTATTGCAGATGGACAGAAAGCTAGAAACCAAAGGGCCAGGTATTCCTCAATCTAAGAGTCTTGATTCTTCAGAGGGAAGACTTCTAAGGTAGCCTTAGAAGAGGATATTACCCATCATGTCCAGATTACATGGGACTTGTTTCTTCTAGAACTGTAGTCCATTAACCCAGGTTAGTTTTCCAGAGGGAATATCAAGAAAACCTTTCCTTATCACAAATATACCTCTATAGGGCCATTAAAATCATCCTGCACTTACCTCACTGATCCCGACAAGTCTTCAGTAATCAATTTCATCAAGAACAAACCCTGAATCCAAATGTGTTAATCCTCCATTAGCTTTTTAAAACTATACTCACTCTTAGTTTTCAAGTTTTAATTGGTTGTTTATCTTCCAGTTTATTCCTCTATCTACTGAATTTACCCACTAGGAGCCTTCCATTAGTAAGAAATTCCAAAAATGAGCTATCAGGGAAGAGGGAAATGGTAGCACTCAAACTAATAAATTGTAATTGTAAGGATTATGTATAGTCACATTAACCCATCTGGAAATTTTTATGCAACAAAAAGAAATGTTTCTGCTACTTTTTCTTTCATAATTACTAGAATTCTTCCTATTGTATTGTGTGTTTTAAAATAATTACAGCAAGTCAATAATAGTGCCTTAAAATGTAATGATCCTAATGATTAAACATAACAAAACAGAAAGAGAGTTACAGATACTGAGAACTAACAGGTGGTTGTCAGAGGGTAGGAGGGCGGATGGAAAAAAAGAAATAGGTGAGGGAGCTCACAAGGTACAAACTTTGGGTGCAAAATACGTCACAGGTATGAAATGTACAGTGTAGGGAATACAGTCAATAACTATGAAATATATTTGTATGCTAAAAGACTGTAGCTAGACTTACCCTTTTGATCATTTTGAAATGTACAGAGATATCAAATCACTATGTTGCATAACAGAAACAAACATAGTGTTATAGGTCAATTATACTTCAAAAACAAGCAAAAAAACTCATAGAAAAGAGATCAAATTTGTGGTCACTGGAAGTGGGGGGTAGGAAAGAGGAAACTGGATGAAGATGGTTGAAAGGTACAGACTTCCAGTTGTAAGATTAAGTACTAGAGATGTAACATACAACATAATAAGTATAATTAACATTGCTGCACATCATACATGAAAGTTGTAAAGAGAATTCTAAGTTCAAATAGTTCTATTTACAAGGGAAATCTTTTTTTCTATTTTTTTAATGTATATGAGATGATGTGAAGTGAAAGTCGTTCAGTTGTGTCCAACTCTTTGGGACTCCATGGACTATACAGTCCATGGAATTCTCCAGGCAAGAATACTGATGCCGGTAGCCTTTCCCTTCTCCAGGGGATCTTCCCAACCCAGGGATCAAACCCAGCTCCCACATTGCAGGTGGATTCTTTACCAACTGAGCCACAAGGGAAGCCCAAGAATACTGGAGTGGGTAGTCTATCCCTTCTCCAGGGGATCTTCCCAACCTAGGAATCAAACCAGGTTCTCCTGCATTGCAGGTGGATTCTTTACCAACTGAGCTATCAGGGGAGCCCTATATGAGATGATGGGTGTTCACTAAACTTATTGTGATAATTATTTCATGATATATATAAGTCAAATCATTATGCCATACACCTTAAATTTATACAGTGCTATATTGAAAAGCAGAGACATTACTTTGCCAACAAAGGTCCATCTAGTCAAGGCTATGGTTTTTCCTGTGGTCATGTATGGATGTGAGAGTTGGACTGTGAAGAAGGCTGAGCACCGAAGAATTGATGCTTCTGAACTGTGGTGTTGGAGAAGACTCTTGAGAGTCCCTTGGACTGCAAAGAGATCCAGCCAGTCCATTCTGAAGGAGATCAGCCCTGGGATTTCTTTGGAAGGAATGATGCTAAAGCTGAAACTCCAGTACTTTGGCCACCTCATGCGAAGAGTTGACTCTTTGGAAAAACTCTGATGCTGGGAGGGATTGGGGGCAGGAGGAGAAGGGGACGACAGAGGATGAGATGGCTGGATGGCATCACTGACTCGACGGACGTGGGTCTGGGTGAACTCCGGGAGTTGGTGATGGACAGGGAGGCCTGGCGTGCTGCGATTCGTGGGGTCACAAAGAGTCGGACACGACTGAGCGACTGAACTGAACTGAACTGAACTGATATGTCAATTATATCTCAGTAAAACTGGAAGAAAATTAAAATGTAATGAATGGACAGCTAATGTACGCATCCATTCAATCATTCAACAAGCATACACTTACCAAATACATTCAACTGTTTTCAAAATTCTGGATTAGACTGCAAATATTTGCATTTCTGCCATCTCACTTTTTTAATGGAAATTCTCAGCCTCAAAACATCCCAAACTGAACTCACTATATTCTGGCACAAATCTGCTCCTTTTCCTACATTCCCTATTTCAGAGAATAAAAACACGATCCACTGAGTGAGAAATCTTTGCTCCTCATGACTCTTTCTCCCTTATCCCTCACATCCATTTGATTATTAATTTCCACAGAACTTGCCTCCTACAATTTTTAAAGCTCATCCTTACTCATACTGCCTTAGATCAGGGTGATATCTCTTGCTTGGAAGACAGCAAAACCTCACACTGGCATCTCCTTCCTCTCATCTCACCTCTCTCTTTTCTCTTCCATATCACCACCAGAGTCAGCCTTCTAAAATTCCAATCTAACCAGCTCACTCCCAAGCTGATCCTCCGTAGCTCTTACAGTTTAATTCAATTCACAGGCATTGTGACAGGAAGTATAAAATAAAAGCTCAAAACCCACTGAACAATATACAAGTTCTAATAATTTCCCAAACTATAGCTTTCCAGCCTTGTTTCCTGTCATATGACTGTCCAATCACAACAGCCTATATAGATTTCCCTATGTGTACAGAACATCCTTTTCTACTTTATCTATCTGCGTAGTTCTTTCTCATCCTCCAAGATTTAAAGGGCTCCTATGCTCCTGACAGTCATTCCCGAGCCTCTAAAATGGGTCTTTTGTCCCCATTCTATGGCACCAGAACATCCTGTACCTGCCACTTCCACAGCATACATCATGCTAGCTGAAACTATTATCTGCACATTTGTCAGTCTCCACACCTGCCCCTCCCCACAATCAAACTGGGAGATCCTAGACAGCAAGTGCCATGAGTAGTTCATCTGTGATTTTTAGCACCCTTCCCAGTAGAAGTTATATAGTAGATAATCAATAAACACATGCTGAATGATTATAGTATGCAAAAGAATTCTATAGGAGTTGGGTCTGGGTTTCACAATTGGATATATCTTTCACAATTGAAAGATCTTGAATGGTACAAATTAGGTTTCAGAGATTAAGTAAACCCTAGAAAAGTTTCAGAGATTATAAGTCAAGTGACATCAGTGATATAACAATGAAGATAATCAAAGAGACAGGTTAGTTATTGGTGGTGCTACTGTGGTTGCTTGACACCCCCAAAGATGACATACCCCATTAGCGTGTGCTAAGTCACTTAAGTCATGTCTGACTCTTTGCAACTCCATGGACTATAACCCATCAGGCTCCTCTGCCCATGGGATTGTCCAAGCAAGAATACTTGGAGAACCCAAGTCTTTTCCCAACCCAGGGATCAAACTTGTGTCTCTTAGGATTCCTGCAGTGGCAGTTGGGTTCTTTACCACTAAGTAGCACCTGGGCTTCCCTGGTGGCTCAGATGGTTAAAGAATCTGCCTGTAATGCAGAAGACCAGGGTTCAGTCCCCAGGTTGGGAAGACTCCTTCAAGAAGGGAAGAGTTACCCACTCCAGTATTCTTGCCTGGAAAATACCACGGACAGTGAAGCCTGGCAGGTTATAGTACATGGGGTCACAAACAGTCAAGGACGACTGAGAGCCTAACACTTCACACCTCATTAGTGGTAAAAGACAAAGTTCAACCTTCAGGGTCCTAATAAGAAAGACATTATACAAACGTAAGAGTTTCTCATTCTTTCCATGCAATAACAGACTAGTCAAAAGCCTGAATCCTGAACATGTTTATAGAGTACTCAGATTGTTATTCATTACTATATCTACCACTGCCAAAGTGGGCTGTGTTTGCTTCTATGCTACTGACAACAAGCCAAAGGAATTACCTCTAAATTTTTTAACTGATAATATGAAAGATTAAAGAAAACAGTCCTATTGAGTCTTTTTGTTGACAGATGTCTGCTATGAGCATGTAGAAAAACACAGTCTTATAGAATAAAAAGGATCTTTTTTTTCGGCTATCACTAGATTAACTATGTCAAATGTTCCACTAGGAATTTTTTTCTGTTATTCCTAAAGTATTCCAAGTGTTACAAACATTGTAAAATCCCCAAATGCTTTATAACGTACCTACAAAAAAATGCAAGCACATACTCATTGTAGAGAAATTAATTCATAGAAACATAGAAGAAGGAAAGTCAGAGAGCCAGCAACTATTGAGGAATAAAGGTCTTCAACCCATCGTTCAATTGGAAAACTTATCCAGAAGTATATCAAAGCTATTTGCTTTATCTTCTGTAAGTATAAACTTCCCCCTATTCTTTTCTAAATTAAGGCAGCAATGATGGTCCCAAGGAAAAGCCATTAGCAAGCATGAAGCTATGGCCAAGATAACTTTAAGTGAAGTATCAATGAAAGGTCTCTCTAGATCCATCACTTTGTCATTTCTAAAAGTTCAATTTCCAGAAAGAGCTTATAAAAAGTAGACAAAAGTTGCCTTTTGCCAGCCTCAGTCAACTCTGAGACTTAAAGGTCGAGTTAAGTGAGCAAACTCTCTCCACCTACAATCTCTCTTTTCTTGCTCAGGAAGCTCACACACTTTGCAACAGGACAGAGTCAGGACACTCACTGCCCTCTCTCTACTCAGCTTACATGTCTCAATCGTCTCCTTCCTCAGTTTTTCCTTCCAACTAATTAAATAAGGAGACCATTAGACCAGGGTGCTCTAATGCCTTCTCAGTCAGTCATGCACTGGAATCCAAAAAGTGAAACATAAAAACAACCAATCACAAACAGCCAACTGGGCTTCCCCAGATAAGGCACCAGCTTAAGCTACAGCCATCAGATCATTTTTTTGCTTTGTTTCAGTGTCTAATCTACAAAAATATTGCTCCGAGCTCCTGTCAGTGGAGCCCTTCTAACCATCTTCAGTTTGGGGCTACCAGATTCAAATCAATTGATGCTCAAATCAACTCTTGAAAAGTTTTAATGTGACTCAGTTTACCTTTTTAACAAGATTAGTAACTTAAGCTATAATTTAACAGAGGGTTGCAACATTTAGAGATTTATAATTCTTAAATAAAGAAGCAATAAACTACAAAATCAATGATTTCTCCAATCTGATTTGAATATTTATATTTTGATATATTTTATTGAAACTGTACTTGTTAAAAATTTTTTCCAGAACTTCCATTTTCTTCTATTAAACTAAGAATAGAAAATAGTAATACTAATTAACTTTATCTATAAGAATATTGATAGTTTTTTTAAAAAGAAATATGATTCTTTTGTATGTTGAATTGTGACAAAATTTTTAGTTATTATATTCATTAATATGCAGTTTACCCAAGTATTAGAAATTTCATGAAAACACTCAAAATTAAGTCACAATAACACCTAATAAAAGCAAAAAGAAATTTAAAAAAATTTTTGGTGCCAAAATCTGAGTCAAGTCAGAAATTAAAATTATTTTGATATACAATTATTTAGTAACTAGTCTTATAAATCCGTAAAAATGTATACTTTAAAGTCAATGTAAAAATTCAGTACTTAAAGTTGTAAATTTTAAGTCTGCACAATTTTTACAGAGTTGACAACTTTGCTATCTTATTGCTGTTACTGTCATTTGTTCTATAAAGACCATAGAACATCTACTGTTTGAGGAAAACACTATACAACTAACATTCAAAATCTGATTCCAATTTTAGTATATCTCTGATCACTGGAAATAATAACAAAGAACTACTATAAAAGTCTACACCTAACGGCCCCCTCTCAGGGATCATCTTAATTTTTTTAATCCATCCTGAAAAATGTAACTTTTTTTTTTTCAAGCAGCTGATGCTTTTAAACATGCTGGACTGGGCTGAGCATTCCATCGTCCTGATGTCACACACCAGCGTTTGTCTCAGAAGACATCTTTTGTACTTGCAACCAAAAGGCAAAAGAAATCAGAGCTGCGGACGAGAGAGGGAGAGACGAGGAAAACTGCTCAGACCAATTCAGTGAAAAGCATTCTGACACAAACCTGTATATTTTTAGTCACTCAACATGCCTACTTTAAAATAAAGCCTTCTGACTTTTATAAGGTATTGTGCTTATTTTCACACTATTGGTTTTAAAAATACTCTCTGCTTTATGGTAATGTGTCACAGGGAAGTTAGCTATAGTTTCATGAAAGACGTTTTCATCCCTGACTGGCATCTTCTCAATAGCTGGGGCCCAGGCACACCGCTCTCTTCCCGGCAAGGCCCTCTGCACTGAAACAGTGCTGCATTCATAACTTACTCTCGGCACCGCGGGGCAGCGCCACAGAAAAGCTTCTCCAACCTAACGGGTTACATCACTGCAAAAGTCTTCCATTTGGCCTAGGTGAAAAACATGAATGCATGCCCCATTCATTTCTCCACCTTAAAAAAATAAAGTAAAATCATATCCACCCTAAGCAAAAAAACCTGCATTCCCACAGCCCAGCTCCATCAAAGCTAGAGCACTGCTCTGCCTGAAGCTTAGGCAATGTTACTAACTTTCTTAAACTGCCACCAACCTTCAAAACTAATTTTCACAGCTTGTGCTGCTATTTAAAAAGCCCAGTAAGGTATTAAAAATAACTTAAAATTTTTTCATGGAAAAGTCTTTGGTGCAAACATTGCCTTTAGGTTTAGGTCACATTTTAAAAATATACTTGACATACAGTCATGGAACCGAAAGCCTCACCCTTCCCACTGACATCAACAGACATGAACCACGGCGCACAGAGGCTTCCCTTTCTCCTCTCCGCACTTTGCCCTTTGGCCAAATCTGCCGCTCCCAAATCTTCTGAGTGGGTCAAATATCCATGATGCTTAGGAAGGCAGTGGCCCATCCAAAATATTTTAAGTTGAAGAAAATACACTTTTTTCCTCTCTCCTTTATTAGAATGTGCCTTTTAAGGCTGAACCATAATAAATGGCATGAGAACATTTCCATCTAAGTCTCAAAACACAGGTTACATATTGTGTGTGTGTGTGTGTGTGTGTGTGTGTGTATTCATAATTGGGGAAAAGAAAAAAAAACGTGTTGATCATAGTCCCTTCTCTAAATCATACAAATGAGTAAGGGCAGAGGATAGCAAATGCTCCAGCCATAATTTTTTAAATGCTGCAACTATCCAAAACCACAGTGGCATACAGACTGCCCGGGAGGCAGTGCTCTCCTGCATAGAGCTCAGAACCCTCACAGGGGCAGTCATGTGGGCTCTCAGAGCCGCTGTGACACTGGCAGTAGCTCCGTGTCCTCACTGCCTTACGCTGTCTGTCTGAATGACGAGGGAAAGCCATGTCAATTACGAAGAACTGTGGACCTTATGACTAACGACTCACTCAAAGCCATTTATATCCTCAATCGTGTAAATCCATCCTCGCTCACCAACCCATGACGTGAAAGAACTTTATAGCTTCTTCTAAGCTATTTCTGTGCATTATGGAGAATCAAGTTGCCATCCATGGTCAGAATCTGAATCCTAAACATCCTTGTGAAATGCTCACAGAAATCAACTATCTGCACTCCTATAAACCCAAGATCTTTTCTTATGCCTTCTTTTCCTCTCCATGATGTGTCCTTTCTTAGGAATTAGCTGATTTTTATGTGTGTCTTGTTTGTTCTTCAAACATAATCCCTAGCTGACATACATGAAAAAAAGATATTTTCCCCAGAAAGTCAACAGGGAGAACTCCAAAAGAGACTCAATTCTCTTACTAAATATAACATAACATTTTGGGCATTAGAGAAACACTTCACACACACACACAAAAAGCATCAACATTAATTCTTGAAATACTGAAAGTTCCAATTTGTATAGGAACAGCCTAACATCAACACAGTAGACTTTTAATTACCAAAGATTCCCTCCCTGTGTAATCCGTATATTTCTTATGTACTGTAGATTTCTGCCTTTTCTAAAATGTTCAGTAGTCTCTGAAGTCTGTACCTGTACTTCTCTCCTCCAAGACAGATCATTGAAGCCCTCCCTGAACTAAGTGAAAAGGAGACACTAGCATATATAAAAACCACTGCTCCCATGCCCATCTATAGGATTCCTTTCTTTGTTCCCCATTTTCTTTATCAATATATAATCTGCTTGTGTATCTAAGTCTGATTATAAGCATATTTTGCTGAGACAGTATTCTGGCATGTCATTCCCAGATAGCCCTCATAAATATCAAGTAATAATTATTATCATAATTTAAAGTACTCCCTTTATGAGAATGTAGACAATTTGGCTCTCAAATTCTTTACATCTTTATGCAAATTACATCCAGGACTTAATTGGTTGGCAAGGTAGATGTCAAGTCAGAAAACCTCCCTTGATACAATCAGTCTTAAGAATTAAGTCAGATACTGCATTTTTAGAACACAGGAATGACTACATTGGGACCACAGACTTGGTGGCCATTCCTCAGAAACTCTTTTAAAAGGCACGGCAAAAATTCACAGAATATTCACGTGACTAAGGATAATTAACGTCAACCATTTCCACCCTACAAAAGAAAATAGAGCGTCTGTTAAGAATGAACAATAAAGACATTATTTTGGTCCCATTGTTGTTGGTGTTTTTTGTGTTTTTTTTTTTTGAAGCAGTTCCCATCTCTAAAAAATATTTGCAAACACAACAGTATTCCAGTTATCTCACTGTAACCAAATTTGCTGATAATGTTGGTGGAATAAATTTTGTAAATATTAGAAGAAAATTTTAAAACTGCTTGAAAATCATTTCCATTCGAAATACAGCACAATTAAAGAGAATTGAAACATAGTATTCAGGTAGCCATTCAATTTACATGCCACAAATCCAAAGACTGATGAAGACAAAATGTTGTTAAAAGAGCACCAAATCTCTATTATCCTTCATCTCTTTCCTTTTTTATATTTACTTAACTCTTTTTGAGCATTTTCACCTTAAATAAGCACTAAAAAGTGGCAAGATTTAATAAGGATATCAGCCACTCAGTGGAAGATCTCTGAAGAGCTGTATGAGGAAGAATCCTCACTTGGCTTCTAACTCTATATAAAATTCTAAAATAGAGCAGGGGTTAAACCCAAATAAAACTGAGAAAGAGCCATTACAATCCAGGTCAGGTTTACATTTAAACAATACTCAGCTTATTTTCAGAACACAGGACAACATAGAATGTGTTACATATACTGAATCTAGTTAGGCTGCATTTTAAACCATATTGGATTCATTTCTTTTTCTGAATGACTTTTCCTGCACTATACTTAATAATTCTATCTTATCTAATAAGCTTTGATAAATTACAGAAATATAGTACAATATCATTAATTTATAACCATTATTGGAAAAGGAAACCCAAAACAGACCATACAGTTTTGGCCAAAGACTTGAATTTATAGTGTCTGGCAAGAACTTTTGGCATGAATACTGGTGTATGTTACTTTTTCATTTATAAAGGGAACTTTTCCATTCAAGATTACTGTTGAAAGAATTAAATTAGGTAAAAAGTGTACAATTCCAGATAAAAGTGTTCATCTCAAAAATGAATGATTTAATATGTGAGTGACCTACCCCTGAATATTGGGAATGTAAACAGGTCATGTGAATAAATCATTCCATTGATACAAGGTGTATACACACACAGTATTTTGTGGAATAAGGAGTGCTGGTAAAGAATCCGCCTGCAATGGAAGAGACCCAGGTTCGATTCCTGGGTGGGGAAGATTCCCTGGAGAAGGGATAGGTTACCCACTCCAGTATTCTCAGGCTTCCCTGATGGCTTAGTTGGTAAAAAAAAAAATCCACCTCCAATCTGGGAGACCTGGGTTTGATCCCTGGGTTGGGAAGATCCCCTGGAGAAGGGAACAGCTACCCACTCCAGTATTCTGGCCTGGAGAATTCCATGAACTGTACAGTCCATGGGGTTGCAAAGAGTCAGACACGACTGAGTGACTTTCTTAAAAAAAAAAAAAGAAAGAAAGAAAAGTAAAACATTTCACAAAGAATAGTTTTCCAAGTTTGTAAACTCTACAAAATATTCCAACAAAGACAGAACTTGAGGAATTTGTCTTTGTCTTTCATGGAGAATATATTCAATACAATCACTACTTAAGGACAATGAAAATCTTCTTCGATATCTTTGTGTAATAGTAAAATGCTATTCAAATATCTATGTTTCTGTAGGTTGAAATTTGTTTTTCATCTTTAATTACACCTAAGAATGCAATTGTCCTCTAATCTTCACTTAAGATAACTTATAATTACATACTATTCTGCAAACTACTACAAATAGCCAAACCACATATCATTTCTGGTACAGCCTCAAACTTTTAAATTATTCCCGCCACTATGGAACAATGAATGAAAGCTGCAAGTTACCCAAAGCCTTATTTTAGCCAAGAGTTCAGCTCTGCCTCCATCTGAGTAATACTAGCAGGTGGGAAATGGAGTGACTTTGCTTTCACTTTCCTTTTCCCCCTTTATCCTACCGTTAGCAGTAAAATGCCCATTGACCAGTGCAAATAATGTAGTGGACAGATGCAAGGGACCATGCAGAAGATAAGTGTATAGAATTTAGGAACTAATTGGATTTGAGAAGGAGGAGGTTATCTTAAATACTTCCAAGTATTGAGCATATATAACAGAAGTAAATGTCTGAGGTGAGATGTTGATCATCTAAGGAGTACATACACAGAGGCATCATTTTAAGGGGTATCCTATTTTGGAATGTGAGATGCTGAGCTGATACCTCAAGAGAGGAGAAAGTTAGGAAAATAATATAGAAATGGAGGTGAGTGCAATGGGCCATTGGCATAGTCTGCTACTTGACACCCTAGGAATGGCTGAGATCAGCTAGGAAAAAAGTGAAAACAGAAGAGAAACTGGTCTGGGATTACCTGTGCTTGTGCAATTAAAAGCGAAGTGTGCTTTGGTTGTGCCCATCAAGACAACATGCTGCTGAAGCTCTTACTACCACCCCAGTGAAAATGGCGAGGAAAGGTGTGTGCTGCTCTAAACACACCTGAGAAACCTTTCCGTGACACCTTATGGGAAACCTTTATGATTTGAGAAAAAAATCTCAACTAGATTTATTTTTAAATATCCAATGTTCTGAGTACTTTTCCAATAAAATAAAATGCTATTTTTCAGTAAGAATAAAAATGTCTGAAAACTTTAATGTAATATATAATTGATATAGTTTCTCATCAAAACATTTACTGCATAGAGATACAACTGTGCTTAATATGTACCCCATTAAAAATAATTAAAGGGCTGCCACATTTCACCACAGAGGTGGATTCATTTCCATTCTGGACTCAAAGATCACTTTCTATAAAGCATTCTCAAGATGCCTGTTCTGTTTACAAAAGCTCTTCAGATGAAAGATGTTTTTGCAAATGCAAAATATGAATTATTGTCATCATCATCGTTTTTATTGTCCTAGGCATGTGAATGGATTTTGCATCTGGTGGCTGTTAGGTTTTACCGCAGCAGGGGTGGCTGGGTTAAAACCTAAATTCCTAAAGCAATACTGTAATACTTTGAACCATAGTGACATCCAAGAGGGATAATGACTTTCTGATGAAGTGAGCAGCTCCTCTGTGGTAAGAGGAGAGACGCCAAACCTGGAACCCGGTGCAAACTCACAGCTAACTCCTGGCTGAAAGTGGATAATAAATGGCTTCAGGCATTTCTTAGTTCTCTTGTGTGAACCTCTAACAGCAAGAACCACTACTGGCTACAGTGCTGAGGAGCTGAACAATTTGAAAAATACGTGTGTGTTTACAGATATATATATGGCTAAAAAATTAAACTGAAATACAATTTTCTAAATAACTTCCATAACATAAGTGGCCTGTATCTTCTTTCAAGACAGAGTATCAGTTTATTTCAAATTTAGAGATACTGGCCTCGATTCAAATTCATGGCAGTTATAGAAACCAATGTTCCGTGCCTTGATTCAGGTGGCAAGCATTAAATCTTTTTCCGGCTGTCATGCAACAACAACTTTAATACAAATTAGCACTGCCAAACTCAGTTTCCTGGGCTCAGAGGTCCTTGATGCTACTCTGTGAATTTTATTCAGACTTTCACATGAACTGTGCTCTTTCGAAATGGTAGCATTCAAGAAGAGAAACCTAAACAAAAATACAATCTAATTATTTCCTACGTATTCTAATTTACAGCTCACTACAAAAAATTAATTTCCCCCTTTTTATTTTATTTTGATTTTGATTAATGTGAAACACTCATTATGTCACACGGGAGAGTGTTCTTAGATGCAAATTCTGTTTCTGTCACTGCAACTCTCCCTTCCAGCTGTTTACATTGAATAGAGACCCGTCAATCAGTACTAATTCAAAACTACACAGAGCTTGTGTTAGTATCTCATGGTTTCTGAGTCAAACCTTTCCAAAGCTCACAACTATGGGAAAAACAGACCAAAATAAAAGAGCCACCTCTTCTCACTAGATAGGAAAAACCAATTAACTCTGAACCTGACACTCCAAACAACTTTGGGACGACTTCCAACAAGAAAAGATCTGTCAAAGAAACAATATTTCAAACTAGGATGGATTCTTCTTGTTTCTCAAATTGGTCTTTAATTAAGACACCCCAGGGAAAAACAGAGCCATGAAGTAGTTAGGCTTAGCTTCCAGGTCTCTGGATATGTGGTATGTTCAAAACCATGATCCTCTGGCAAAATTTTAACACTCACAGAAACACTGTTTAGCTGCTTTTGAACTGCCATAATAATATGTCATTTCTTTTCTTAAAAAATAAGTTTCTGACAAGTAAATTGGTATGATTCTAAAACTAAACTCACCTGGTTTAGTAGCAGCTTTCACTTAATAACCACTTCAAAGTCCACGAATTGGGCAATGTAACACAAAAAGGGCCTCGTTCTGAACTCTGCTTACACAGTTTTACTCTTTCTTGACCTGAGAAATTCAGGAACCACTATTTTTAGGCCGGTGAAAAAAAAATTTAATGAGAAAGTGGGGGAAAATGTGATCCCTCAAATACCATATATAAATACCTGAAATGGAGTAAATTATATTAGGGTGTCTTTGAACTAAATTATGTTGCTGCTGCTGCTAAGTCGCTTCAGTCATGTCCGACTCTGTGCGACCCCATAGACGGCAGCCTACCAGGCTTCGCGTCCCTGGGATTCTCCAGGCAAGAACACTGGAGTGGGTTGCCATTTCCTTCACCAATTTAAATATCTAAATAGAGCAAATTATACTAGGGTACCTTGATACACTGCAACCCTCAGACCCAAAGAAAGAGACATCACAAATAATGGTCCACAGACATGTGTGATCTTTTTAAATGGCCTTAAATACTGTGCAGATTTGAAGTACAGGAGATTGTGAAGTAGAGGAGAGTGGTATCCAAGAGACACTGGCTTCATACTACTCATCTGACCTTCAGCTGAAGCTTTTACTCTCTGAACCCTAGTGTTCTAAGTTGTAAAATGAAAAATAAAAAACAAAAAAACAGTACCTAGAAAGAAATTTTTGCAAGGATTAAGTGAGAAAACATGTCTAATACAGTGATGCACATAATACGCACTAAATAGCTGCTAGTTCTGAACCTTAACAAAACTTCCCAGCAAACAGTGCAATAGGCATCAGCATCCCCAGTTTACAGAATAAGAAACTGGGACTCAGCTCAACTAGTTTGCTGGAAGGTACACAGGTGTTAAGTGGCAGAGCCAGGTATTTAGAAGCAATAAGCAGAATCATAACATATTAATAGCAGACTTTCATTGTGTGCCTCCAATGTGGTGGGCATTAATCTAAGCTCTTCAAGATGTTATCCAATGTAGTCTTCTAAGGACCCTATGACATTCACACTATCATCTTCATTTTATAGATAAGGAAACAGTGAGCCTCAGAATACCTGAACAATTTTAAATTTCTCAGCAACTACTTATTAAGTCCTTATGATATTCCAGGCATGGGGGACTCAAGCACCAGAGGACAGACAGGATTCTTGACTTCTCAACTTTACAAAACTCATGCCTAACCAATCTTAGAAGGCCGTCACCTTAGAGATTGAGGAAGACATCAATCTAAAACTGGATGTCATCATTAACTGACACTTTGGGGAAAAATATAATTACCAACCATTTGTAAACCTTTTCTCATTAATCCAACACTTCTCTAGTATACAAAATAATTGTTATTTCTGCTTTATAGTAAAGTGAAATACAGAAATATTAACAATATTGGATCTAAGGGTTAAAAACAGTTTTCAAAAGTGAAAATATAGATAGAACATTGCTGAGGAATTGGAACCTAGACACCAAATGAGCCCTTCCAGAGCCAGAGACTCAGTTTCCCCCATGAAGAGAGTCTGGGGCACCCTCCTTTTACCCTGCATCCTAGTGACCAGATCTAGACACAGCTAAGATTTATATACACAAACTCCACTATCCCTTCCAGTTTCCTGTATTTGAGACAGAACCTCCTGGCCGTACCACCACTCTGCATAGGTACAGCAGGCATCTTTCACTTCATTTACAAGGGAAATCACGTTTTGAACTGTACAAGGCATGGCCCTGCCCCCAGTTGTGTATCTGGGTTTCTCCTTTGGGGTAGGGTAAGACATGTTTGTTTTTCCCGAAGTGGTCCAATCCCCACCTCAACTCCTAACTCTTAATCTCACAAAAGAGTCAAAGCAGAATATATGCACCCTGCTCAAGAACAGAGCCTCTTCTTCAACATACTAGCTGAGTGACCCTTAGCAAGTCTTATCACCTCCCCAATACTCCCATTTCCTCATCTGTAAATGGGATGATAACAATAGCACCCAACTCAAATGGTTATTGTAAAGATTACATAACAAAGTATCGAGCACAATGCCTGGCACAGGAGACCTCAAGAAATATTATTAATGGTTCACTATATTTATTAATATTATAACTCCACTTTACTATTTCTTTCCAATATACTCAGATCCATACAATACTACTTACAAGAAATACTAGGAAAAAAATAATAGTAAAAGAGGAGATAAATTTTTTAAATGAGACCTCCAGACTCTGCCTGTGCTGTGTGACTATTAAAATAATGACAATACTGACAGAAACTGTTGAAGTTTTTCAAGCCAGCAAGTGAATGTGTTTTTTCTCCTCTATTGACAATTCAGCTGAGTAAATAGATTGTCGTGTGTGTGTGTGTGTGTGTGTGAGAGAGTGTGTACGTGTCTGTGTGTGAGAGACAAAAAAAAACATTAAAAAGTAATCATGGTCTTATGTCTAGAAATACTAACTAGAAGACCCTGAGTTAGAAAATCAAGGCCATCTTTGAAGACTACATTCTTTTTTAACACACGGAAAATATGGGGAGGCAAAATCTTGACGTCAGCTCCAAAGGCATCAAGGGAAATGAAACAGTTACCTAATAGACTATATATATATAATTATGGTGATAATCGGTGTTTTTAGCTATTGTAACTTTAAAAATATATTTAAAAAATAATTTTATGCAGTGAAAACAAGGACTTTTTCTTAACCTTGGAGAGATATACTTGATAGAAGAGAGTCCTCTGAGAATAGAAGAGAGGGAGCTAACTCAAGGCTTAAAGACAAAGAATGAGTCATGTTTTTAGAAAATCCACATTTACCCTCATCCACTCTTGAGTCTCTCTGCGTGCATGCTCAGTCGCTCAGTCATGTCCAGCTCTTTAGGACCCCCTAGACTGTAGCCTGCCAGGGGCTTCCCAGGTAGCTCAGTGGTTATGAATCCACCTGCCAGTGCAGGAGATGCAGGAGACACAGGCTCGATCCCTGGGTCACGAAGATCCCCGACCCAGGGATCGAGCCTGTGTCTCCAGGGGATGTTCCCGACCCAGGGATCGAGACTGTGTCTCCTGCATCTCCTGCACTGGCAGGTGGATTCTTAACCACTGAGCTACCTGGGAAGCCCTCTTGAGTCTCTGAGCATGCTGGGACTAGACAGGTCTACAAATGCTTAAAGTGGTAGCCATAACCTGACATGGATGACATGGATGACAAGGTAGACATAACCTAACAAGGAAGCTACCTTGTTACTTTTCTTCTGATTTTTCAGTAGGGGTTGTTTAAATAAAAGTATCAGATCAGTTGATTAACCTTAGTACACAGATATTTCTCCCTGACATACATTACAAAGCCCTTTCTTCCTCTCAGTATTCAAGTATGTTCTGTGTGTGTGTGTGTATATATATATATATATATATATATATATATGTATATATATATATATACACTAATAAAAAAGGCACTGACTAATGTCAGTATCTAACTGAAAAACAATTAAGGAACAATAAACTCTGGAAAAGAGCAGGAAAGAGGTATGAATTTTGAGCCTGGTAAATCATTTAAAGCAGCAATTTCCAAACTTCTTTGACTGTGCACCACTATCAGTAAACGCCTTCTAGGTTGGCTTTTACCATGCACGTGCCATTTAAAAATATGTACAACTGTACTAATATTACATGCATATTGCAAAACACAAACACAAAATAACATTTTAAAGGTAAAGTTTAACATGAATATAAATCAAAGTTTCTTCCTGAACCAAAACAGCTCTTGCTGCAAACTACCTGGAGTGAGCACAACCCATTTGGAGATCCTGATTTTAGAGATCAGGAGCAAGTGAGACACAAAGATCTACCATGAGAGCTACCTTTCTGCCTGTCCCTACCACCTCGCTTACTGTCTACATGAATGTTTCTTAAAGGGGAGTCCAGGGGCCACCTACATCCAAAGTGTCTGAAGCACCTGGAGGTTCCCAGTCTCCACTCCTGACTTAAACAGTAGGCCTATCAGCCGTCATGATTAACAAGCTCCCTAAAGAATTTTTATGCACACTAATGTTTGAATCAAACCCCAGGACCTGGTTGCCTTTGCTCCTTCCTTCTGTGGTCCCCAAGGAAGTCAGAAGAAGGAAAAGTATATGGTTAGAGTGTTTTTTGGCAAAACACATACACAACCATCACCACATCACAATCACTGCAAGCGCAACAGCAACAACAACAAAAAATCTCTAAAAAGAAAATCACTTTTAAGAGGTAGAAACACCATCAAAACTGCAGAGCTGTTTGCTGGTATCGACCCTCCACCATTTGTTGAAATTTTAGTCTTTCTTTCAAACAAAGGATATCACATTCCTCCACTAAAAAAAATTACAAAATTTAAAGATTAAAAATATAAAAACTGATATAATTCAAATATACTAAGAACTGTGTGTGTATATTTTTGCTCCAACACACTGGTCCAGTGATTTAAAGACAGCAAAGATGCTTCTTTGTAAATCTCCTTTGTTGTCAACATCCACAAAGGTGACCAGGACCATTTGAAAAAAATAATGGAAACAAGACCCTACTGGAAGCTGAAAGAAAAAAACAACCATATTTTCTCAAAAGAAGACAACGAATCACCCAACTGTCGATACAACTTCTCTAGGCTGATGATATTTAAAAACTCAGTCTGGAGGCGAAAGATTCTTTATTCAAACATCCCAATCTATTTAAAGTTTTCCAAGTTCTTTTACAGACTTTTATGGCAAATTTTGCTAGTATGATACAGTGGAAAACTACTCTACCAGTATCATCCTCTGTGTTCTGTGCTTAAGTTGCTCAGTCATGTCCCACTCTTTGGGATCCGATGAACTGTAGCCTGAGAGGCTCCCTTGTCCATGGAGATTCTCCAGGCAAGAATACTAGAGTGTGTTGCCATGCCCTCCTCCCAAGGATCATCCCAACCCAGTGATCAAACCTAGGTCTCCTGCATTGCAAGTGGATTCTAACCATCTGAGCCACCAGGGAAACCATGAGTACTGGAGCAGGTGGCATATCCCTTCTCCAGGGGATCTTTCAAACCCAGGAATCAATGGTGTACAGCATTGCAGGTGGATTCTTTACCAGCTGAGCTACCAGGGAAGCCCTGTATCATCCTCTAACCAGAGACAAATATAGAGATCATGGTTTATTACCTACTAAATTCTGAATTCTGACACTTTATTGATCAAACATCTTTCTATAGTTACTCTCATCAGTAACACTTATAAAAAAAAAAACTAGTTTGTTCTTTTGTGTTATTTGCTGGGGGCGGGGGTGGTTTTAACTTTATCAAATACCTTCCTGATATAATTTTGATGATACCGTGATAAATAAAAGGCTTCCCAGGTGGCACTAGTGGTAAAGAACCCGCCTGCCAATGCAGGAGATGTAAGAGACATGGGTTGACCCCTGGGTCAGGGAAGATCCCCTGGAGGAGTGGCCATGTGGCACTGATCTGATCACGTGAGATGGAAGCTTGGAGCTCTGGAAAAGCCTTTCTTTGCCTTTCTGATAAAAAGTATGTAAGTGGCTATCCCTCCGTAAGCCCTCACCCTTTTTGCCTTGAGAGCAGCCTTGGTGGAGCTGGAGTAGACACCTTCTAATCCAAGGGAAATAACCAAGAGAAGCAAAGGAAACACCAGCTCTGCCTTTGTAAGGTTGTTAAACCAGCACCAAGAGTCATCTACCTCTGTACATGTCATTCTCTTGAAAAAAAACAATCTTTTTTAAGCCGTCATTAGTCAATTCTTCTGTTTACTTCAGTAGAAAATATCCCTGGCTGATAAATACCTTCTTTTCCTACCATATTTGTAAAATCTAATTCAAATATCACCAAATATCAGAATTTTTCTTATTCTTCTGAACTAGTAAAGAACTCTATCTGTATAAAGTCTCAGCATGTTTTTACGTTATTATTATGACTTTTTCTCACTGGAGGTAAATTTCTTGAGGGTGGAGGTCCTGTTTCATTCATTTTTGGCTCCCCACAAAGCACTTAGAAGGATGACTAGCAATAAGAAGTGTTTAGCTTAATATTCATTGAATGAATTTATTGATAATGAATGATAATCTCCTTTGTCAGTTAGACAACAATAATCAAATTCACAAATCTTCTATGGAAATGACTTCTGTGTAGATTCTATTTACTTACTCTATCTGTATTTACTCATTCATACCTCAGCATTAATCTATTAATCTATGTGCAAGGCAATATATTACATGCCAAAGGAGCAGAAATCGATTTGATATAGTTTGTGACTTCAAATAAAGTAATTTATTGTAGAAAAATACATATTCACTTAAATTATGCCCTATGGTCTATTTCAGATGTCAGCACTTGAAAGAGTTACTTAATCTAGGTATCCCTGCTATAGAAATGGCATTCAAAATTCAAGATATACTTATTTTCATTTATAAGCAATTTCAAACCCACAAACAAGTGAAATTCTAAAAGTACATTTTTATAGGAAACCTAGACTACTTTCTCAAACAAATCACTTTTTAGATTATGGTTAAGTATTTGATCAGCCTCAGATGCTTGTATAACTTTAATGGGCATAATTATGGACCAAATACTTCCAACATGAACATTAAGTCAGTGAAGAAGGAAATTAAAAAAAATTAAATCAACCCCATGCTACCCTACTCCTTGTTTGGGTTTGGAGTTAGCTCAAGGCAAAAACTCCAAATAAATGAATGTGTTATTAAGATCTTACCTTCCTTAAGAGGCTTCTCTTGCCTACAAACTAAGCTGAAAGTGCCTTTCAAATATTAATAATCACTCCCCTTCCAACATCACAGAAGGGTCCCTAACCATCATTAAAAACATTACCTTTCAGACCCTAAGTCCTCTCTTTACTTCAGGAAGAAGAATGAAGTCAATGTGATTCACACTAATTTGCAAGGGTGCTTCCCAGAGTATCTGTCTTGTAAAAGGAGAGTGTGCTACTCTGTTCCATCACCAACCCATCTCCCATCAATGTGAGGTGAACATTTCCACCATGTAGGGGAGACTTTCTTGACACAAATCTGTAATGAGCCAACTTTGGAGGTGGGCTTCTCTATCCCAATCCATCTGTTGCTTCTCTTTCCCATCCCTGGACTCACTGTTCACAAGGAACCTTCTAAAAATGTAGACCATTCAACAACAAATACGAAGGCACTACAATGTGGCAAAGAGCCGCTTTTACCCCTTTTCCTACAGTAGACACAGCAGGGATTCTAATAAGGAAGAGACAATGGGTGAACAGGGGCAACCTGTTGGATTTATTATGGGTCATGTAAAATTTGGCAACCATCTGTACTTAAGGGGTTGAAGACTTTAATTAAAGCAAAATCGTGATTACCAGGAATTTCACTGTTCTTTCCCACTGTAGACTCCAGCAAAGGCTGTAGGTGCATGCATGCATGCGTTCGTGTGAGTGTGTGTGTGACTGAGTGACCTTGACCTTTAGGAACTGTCAAAGGCAGTAATGGACATAAACTATTTTCGGGAGTTTTTTTTTAATCTGAGGAAAGTCTTGCATTTGTTCTTAAGTAAGGCTGGACAAGGAAACTAAAACATCAAGTTTCTTTGATTCTAACTAATATTATCCTGGCAATGTTTACAATACAGGATATCTCAGGCTCACCAAGGGTCCCACTGGTAGACTTCTATCAATAGCTAAAAAGAATGGCAAGACCTGAATATATCTTAATAAGTGTTTATACAAGATTAAAGTATTTCTAAATTGGTCTAGAATGAACACAATACTCTGAGTCTTTAGTAATAATAAGTTTGGAAAACACAATCATAAATTTCATTACAAAGGAACAAATTGGGGAGACAGAATACATTCCAGGAAAAGTGACACCTGAATTGATGAGGCAATCTACATAAAAAATTAAAATGTGATCCAAAATGGAGCTTATTTTAATGAAGTAACAGATATTACTTCTATTTTTTCCTGCTGATATAAGTATTAAAGTTATTTATTTTTACCTATAAAAGTAGGCATTTTAAATAAATATTATTTATTAAATATATACTAAATATTGCCCTTAGGAATTAAAGATAACATTATACCTGGCAAATAACTTTCAGTCCTACTTTTTAAAACCTATCCATTTCATGAAAGAAGTCTAAACAATATATATATATATATTTGTTAAAAATGTTGCACAAATGGTAAGCCTATAAAGAAAGCTTTTTCACAGAAGTCTAGATCATAACCGCCACAGGAAGGAGTGGGGAGTGCACACCTCCAGGTGGTCATTTCTGAGATGGTGATAACATTTGTCTTCCCTGGGTAAGTGTCATGTTCAAGTCCTAACTCCGGTACCTAAGAATCTGAACTTATTTGAAAACAGGGCCTTTACAGCTGTAGTTATGGGCTTCAATTCAATATGATCAGTGTACTTATAAAAAGGGAAACTTTGGGAGAACACCATGTGAAGATGAAGGCAGAGATGGGGGTGATACACCAACAAGCCAAGGAATGCCTAAGATTTCCAGAAAAGCACCAGAAGCTAGCAGAGAAGCAGGGAACGCATTCTCCCGCACCATCCTTAGAAGGCACCAACTCCACCTGCACCTTGATCTTGGTCTTCTGTCCTCTGGAAAGGTGAAACAATAAGCCACCTAGTGTGTGGGGCTTTGTTTCAACAGCCCCAGAAAAAGAAAACAGTAAGGTAACTATTTTTAAAATTATTTTTAAACTGTATACAAATGTTGTATGGACTTTTCTGAATTCATACTTTAATTAACAATATAAATAAAAAGTAAAAAAGAAGTTCTATTCCTATTGTAAAGGTAAGGGAAAAAAAATGAAACTCTGCAGAAGAATCAAGATGGACATATTAGGTTAGGTCTCCGGGCTGGAAAATAAATGAAGTCGTAGAGCTTAAGAGTAGGAGAAGCAACCGAAGGCAGCAACTAAACTGTGAGGACCCACATCTTGCCTTTCCTCAAAAACTGAGAATGTTTAGATGTTAATCTATTTCTAACCTAGGACAAACTGATAGTAGAGAACCAAAATCAAGTTCAGCTGTTGTACCACTAACGACTTGACTCCTTTTATCCTACGTTTTAAAATGTCCTTCCCAGGTTTATAAAATCACTTTTATTACTAGCCAGATATCTAAACATGTTTTAAAATTTTAGTCCCCACGACTGCAAATGCCCTTAAAAAACAGTTTTAATTTCATGTCTCATTCAGCCTACATGCCTGTGTCTCTTTGCTCTTCTCAATTAGTTTCATTATGTTAAGTTATTAGTAACACGGATTTCTTTCACTTATTTACTTACAAGAGGGAATCCCACCTGATATTCTTTTCTAAATCATGGCAGGGCACAAAAATTAATTTCTAATGCCTCTTTTCTCTAAAAGATGTTTCTAAAAATAAACATTTTTGTCCATACATCTACTAATTCCACTATCTACCATTTATTTGTCATCACCAGAGTAAGATTTTTGCAGCTAGGACCTGCAAGTCTACAAGGCTAATGTTAATCTCATGAGATTCAGAAGTAGCACAGTGGGAAATGGGAAAGCAGACATTCAAATCCGGCACCTAAAGTTCTCCCATTTGTCTGATATAACAAAGTCCATCAAAACCTACACATTCAACTCCACAAAAGCAGCAAAGTAGGAAGAGCATTTGGTTCAGACTTTTTTAACTGCAATTTTGGGGACATAATGTGGGCCATATCTTCTCAAAACCTTTAGGGTAATTCTGTATGATATCATTTATATGTGGAACATAAAAAATACAACAAACTTGTGAATACAACAACAATTTAAAAAATCAACAGACTCAAGAGAACAAACTAGTGGTAACTAGCAGGGAGAGAAAAGTAGGAGGGGAAGTACAGGGGTAGAAGATTCAAAGGCACAAACTATCACATACAAAATAAACTACAAAGATAGAGAATACAACATAAGAAATATAGCCAATATTTTATAACTATAAATGGAGTATAACCTGTAAAAACTGTGATCATTATATCACATACATGTAACATATAATATTGTACATTAACTATACTTCAATTTTTAAAAACTTTAGGACATTATTGGCATATTTTTTCCCTAATGAAATAGTTCTGTGGTAACCAGCCTCCAGGATGGGTCCCAATAACCCCTCACCTCCTTGTATTTCACTTTGCATAGTTCCGATCCACACTGTAGCATGGCTGGTCCCTGTGACCAATGAAATATGACATCACATTTTCAAGATAAGGATCAAAAAGACTGCAGCTTTCATTTAGGGTCTCTACTCAGACCCTCTCTCTGCCTCTCATCACTCAATCTGATGTAAACCAGCTGCTACTCTAAGGACACTGAGGCAGCTTAGGAAAAGTCTAGGAGGTAAGGAAATGAGACTCAACATCCAGCAAAGAACTGAGGTTTGCCAACAACCACATGAGCTGAGCCACCTTGGAAGCAAGACTCCAGGCAGCATTTGACAGCAATCTCGTGAAAGACCCTGAGCCAGAACCACCCAGGAGACATTTCAAGATTCCTATCCCTCAGAAACTGTGTTATATAAGTATAATGGTTATGAAAAGTAATGTGATTTAAAACTTGAAAATGTACCATTTTTATACTTTATTATTGGATTTAGGAAACATGTAATCTGTAATTACATTCCAAGTATAAACCTGGTAAATTCATAGACATAATATAGCTTAATACATATATAAGACTCCAACCCAGATCATCTTAAGAATTTAACACCAATGATTCAAATCAAAACATTTCATATACACTTACATTATATATGGCATATATATTAATAATTTTTTAAATAGTTTGGTTAGATTTTCACAACTGTCATTTCTTAATGCTTCTCTAATTATACCTTTTTAAATGTCCAAACTTCTTCTCTGGCAGAATAAACAGGCTGTTGTGCCAGTGGTGAAGAATCCACCAGCCAATGCAGGAGACATAAGAGACTCAGGTTCGATTCTTGGACCGGGAAGATCCTCTGGAGAAGGAAATGGCAACCCACTCCAGTATTCCTGCCTGGGAAATCCCATGGACAGAGGAGCCTGGTGGGCTACAATCCATAGGGTCTCAAAGAGTCGAACACGACTTAGCAACTAAATCTACCTACACTGTAAATCATGCATGCTAAGTTGGACACAATTGAAGCGACTTAGCATGCATGATTTATAATGTAGGCAGATTTAGTTGCTAAGTCACGTTCCATTCTTTGAGACCCCATGGACTGTAGCCCACCAGGCTCCTCTGTCCATGGGATTTCCCAGGCAGGAATACTGGAGTGGGTTGCCATTTCCTTCTCCAGGGGATCTTCCTGACTCAGGTATCAAACTCAGGTCTCCTGCATTGCAGGCAGATTCTTTACCAACTGAGCCACCAGGGAAGACCCTTGATTTATTACAGATACTTCAACTAAATCCTTAGAATTTCCTCTACGCATATGGAATTTTAAATGTCTTCATTGAAATATTTCTTTCTCTTCTATTTACATCACAATAGATGTATATATTAACAACTGGATTTTTTTTTTTTATTTAAATGGTAAAAATAATGATGGGAGGAAGCTCAGCCCATTTATTATAAAATATCTGGTATATGAGACAGGAACCCGGGATCTGGAGTTCAGGGGACCTGGGTAGGAATCCTGACTATAAAATTTACTAACTGTGTGCCCTTGGGCAATTTACTTAACCTCTGTACTGCTGCACCCTTATTTATAAAACAGCAAAAATATCACCTATCCCACAGGGTTGAAAAAGGAATGGGTAATGCAAAAGATAGTTTTAGCACAGATTCTAGCATAAATCAATGAGTATTTGTTATATTTAGTGTTGCAAAAAGTAAAACAAAGAGCTGAAAAAATGTCCCAGATGGGGACAATAATGTTTTGGAGATTAGTAGTTATAGTCCAGCATTATTTTTATTAGTATGATCACTTTGGAACTCAAATTTTAGGGAAGTCAGAATAATTATTATTTGAATACAGTTGTCAGTTATAACAAGGAAGAAGAGACAGTGAAAACGGTATCTTCCATTAAGTAATGGCATCTTAGACTCCTCCAAACCACAGCTTCTCCCCAGTCTACTTTTCCTTTTTCTGAAACAATAACAAAAGCCCTAAATACTAAGCATCAGGATTTTTTATGCCTTGCAACTCTCTATTACTTAGTATTTATATAGACCTTTATAACCAATAAAGAATTTTCCATGAATTATCTCACTGAATTACATACAAAATTCCAGCTAAAGACTGAATATGTTTATTTCAAATATAAAATTAATTTAAATATCAAAATGGGGAGCTCTATTCTACACTAACGACTGCTTCTGTCTCTTAAATGGTTCTTCCCTGGGGGAGATGGGCTGGCTAGAAGCTGCAGGCCATCATATCCTTACTCGTGCTCAGGGAGCCAGTACACCCTCCTCAGTGTCAACGATACAAGCATACCCACTCCACACTCTCTTTCTGTCGCCAGCACTTTGAGCTAAAAGAGGACCATTCTTCAAAAAGCTGAAGAACACACTTCCAAAGTTTTTTCCTGCCTGTCACCTGCCCACCTCCCCCGCCACAACACACAAATTGCTTTGGAACAGCCCAATCCATTATCTTTTTTAGCAGCTCATTGTTTTGGTTTAATGTCCTTATCTGCTGTCTTCCCTCACTTGGCAAAGCTCTTATCGAATGTTACTCTGTATTTAAAATCTAAAAGATAGCTAATATAGCGTTTATTACAGAAAATACAAAAAAGCATTCAGAACTGCTTATGTTTTAAAAGAAACCTCCTTAGCCCCAGAAAGTGTCATTTTTATCATTAAATTCTATCCAGAGTTTCTTCAGGATCATTACCTATTACCACTAACAATAAGAAAAGTCACTGGATAGTACCCATTGAAATAATAAATACCTTTCAGAAGGGAAGGAGATAAAGAGATCTTGAATTAGAAGGAATGTGGATTAAAATTGTGGTATACATTCCTAAACTTTAGTATATTTTTAAATTTCATATAATGCTAGTAATCTATCTCTTATTAATGCCTGTACTTAAAACAGTTACATTTAGAAATATAAACTCTTCTTAAGAGAGCATTTTTCATCATTTATTAATCATTTATTAAACAATCTGTCTAGTTCTAACTTTATGCTGATGCTATTACTTGCAGTTTGAAATAAATCAGTAGTATTTAATAGTTTTTAGTTTTGAAATTCATTTTTAACAATTTCAATAATAAACATCAGTCTTTATATTTTTCAGTTCAAACCAATATTAATCAACCAACTCATTCTGCAGGATATCAGCATTTATAGTAGGAAGACCTTCTTCAAAACATTTCATTACCATCCTGTCCTTTCCCTCCCCCTAATATAGTAAGGCCCGAAACTCAAACAGAATCACACAGTTTCTCAATAATAGCAAGAAACAACACGCCACTGTACCAAAATACTTTTTTTTTTTTTCAAAAAGCTTTCATTTTTTCTAATTGCTTTTTATGACTCCATAATTTTAAATGAAAATTATGTGAGGGGCTTCAGATTTGTGTTTGATTATTTATTTAAGAGTATTTAACTTAGACAATTGAATATCATATGCCGTTCTGTATTTGAACTTCTGAACTACTCTCTTCATTCTTTTACTTTTTATTTACCACTAAAATATAGCTTTCTAAAAGAATTTAAATAAGACCACAGCTGATTAGCAGAGAAGACAGCTTCCCACCCAAAAAATGGTTGTTAGATCTCTTCCTCAGAGGGTTTATCTGGAAATTAAATGAGATAACATGTTTAATGCTCTGAGCACATGGCCTGAGACCCAGAAAGAGTTCAACACAAGTTGCCTTCATCACAAAGATGATGACGATGAAGAAGATGGAGAGTGTGGCCATACAGGGTATCAGACAATCCTCACACTATGACTAACCCAGGGGCATCTTCAATTTGAGATATACAGCAATTTATCATAACATGTTATACAGATTTTGTGTGAAAGACAGCAAAACCAACATAAGATGGCATCACTACAACCAGACAGGAATTCACATTTTTTCAGAGAAATGTTATTAGGTTTCAAATTACTGGTAAAATATTACTTTGGGTTTTAAACATTTGTTTCTGTAATGGAAATAGCAACAAAATATTTTCAAGTTTAAAAATGTTTATTTCAAGAACTGCCATGAAATTGCCATTTACGTGGGGAATTAAGCAGCAAAAACATTTCTCTAAATACTTCCAGAGGTTGGTGAATATGTTTAAATACACATGCTGAGGAAAACACAACAAACGGAAACACAATATACTGCTGTCGGTGTTCTTAGGATTAAATGAAACTGTCTTACTCCAGGCTTTCATCTCCTACTATTTCTTAAAGTGTCACTATTAAGTTTTACATAAGTCCTCTGCTTTTTCCTCATTTTATGCTAAACATTAAGTATACATTTTGTATAAATAAAATTCATGGATAAGCAAAGATTATATTCTATAGTAAAGGATAAAAATAATGTTTAAAAACTCAAATGTATGACAGCATTTGACTAGCTGATGGAGTAATGAGGAAAATCATTTTCATTATCTTTGATTTAATAAAAGCTGTAATAGTATACAGAATAACTGCTTCCCCCACCCTCAACCCCCAAAAAATGTCTGTAATTTGACACTCCACTGTGATGGTCTTGGTGATTTGTCTAAGACGCTGTCTCAGCCAACTACCTCTGGGGCACAGGAAGAGATAGGTCTCTTTAGTTTCCATGTGTATTTGAACAGATTCTTTTTATATTAACACAGGATTTTACTTTCACTTTTGTCCTGTTCCAAGACATCTTCAAGGATATAACCATATAATAAGACATGGCTTTTCCATGGCTACTGTAATAAACATTCTTTTTGCTGCTTCTCTCCCAAACTCCTTACATGAGTTAGTTAATGACTATAAAGAATAGTTAAGTCAGGGGCCCTCCCTGGTGGTCCAGTGGTTAAGAATTCACCTTGCAATGCGAAGGACATGGGTTCGACCCCTGGTCTGAGAAGACCCCGCATGCCAAGGAAACCCCTGTGCCACAACTACTGAGCCTGTGTTTCAGAGCCTCAGAGCTGCAACTGCTGAAGGCCACAAGACCTAGAGCCTGTGCTCCAAATAGAGAGGTCCAAGGAGAAGCCCACACAACTAGAAAATGGCCCTGGCTTGCCGCAACCAGAGGAAGCCCACACACAGCAACGAAGACCCAACACAGCCACAAGTAAAACAAATAAGTAAATTTTTTTAAAAAGAATATTTAAGTCGGGGGGGGGGGTGGGGGGCGGAAATCTATTTAAATACAAAGAAAGTAGAAAAAGTAAGGAAACCCTCCTGGATAATTTCCATTTTAAAGTTCTTCCATGTGTTTGATTACTATCTTATAATCAAATATCCTCTTTTCTTCTAAAGCCCCCTGATACAAATCTGGAAGGATAGGAAATGCTACAGATTCTACCTAATTAACAATTAATCATAAATCACACAAAATGAAAATGAAGGATCACATATAACATTAGACATGAGGTATTCTATGAAAGTGCTGCACTCAATATGCCAGCCAATTTGGAAAACTCAGCAGTGGCCACAGGACTGGAAAAGGTCAGTTTTCACTCCAATCCCAAAGAAAGGCAATGCCAAAGAATGTTCAAACTAACACACAATTGCACTCGTCTCACATGCTAGTAAAGTGATGCTCAAAATTCTGCAAGCTAGGCTTCAGCAGTATGTGAACCTTGAACTTCCAGATGCTCAAGCTGGTTTCAGAAAAGGCAGAGGAACCAGAGATCAAATTGCCAACATCCATGGATCATCGAAAAAGCAACAGAGTTCCAGAAAAACATTGATTTCTGCTTTATTGACTACGCCAAAGCCTTTGACTGTGTGGATCACAATAAACTGTGGAAAATTCTGAAAGAAATGAGCATACCAGACCACCTGACCTGCCTCTTGAGAAACCTATATGCAGGTCAGGAACCAACAGTTAGAACTGGACATGGAACAACAGACTGGTTCCAAATAGGAAAAGGAGTACGTCAAGGCTGTATATTGTCACCCTGCTTATTTAACTTATATGCAGAGTACATCATGAGAAACGCTGGACTGAAAGAAGCACAAGCTAGAATCAAGATTGCTGGGAGAAATATCAATAACCTCAGATTTGCAGATGACACCACCCTTAAGGCAGAAAGTGAAGAGGAACTACAAAGCCTCTTGATGAAGGTGAAAGAGGAGAGTGAAAAAGTTGGCTTAAAGCTCAACATTCAGAAAACGAAGATCATGGCATTTGGTTCCATCACTTCATGAGAAATAGATGGGGAAACAGTGTCAGGCTTTATTTTTGGGGGCTCCAAAATCACTGTAGATGGTGACTGCAGCCATGAAATTAAAAGACATTGACTCCTTGGAAGGAAAGTTATCACCAACCTAGATAGCACATTAAAAAGCAGAGACATTACTTTGCCAACAAAGGTCCATCTAGTCAAGGCTATGGTTTTTCCTGTGGTCACGTATGGATGTGAGAGTTGTGAAGAAGGCTGAGCACCGAAGAATTGATGCTTTTGAACTGTGGTGTTGGAGAAGATTCTTGAGAGTCCCTTGGACTGCAAGGAGATCCAACCAGTTCATTCTGAAGGAGATCAGCCCTGGGATTTCTTTGGAAGGAATGATGCTGAAGCTGAAACTCCAATACTTTGGCCACCTCATGCAAACAGTTGACTCACTGGAAAAGACTCTGATGCTGGGAGGGATTGGGGGCAAGAGGAGAAGGGGATGACAGAGGATGAGATGGCTGGATGGCATCACTGACTCGATGGACGTGAGTCTGAGTGAACTCCGGGAGTTGGTGATGGACAGGGAGGCCTGGAGTGCTGTGATTCATGGGGTTGCAAAGAGTCGGACACGACTGAGCGACTAAACTGAACCGATCCTTTTCATAAGCTACCTGACTTCAGTCACCATACTGCCCTTTGTGGAGTATGCTTCAGCTGAGATGGACTATACATAACAGTACTACATGCATACTTACTACCTGATGGACTCAGAGAATAAGCTCTTCACCTCTGTAAACCTGAGGATACTCAGGGGTTTCAACACAAAGTGGTGGTGCCCCGCCGAGCACTGTTCGCTCATTCTCAAGGCTCCCGCTGAAGGGACTCCCTCCTCTGCTATCACAGTCATAATTAAGTCTGTGTTTGCCAGAGACTTTAACACAATTCATGCAAACTGCAGATGTCTCAAAAGAAAGAAGTCTAAAAATGACAAAATGACATTAGAATCATAGTATGTGAAGTATCTACTTCTATAATTGTAAACACAGTTCTTTCAAATGTTTAGCTTATTTCAATTGTCCAAACTTACTCGAGGTCAATACTCATCTTTGGAGTCTTTCTTTGATTTACCCTTAAGGTGTGCAAATACACACACCCATACACACCTATTAAACACCAGGCATCTTCTATCAAAAGTCAGACTAAATATAAAGAATTTGTGGTTTCTGGGGAATATGAAACAATGCAAAAGTTTACAAACAAAAACATCAAGGCAAATAAACAATGTAAAGAATCTATTAAAATAAGTAGTGTGTCCAGAAACCAAGAGATAAAAGAAAAATAGCCCAGATTTCAACGGTCAAAGCAAACAGAAGTGTACTTGCCAACAGTTTGACAGAACAAGATACATACCGTGGGCAGACACTATACAGTAAATTTTGGGTCCCCTTGATTTTAAAGTGCCCAGTGGACATATGAAAGCCTATGGTCAACAGACAACTGTGTATATGGGTTTAGAGCTCAGGAGAGGCACTGGTCAAAAAGGAACAAGTGCTGTGTTGTCAGCATCTTTACTTGCTTTTATAAACCATGGAAATGAATGGTAGACTCATGTAGGGAGTAGAGAATAAGGCGAGAACCCTGAACAACAAGCAGAGAACCGGGAGGAATACCAGAAATGCATGGCATCATGCAAGTCAAGGGATCAGAGGGTCACGAAAAAGGATAGAGTGATCAGAAGCATCTGATGCTGCCAAGACATTATGGAGATAAAGACTGAGAGTGTCTATTGGTAGTAGGTCAGCTCCACTGTGGAGCTATACAAGGAAGGGGACTATAGTTGGCTGGGAAAAATTGAAAGTCATGGTAAGTTCATGGGGTGAGAAAGAAATTTGGAAGCATTTGGTTATTTGGGGAGAGTAGGGCTTTCATTTTAAAGAATTTATAAGGATAACAAGAAATAAAAATCAAAGTAGAGATTGGGGTCACAGGTTTTGTTCTAAAAGAAAAACAAAACTTTAGGTTGCACTTGAAAATGGAAAGGTCCAACTTTGAGGGAATTGATGAAGTATATTTAAAGAAATGCTGAGTGAGTCTGAGATAAAGGAGCATAGAAACAGCAGCCAGGTGTAAAAGCCACACTGAAATTTTCCTGTACTGCGTTGAGGTAGGGAGCAGGGAGTGTAACAGCAATGATTTGATAATGATAGCTTCTACGTGTAGGCTACAAATGTCCTAAACTTTAAAACTGAGAGGAAAAGAAGAACTTCCATAAGTTCATAATGCTTACTTTGATTTTGCCACCAAATTCGAGAAGTATACTTTCTCCAAACTGAGAGACAGACAGGTAAGAGAGTGACTCAGTCAAACAAAAGTGAGATTTTGCAGCTTTCATAATTTCTAAGAGATGACACACATGTAAAATAGATACCTGGAATAGAAAATAAATGCTTATAGTGAGCAACATTTTAAGATAGCAAAAATGAGTTACAAATTAGCAAACTCAAATGCTGACAAAGTTAAGATAGCATGCTAAAGAGCTTGTCACTGTGGCTGACACATGAATAACGCAATAAACAGTAACTATTAATGTATCATTATTAAAACTGTACAACATATGTGCAACAATATATGTACAACAAATTTTCCAGGTAGAAAAGCACAGTCCAGAGATGGCCTGTGTTTTTCAGAAGGAGAACAGTCTCTCTAAATCGATATTGAACATATAAAAGAACATTTTCACCTGGAGTTGGGAAGCCAGAGTAGACCTGGACAAAATAAATCAAGTCATTATTACAGTGGGACACCAGACCAAATAGCCATGCAGAGTTATACTCATTTCTGGAGTTCAGTGCTCTCCTTGGGCAAATAGAAAGCTTCTGCCCATTAAACAGTTCTCATTAACACAGTAGAATTTCTAACTGTGTTATAGGGGAGAGCTCTGTTTCCATCCATGTAGTCTGTGTGACTATGCGTGTATGGAGATATTTAGGTATATATATCAATATGTCAGACATTACTTTGGGTTCAGGGAATTAAATGTGCCTCTTTACAATACATTAATAAATTTCTAGTTAAATTTTATCCTAAAATTATTTGAGATATATCAATATATCTGACCATGCCTGACCACCACTGAAGACAAAATTCAGTGACAGTAGATAATAAACTTTGGAGAAAGTGAGCAATGTTCAGAGTAAAGACAGAAAGGAATTAGTATATTTGAACTACTGATTCATTCTTTCCCTAGAGTCATTAATTATTTTGTTTCTTTATATATATTAAGTTCAACCAAGTTTATCAAATTTTATCCCTCTACTGGTTTGTATAAAAATAACAATCTTCACCACTATTAATAAATCATGGTAAAAAGCAAAATTAATCACAGTGTTTTTCAGTGTATGCTTACACATGATTTTCTGTGCAAAGATTTTTGTTACAGGTACTATGTACACATAGTCATGGGATGGATGAACAGTCCTTCTAGAGAAAAGATCCCTAGAAAAATGTCAGCCTCTTTGTAATCTCTTCTATTTTACATGATTAAATTTTTTTAAATTTTGGCCTAATCAACTTAAATTATTATAGGTACAATTTTGTGAAATACAGAATTAATGAAATTCAAATTTTATGGAACTATAATTGACTATAAAATAGGTCTAATATGATTCTAATTGGAAATATTCCACTGTTCCAGATTTCATCCATTTGGTGCTATCATTTGGAAGTAAAGACACTATCAATGGTATATTTGGTTCCAACTGATTTTCTTGGTTCCTTGCTTAATAGAGAGTCCTGACACATCTTGAATCTAAGACTATACTCTGTAGAATTTACAAGGGTATACTCTTAATAATGTAAAGAATTCAGCTCTGAAACCCAGAATATACTAGAAATTTCTAAGCATTTGTAAAAAATAATTTATAAAATACTTAATTTTCTCTAAAAATTTCTTTTTTTAGATCAACGGCCATGATTATGGTATGCAAAGGGTGGTTGTAGGTTTCTGACAGATATGGGGGATTTCTTTAATGAAACATAAATATGAAATAAGTATAATTAGAATTGGAATTCATTCATCCCTTCATTCAGTGTTCCAAGTGGAACTCTGTTCCAAGAATGCGTTTCACCATTGGGCATGCAAAATGAAGGAGACTAATTTCTTCCCTTCCGAAGAGGTCACAATCTCTAGAAAAACAAGCGCAGAAGAACTATAACATTTCTTTATCATCCATTACTTTGGTTAACAGTCCTGTACCCTGGATATGGACACGTAGAAGTTTAATGATAGATTCTACTAATGAACTATGATCTGTTTACCCATTTGTTGATAGACAATTTCTATGTCCCACTGTCACCTCAAGAGCACTTTCCAGTTTGATAGTTCAGCACCATCTACAGATATTTGTTTGTCATTTATATAAACATCCCCATGCAGAAAATAATTAGGGAATGCACCCAACAGAGGATATTTGGGTCTGAGTGTATTAGCTATCAGGCCATGTTCTGATAATGAATTTGCATTAAACTATATTAGAATGGTATCAGTAAATCCTATTGGGATAAAAATTGGGCTAAAAGACTAGAAAAGGGGAAAACAACGTGCCAAGTGATTGGGCATTGACAGGAGGCAAACACCAAATTTATAATTGGATCTGACTTGACTATAAACCACAGGTTATTTGGGGCTTACTGGTGGTTAAAGACGGAGAAGGCAATGGCACCCCACTCCAGTACTCTTGCCTGGAAAAGCTCATGGATGGAGGAGCCTGGTGGGCTGCAGTCCATGGGGTCGCTAAGAGTCAGACACGACTGAGCAACTTCACTTTCACTTTTCACTTTCATGCATTGGAGAAGGAAATGGCAACCCACTCCAGTGTTCTTGCCTGGAGAATCCCAGGGACAGGGGAGCCTGGTGGGCTGCTGTCTATGGGGTCACACAGAGTCAGACACGACTAAAGCGACTTAGCAGCAGCAGCAGGTGGTTAAAGAATTCACCTGCCAATGCAGGAGACACAGATTCGATTCTTGGGTTGGGAAGATTCCCTGGAGGAGGAAATGGCAACCCACTCCAAGTATTGTCTGGAAAACCCCACGAACAGAGAACCTTGGCAGGCTATAGTCCATGGGGTTGCAAAGAGTAGGATGTGACTTGGCAACTGAACATGCATGCACAAGTTATTTTAACCAAGACTTTCAAGTGTGACACATCATTAAATTAAGGTATATTCAAGAGTGCCATGCTATGCAAAGACAGGAATATATTATAAGCCATGCCACCATAACTCACAAAATGGAAATCTATTCACTTGTGATTGTTACAAAAACTATGTGGAAAAAAGAACCGTAGACTGTAACTTGCTAAACAATATCATAACTTGCTAAACAATATCATAATCTCTGCATAATAATCTTTAATGTAATACATCAGCATAATGCTAGGTGTGATCAGCAAGTTTTGACGATCTGTTTATTTTGCAATTGTAATCATTAGCTTTATAGAGATAGTTAATGATGAAATCAGAAGATAAGAAAGGTTATGATTTAGTAAAATTTGAGGATGCAAGAAGACTCAATACCTGTAAGCCAATGGAAGGTATTAAAGGCAATATAAAAGATGGGGCCTATAGCATTAACTGGATAGAATTAATAGCATTAATAGAAAAGCCCCAGAATAAAGATTGAAAACAGAAAATAAATCTAAAACAGACAGACGGAAGGTAGTATTAGGATGTCATTTCTACTCTATACTAACTCAACACAAACAGTTTTGAGTCTAGTTTCAAATCCTTACTATCTGTGACCTTACCTGTAAAGTGAAGATATTACCAAACACATCTTACTGAGTGATGGAAAAGCTTAAATAATATAAAGCAAAGGCACAAAGTGAACTCTGGGGAAGTTAAAATGTATGGATAAATAGAACAAATCAGGAAGAGAGCAAGCTTAAAAATAGGACAGATACCTGCCGTGATATAATATATTAGAATGTGAAAGCATTAACATCATAAGGATCTGTCCACTACTGAATCATGATTAAGACTAAGATTCTGCATCATATACAATTTTGGAAAGATTACATACTTGAAACCTTGGTCACTTTCTGTCCAAATAGCTGACTTCATTTTTCATTAAGCTCCAAGAATCTCTATAGGACTATTTCAGCTCTAGATCCTCTCACCTATAATAATCCCCATAACAGTGATTCAGATCAATGAAAGACAAGTTTCCATAAGTCTCTTGCATTTCCGAGCATCTTGCAGGCAAGGTACTAACTATCCTTTGCTCCAAACTGTCCACTGAAGTTTGCTTGTGTAGAGAATGGCCCTGGAAGATAGAGCTAGTGTTTCTCCCTCTGAGGAAAAAGAACACATCTCTAAAAGATTTAGAGTCCCTAAGATCAGAGTTCTTGTAACACAAGCTATTGTGTGTGCAGGTATTATCTAGTCCTTTTTGCATCATCCTATAGGAATTAGGGCTCAGAGAATTACATGCTGATACCCCGGCAATTGCTAATGCTGTATTAAACTTTCCTCATCTCTGAATCAAAGGTCTTGCATCTTCTACCAGTATCCATTAAACTGCAGCAGGCCAACTTACTAGCTTGCATGTAGGATAAAGTATCAGACTCTTCAAAATTCTTGACACAGATTTTCAGGATAAATATGCTCCCTTGAGTAACTGGTGAAAATGTATGAATATGCCATTTCAGGAGATTCTTGGATGCCCTGAAGACCATTCACATACTGGTATAACACTGATGGACCGTGGGTTAAAAATTCCTGCCTAAGTTAGGAGAGGTCACACTCAGTCAGAGTCTATCAAAAGTTTTTGTGACCGTGTATAGAATAAATCCGCTTTCAAGTGAATGACAGCAAAATATAGCTAGACGGTAACATCTGCCCTTGGAGCAAGACTTAGTAAAATGAACTTGAGAAGAAGTGGGGATGGGATGGATCTTGTTGAGTCTGTTATAGTTTGGTTCAACCCAAATCTAAACACCTGCTACAGATTCCTTTCTACAAAGAACACTATAGCCATCTATAAATTCCCCATTTAAATTCTATTTCAGCACTAAGTGGACACTTAAAAGCTTGGCGTCACAGCCTACCACCCAATTCTAAATCTCTTCTCTTTTACTAGCTCTATACCATATTGAGAGACTTTTAACTAGAAAAGAAAAAAAGATGGTTAGCAAGGAAAATGTGTACACCATGTGCATTTAACTCAGCTTATGACATTTCCATTTTTACACTCAATACTGTGAGAAAATTAACATTATTTCTAAAACAATGTCATGATGAGATGCTGTTAAAGTTTCAGAAGAGATATTTCAAAGTGTTGACCGACATAACTCTTGGAGGGGTAAATATGTGTGGTGTGGAGAAACAGGCAAGAACACGAAAGATTCTCTGTGTTCTACCAATTAAAGACTTGTTTATTAGTATGGCTTCCTTTTAAAAAATGAAAATAAGCTTTACTCCTGACTATAAATTGTTCTAATCAGATTGTCTCCTAATCAGTTCAGCTCATTCATGTCCAACTCTTTGCAAACCCATGGACTGCTGCACACCAGACTTCTCTATCACCAACTTCTGGAGCTTGCTCAAACTCATGTCCATCGAGTTGGTGATGCCATCCAACCATCTCATCCTCTATTGTCCCCTTCTCCTCCTGCCTTCAGTCTTTCCCAGTATCAGAGTCTTTTCCAATGAGTCAGTTATCCTTACCTAGCTATTAGGAATCTCCTAATACCTAGCTAAAATCAGCTTTGAGAAAAAGTCTCTGATGAGTAAAGAGGGAGAGACTGGAGTTACAGAAGTCCAGTTTACACCATACCATACTTTTTTCTTAAGTATTTACATAGCAGAAAAATAGAAAATTACCTCTTGAAGTACAGAGTGCTTTTAGGAAAAATATTTTGATCAGTGGTGTTAAATTATCACTGACAAGCATAATACCCTAAGGAGATAAAATACTCTTAATCTCTAGATAATATATAGAATACATGTTTGGATAATCTACATTAATTTATATTATCTTTAAAAAGTTATCTTCTTATGTTATCTATTAATAACATTAATTGGAAATGTTCAAAGAAAACAATAAATAAGTAACTGATAAATGTATTTAAAAACTCATTAATCCAGGGATTTCCCTGGTGGTCCAGGGATTAACACTCCATGTTTCCAATGATCTCTCATTGGGAAACTAAGATCCCAAATGCTGCCTGGCCAAACAATAAAACAACAACAAAACAAATATATATTTGTTCCATATATACAACATATGGAACAAAAATATATATTTGTAACATATTAAATTTAAAAAATTTTAAAGTCAGTCTATCAGGAGCAAGAAATCTTATCCAATCATAAATATTTATTAATAAATCTGTCTACCCTATGAACAGGCTTCCCAAGTGGCACAGTGGTAAAGAACCACCTGCCAATACAGGAGACATGAGTTCGATCCCTGGGTCAAGAAGATTCCCTGGAAAAGGAAATGGAAACCCACTACAGTATGACTTGCCTAGAAAATTCCATGGACAGAGGACTCTGGCATGCTACAGTCCACAGGGCTACAGAGTTGGAATGAGAGACTGAGCATGCACACACACCCTATGTATGTATGTATGTGTATGTGTATGTGTGTGTATGTGTGTGTATATAGTCACTAAGTCATGTCCGACTTTTTGCGGTACCATGGACTGCAGCATGCCAGGCTTTCCTGTCTTTCACTATCTCCTGGAGTTAGCTCAAATTCACGTCCACTGAGTTAGTGATAGCAATAGCAAGGAGAGATAAGAAATTCATGTCCATTGAGTTGGAGATACAACAAGGAGAGATAAGAAAGCCTTCCTCAGTGATCAACGCAAATAAACAGAGGAAAATAATAGAATGGGAAAGACTAGAGATCTCTTCAAGAAAATTAGAGATACCAAGGGAACATTTTGTGCAAAGATGGGCACAAAAAAGGACAGAAATGGTATGGACCTAACAGAAGCAGAAGATACAAAGAAGAGATGGCAAGAATACACAGAAGAACTATACAAAAAAGATCTTCGTGACCTGATAACCATGATGGTGTGATCACTCACCTAGACCAGACATCCTGGAATGTGAAGTCAAGTGGGCCTTAGGAAGCATCACTACAAACAAAGCTAGAGGAGGTGATGGAATTCCAGTTGAGCTATTTCAATCCTATGTGCAGATGATACCACCCGTATGGCAGTAAGTGAAAAGGAACTAAAGAGCCTCTTGATGAAAGTGAAAAAGAAGAGTGAAAAAGTTGGTTTAAAACTCAACATGCAGAAAACTAAGATCAAGGCATCCAGTCCCATCACTTGATGGCAAATAGATGGGGGGAAAATGGAAACAGTGAGAGACTTTATTCTGGGGGGCTCCAAAATCACTGCAGATGGTGATTGCAGCCATGAAATTAAAAGACACTTGCTCCTTGGAAGAAAAGTTATGACCAACCTAAACAGTGGTCATGTATGGATGTGAGAGTTGGACTGTGAAGAAGGCTGAGCGCCAAAGAATTGATGCTTTTGACTGTGGTGTTGGAGAAGACTCTTGAGAGTCCCTTGGACTGCAGAGAGATCCAACCAGTCCATTCTGAAGGAGATCAGCCCTGGGATTTCTTTAGAAGGAATGATGCTAAAGCTGAAACTCCAGTACTTTGGCCACCTCATGTGAAGAGCTGACTCACTGGAAAAGAGTCTGATGCTGGGAGGGATTGGGGGCAGGAGGAGAATGGGATGACAGAGGATGAGATGGCTGGATGGCATCGCTGACTCGATGGACCTGAGTCTCAGTGAACTCCGGGAGTTGGTGATGGACAGGGAGGCCTGGTATGCTGTGATTCATGGGGTTGCAAAGAGTCGGACATGACTGAGCGACTGATCTGATCTGATCTGAAACAGCATATTAAAAAAAAAAGTAGAGACATTATTTTGCTGACAAAGGTCCATCTAGTCAAAGCTATGGTTTTTCCAGTAGTCATGTATGAATGTGACAGATGGACTATAAAGAAAGCTGAGCACCAAAGAATTAATGCTTTTGAACTGTGGTGTTAAGACTCTTGAGAGTCCCTTGGACTGCAAGGAGATCCAATCACTCCATCCTAAAGGAAATCAGTCCTGAATATTCATTGGAAGGACTGATGCTGAAGCTGAAACTCCAAAACTTTGGCCACCTGATGTGAAGAACTGACTCATTTGAAAAGACTCTGATGCTGGGAAAGATTAAAGGTGGAAGGAGAAGGGGACGACAAGGATGAGATGGTTGGATGGCATCCCCGATTCAATGGACATGCATTTGAGTAAGCTCCAAGAGTTGGTGATGGACAGGGAAACCTGGTGTGCTGCAGTCCATGGGGTAGCACAGAGTCAGACAAGAATGAGCAACTGAACTGAACTGAGTCGGTGATGCCATCCAATCATCTCATCCTCTGCTGCCCTCTTTTCCTTTTTGCCCTCAATCACTCCCAGCATCAGGGCCTTTTCCAATCAGTTGGCTCTTAGCATCAAGTGTCCAAAATATTGGAGTTTCAGCTTCAGAAGCAGTCCTTTCAATGAATATTCAGGTTGATTTCCTTTAGGATTTACTGTATACCCTAAAAACACTGAACCAGTTTAACTTTACAAGTAAAGAAGAAGAATTAGAAGGAAGATCCTTTGAAAAACAAGGTTAAAAATAAATAAATAATTGTTGCTGTTACCTCACTACAGAAATTTATTCTTTTATAAATGTTTTAGGAACACACAACATTTTCAGGGGTTAGTTATTCCCCTAAGCACTGGCCTGTCCATCAAATATTATATTAACTTCTTTCTTTGTGGTATATCATCTGGTTTTGAAATATTTCCAGAGTTGTTCTACTGTCTTGATTGAATTTAACCAACAAATGTGTTTATCACTGAACACTTCCAGAGTTTTCCTTCAGCATTACACTGAGTCATGTGCATAATGTGTCACTTTAAAATATAACTTAATACCGCCTACTGCTTCCTCTGCAATGCCCCTCTGGACATTCCTGCAATAAGCGTTTCCTTTAAAAGATGTTTTCATAGAAGAAAAATACTTAGGTATGATTCATGGGGTCGCAAAGAGTCGGACATGACTGAGAGACTGATCTGATCTGATCCTATATTTTATTGATTGAAACCTGCTTGACAAGCATCACATTTGATCTGAAAACTTTAGTTTATTTAATAGTTTTCTAAATAAGGAATATATTTAAATATTAACACCATCAGAATAAAAATTCACATAACTTCAACCAATTACTTTGTATCATAAATTCATGTTATTCAAATCATGTAGTCACATAATTTTATAGCAGGAAGGAAATGTTAGCAACTCAATATACAAATGAAGAAACTGAGGCTGTAAATGATTAAAGGATCTACGTAAAAAAGAACTTCCTACAAAGATAACAAAAGACATACCAGTGACCAAGACTTATGCCATTAGCTGCTATTCTATTAGAACTCAACAAGCAAGTAGCCAATAGTAATTCATAAAGTATTGCCCTGACAATCTCGATATATCCATGGGCTCCTGTCTTAAGTACATGTTTATTATCCCTCACCTAGAGCCAGATATCCTGGAATGTGAAATCAAGCGGGCCTTAGGAAGCATCTCTACAAACAAAGCTAGAGGAGGTGATGGAATTCTAGTTGAGTTATTGCAAATCCTAAAAGATGATGCTGTGAAAGTGTTGCACTCAATATGCCAGCAAATCTGGAAAACTCAGCAGTGGCGACAGGACTGGAAAAGGTTAGTTTGCATTCCAATCCCAAAGAAAGGCAATGCCAAAGAATGTTCAAACTATTACACAATTGCACTCATTTCACACACAAGCAAAGTAATGCTCAATATTCTCCAAGCTGGGCTTCAGCAGTACGTGAACCATGAACTTCCAGATGTTCAAGCTGGATTTAGAAAAGGCAGAGGAACTAGAGATCAAATTGCCACCATCCACTGGATCACTGAAAAAGCAAGAGAATTCCAGAAAAACATCTACTCCTGCTTTATTGACTACGCCAAAGCCTTTGACTGTGTAGATCACAACAAACTGTGGAAAATTCTGAAAGAGATATGAATACCAGACCACCTTACCTGCCTCCTGAAAAATCTGTATGTAGGTCAAGAAGCAACAATTAGAACTGGACTTGGAACAACAGACTGATTCCAAATTGGGAAAGGAGTATGTTAAGGCTGTATATTGTCACCCTGATTATTCTTTACCTTACATGCAGAATACATCATGCGAAATGCCAGGCTGGATGAAGCACAAGCTGGAATCAGCATTGCTGGGGGAAATATCAATAACCTCAGATACGTAGATGACACCACCTGTGTGGCAGAAAGTAAAGAAGAACTAAAGAGCCTCTTGATGAATGTGAAAGAGGAGAGTGAAAAAGTTGGTTTAAAACTCAACATGCAGAAAACTAAGATCATGGCATCTGGTCCCATCACTTCATGGCAAATAGATGGGGAAAAAATGGAAACAGTGAGAGACTTTATTTTGGGGGCTCAAAAATCACTGCAGATGGTGAGTGCAGCCATGAAATTAAAAGACGCTTACTCTTTGGAAGAAAAGCTATGACCAACCTGTCATATTAAAAAGCAGAGACATTACTTAGCCAACAAAGGTCCATCTAGTCAAAGCTATGGTTTTTCCAGTAGTCATGTGTGGATGTGAGAGTTGGACTATAAAGAAAGCTGAATACTGAGAATTGATGCTTTTGAACTGTGGTGTTAGAGAAGACTCTTGAGAGTCCCTTAGACTGCAAGGAGATCCAACCACTCCATCCTAAAGGAAATCAGTCCTGAATATTCATTGGAAGGACTGATGCTGAAGCTGAAACTCCAATACTTTGGCCACCTAATGTGAAGAACTGACTCATTTGAAAAGACCCTGATGCTGGGAAAGATTGAAGGTGGGAGGAGAAGGGGACAACAGAGGATGAGATGGTTGGATGGCATCACCGACTCGATGGACATGAGTTTGAGTAGGCTCTGGGAGTTGGTGATGGACAGGGAAGCCTACCATGCTGCAGTCCATGGGGTCACAAAGAGTCGGACATGACTGAGTGACTGAACTGAACTGAACTGAACACTTCTTGCTTTTTGCCTACCCTCTATTGTACACAAAATCTGACATTCCTTGGTACAGCTTGACTTTCAGAACTCTCTGACTGACTTGCACCCTAGCATATCTGAATAGCAGTTTAAATATCCTAGTCTAGAGATGTTATAGAATTCCTTTCATAGTTATCTTTTACAATATACAAAATCACATCAGCTAGAGGATGGTGCTACTGTCATAAAAAGGGCTATGTCCCAAGTCATTTGTTTAAGCTGCTATGCAGCCACATCAATACCTCGCAGAAAAGGGCCTTTGGAAAGTCTTAACATTCTGAAGATAAATACAAAGGTATAACACAGCTCTTTCTTTTTTTGCTAAGAATTTTCTATCTTGTTAGTAGTTGTTTGCATCAAATAAGAAGCGACTGCTAAAAGATATACTTAACTTATTATAGCTGTAAGCTTCCCTGTATTAGTAGGAAGAAACCCTTTTTATTTTTACTTTTTTTTTTTTAGCCATGCTGTGTGGCTTGTGGAATCTTAGTTCCTCAACCAGGGATTGAACCTGGGCCATTGGCAGTGAAAGCAGAGAGTCCTAACTACTAGACCACCAAGGAATTCCTCTGTTTTATTTTTTAAATGATCCCAATTTCTTGTCCTAAAAACCAAAAATAATGTATGAGATTAAACCCTACGGATGAATCCATGTCCTATAGCAGTATAGGTTATGGGATAATATGCCTTCATAATACCTTCTGCTATCTCTGTTGCTAACTATAACTCTTGCATATATAATTCCATTATACTTTTATAATTCAAGGTTTTGAAATGCTTTTGAACCATTAATATATTTTCCTGGTTAAAATTCTTTGAGATGTTCTTAACAAGAGTCTTAGATAATGAATTTGGGCAAACTCTGGAACAGTCTTTACAGTATTATCATTCTCATTAATTTTCAGAACTACCCACTGTGTTGAGATGATTGTCATGGGCCTAAGACTTCAATTTGGCTAAATATTTTTGCATACATTTCAACATATAAGTAACTACCAGATGTTTAAATGTTAAGTTCATATAGAAGAAATGGTTAAATGTATTTATTTTTATCTTATGATTTTTTTGTAACACTAATTCTCATTTTACTATTTCCTTATGTATTTCACTATTTCCTCAATATTTTGGTCTACAATGGGCCGATAACTCTAAAATCCCTTCAAAGATAAAACAATCCTTTAAAATATTTCAGAATTTACACCATTTACTCATGTAAAATATTTAATATATGTAACATCACTAATTTTTAAGAGAAACCTTATATAGTGATTCACCTATTACTTTAATAAAATATACAGACTTCATGTAAAGCACAGGATTACACTTTTTTTAAACAGAGTTTTCCATTTATATTCTTATTTGGCTTTAGCAACCTGATATATGATTCTGCCCTAACCTGTCAGAAAAAAGATGGGTAGGAGGCTAAAAACAATATTACTTTTAAGAGAGTTACTGCAGTACACAGTTCTGTACCTTCATCCAGTTTATTCGTTTTTCTTTGCCTCTTTGGTTATCTCTGAAGACTGCTCCTGTTTCCATTGTTTCATCCTTTAGCATTCACATATCAGAGCAATAAGTATTTCATTACTGGTTTATCTGTCCAGAGGCTTGAGAAGCGGTAACAATTAACCCTCCCTTCACAGTGATTGATACAGGCTTTGCTTTCAATTTGTTCCACTACACAGATCATGAAATTCTGAATGCAATCATCCTCATTGACCTACACTTTCAAACACACGGCTACAATGAGACGAAAGTAATTATTAAAAGGAACACAGGACTACTGAGATCTGAAACAAAGTCTTTTTAAAATCTGTTAGATGACCTTCTGGTAAAATTGGCAAAATCTGATGTTAACGAAAATGATAGCTTTGTGTCCCTGTCTGAAAATATTCAATGCAAGCTGATCAATGTATACTGTGGTGATTGTACTGACTGCAGCGTGTACTTTGAAAATACAGAAAGCCATTTTAGAACTGTTACAAAGTAGAGAGAAACTGTCAACACTGTAGCTTAATCTGCCTAATTTTTTTTTAAGGAAAGGAAACTTCCTGCTTTGTGTATAAAGGATCAACATTGACCAAAGCAAAGAATCAGGACTTGAAAAGCAATAGCTTTATTCTATAAGAAGACTTGCATACCTGAATCCTACGTCTTCCCTCTCCTCCTCCCTTTACATGAAGATTCACAGTGAGAAATGAATACATTTTTCACAAAGTCTGAAAAATAGCTTCAAATAAATATTAATCTACTGCAATCGATATATATGAGGAATGGAGAGGGGCGAATGGGAGAGTAGTGACTACAGAACTATATTAAAACAAGGGTTGCAGTTAAAGAAAATCAGGGTGGAAAGCAAGGCAGCAGGCCTGAGGCTCTAATCACAGAACAGAGTGATGGAGATGAACCAATACTGCATGGATTAGCAATGAATTATTTTGAACCGTAATCATATGCCTGCACAGAAGAGAGGCAAAACTAGCCATTACTCATAAACTGATCTGCTGATTTCTTGAGAGAGGTGGGGGCAGGGGGATGAGAACAAATTCATATGCTAAACTAATTCAGAATAATGAAAACCTAAAGATGCAGTTACACTTCAAGTTACATTCTATTTTTAATATCTACCACATACTACATAATATGCAGTATTTACAGTAGAAACTATAAAGTGCTTGGATTCAAGTAGGATTAATCCAACCATTTCTTCTAAGATTAGGATGTGAGATATTTACACCACTCCATTTTTTCTTGTCCAATAAAACCATTTCTGAATACCCCCAAATATAAAACACTGAAGTATTTCGTTATAAAGAAGAAACAGTACTCAAGGAATTAACTTCCTTTGGATAATGGGAAAAAATCATACCAAATGAAGATTCGATTGTTAGAACTAATTTTGTTAGGAAGAAAAAAAATCAAAACTGCTGGTAGCAAGAGATTCCTGAGATTCTTATGAACAGACTGTTTAAATGAAGAGCACTTTAATCAGTAGAGGAATCCTCACGTTTCTAATGTCTTGCTGTGCATTCTGCAGGTTATAGTAGCAGCTGGTAGAGGTCATATATCTTTTGTGAGCATCCCAAAAAGGCTCACTGCCAGACTGTTAAATTATGAATAAGCAATGAACAAAAGAATGCAGATACGGTGGTGACAAGATAATCCAAGCAAATTTATCTATGACAAATTTCACAGGATTAACAAATTACATTTACACAGAACAATAAAAATGTGCAAAAAAAAATAAATGATGAGCCTACTTTTCCTTAAAGCATTAGGAAAACAAAAAGTCACAAATCCTCTGCATATATTTAAATTTAACTTGATCTAAAGTAAGACATTTATAATATGTTTAAGATATCTTTGTAACATTTTCCCATTTTAGGTAGATATACACAAACTTTGTATACTGGTTTATATTTCATATATGTTACACTGTAAAGAATACACACACACACACACACACACACACACATATATATATATGGCTTATATATAAATCATGTATACAAACAGTGAAATCTACAATAAATAAATGTCATCCCATTCATATATATTAATAGAATGGATATGTTTTTAAGAAACAGATTTTGAGAAATTACTTGTGTAATTTGTGTAATTATTTGTGTATTGTGTAATTATTTATACTAATTTCAATTAGTACAATACATATTAGCTACCAAAATATCCTTATTCACTGATGCCTCCATTTTCAAGGACCAGAGAGAGGGGTTCTGAAAACAGTTTCAATCATTCCACTTGCTCCTACCAAAACACTGCAGTCTTTCTGAGTAAAGTGCTTCTTCTGCACGAAGTTTTTAGAACTAGTGCCCTTTTCTGCAGTGTTACAATAGCAGAAAAGAAAATTCACAGTTGCTGGAGGGGATTGATTTCAGCTATATTCATTAAAGATGACCCTTAATCCAATATTAAACTTTTCTTTATAATAAAATTATTTGTATTAATCTTATAAATGAGAAAAGCCCCAGTCTATCAGATAATAAGATATTACTGAAATGACCTGTGAGTCCATAAAGTGTTCTTAAAATGCTATGTGGCACTACTTTCCAAAATATGTGATAAATATTTAAGTTTTAATGTTATAGACAACCTCGATACCAGAGTCAGAGCCCTTTAATACTGCATTGGCATACTGAGGATAATAAAATAATGTTGTTGTTCAGTCACTAAGTTGTGGCTGACTGTGATCCCATGGACTGCAGCACACCAGGCTTTCTGGTCCTTCACTATCTCCAAGAGTTTGCTCAAATTCATGTGCATTGAGTTGGTGATATAATTTATTGTAAGACGACCTGAATGCTATTTTAAATTTTGTAGCCTATTTTTCACTTATACTTCCTACTGTCTGTTGCTTTTGATCTTCAATATTTTAGCAAAACATTTCTCTAAATGAGCCCTTGCCAACATCTCACAAGTCAACCTATCCTTTATGTAAACAAGAAATTTTCTTAACGTGAAAGTGAATGTTTAAGTTACACAAGTAAAATACTCAGCTCTTTCAACCACAAATACTCAAGCACTGCTTATCTAGTCCTTTCAAGCCCTGAAATTCCTACATTTTATTCTTTTTTTGAAGAAGCTATTTGGAAAAAAAAAAAAAAGAAGAAGCTATTTGGTTGACAGTATTGCATCTAAAAACAGGAAGATAAATGTGGTATGCTTGTCTACTACCTCAAATCTAGCATATGTTCTACAAGGAGCAGTGATTAAAGTCAGATGTTACAAAGTTTCATAATCTTCAGTCACTAAGTTGTGTCCAATTCTTTTGTGATCCCATGGCCTGTAGCCCACCAGGGTCCTCTGTCCATGGGATTTCTCAGGCAAGAATACTGGAGTGTGTTGCCATTTCCTTCTCCAGGGAACATTCCTGACCCAGGAATTGAACCCGCATTTCCTGCATTGGCAGGCAGATTCTTTACCACTGAGCCACTAGGGAAGCCCTTTCCAAAAGTATAGCTTTTATCAAAGAATAGCTCTTATCAAAGAAATGTTACATACCAGACCAACCCCTGTGATTCCCTCCCCCCCCCCCCCCGCATTAGAGAAATTAAAATGTTATCAAGACTTTTCCTTTCTTGAATGTCACAAGTGTGTGAACATCCAGGAAGAGAGTGGGGGGAGCTAAATGATAACTTATCACTTATGTATTTACTGTGGTCCATTTTTAACATGTTTTTAATTAAATGAGTTAATTAATATATGTAAAGCCTTTAGAACAGTACCTGGTACACAGTACTATATAAATGCTTGCTGTCATTATTTTAATGCCAGGTAATTTGGCAACAGGCCAACTTCTACAAACCCTTATACATTTCTAAAGAATATACAGAAACACAGGCAGTAAAGTGTATTATGCTTTACCCATTCAGTGGCAAAACTATCCCAAAATAAAAGTCTCGGCTGTAGTCTTTAAACTGTGACACACGCTGAGGCAAGAATAACAGGAGTGGAAAAGGTCCAGGAATACTTCACAGTCTAAGACCAAAGAGGCCTATGTACATGGCAACCTGATTCTTCAGAAATCATTCAGTGAAAAGTCTGCCCCGAAATATAGATAGCTGTGGAAGGAAGGAAGGAAGGAAGTGAAAGTTGCTCAGTCGTGTCCAACTCTTTGCAACCCTATGGACTATACAGTCCAATGGAATTCTCCAGGCCAGAATATTGGAGTGGGTAGCCTTTCCCTTCTCCAGGGAATCTTCCCAACCCAGGGATCAAACCCAGGTCTCCCACATTGCAGGCGGACTCTTTACCAGCTGAGCCAAAAGGGAAGCCCAAATAGCTGTGGAGCTTGCCCACAAAACTACCGGAATATTAATGGGTAGAGTGAGAATAATTCATTGATTCTTTCTCTCACTTTATAAACACCGTATTTCTGAACTTCTCCAAACATCTGATGAAGGACCCAGAAGCAGAGATCTAGTTCACTGCTCAGCACACACAGTCTTTCTGCCGTAAGAACTCTCTGGCACCGGCTCAGAAATCCCTGACTCTAGAAAATTTGAAAAACGCAGGGCCCCTCCACATTGCAGTTAAGGTACTACATTTCTACAAAGACAAACCTGATTTCAATCTCTACCACCTTCTTGGGGAACAATATGCCTCTGTTTTCTCATCCATAAATGGGGATATTAGCACTTCCCTTGGAAGGCAGTGGGGAAACCAATGAGAAAATTACTAGGAAATATTTAATATTTGTTTCAAAGGACTTTGAAACAAGTAATGTCCAATAAATCTTTATTATCATATGTGATCATTTTCATTTTAAAATCCCAAAGATCTTTTAAATTTTTTTGCTATTAGTTCATTTACATTATATAACATCTTTTCTTTCTTTTCCCCCAAGAACCTCTAATTATTTTACAGTCCTTAGTTACAATATTTTACAAGCAGAATACCTGTCTCCCCAGAACACTAAGCTAACAGAAGTCAAAGGAGATAAGGAGCCTTCTTTACAGGTCCATGAATTCTCTACTTTCTACTCTTCCAGAAAAGGCTGTTTTCTGGCTCTTGATAATATTCCACATATCCAATATATGGACAAGTCTATAACTAAAACAACTGCTCTTACAGGGTGTATTATTCACTACTATCTCCGGTACAAGTCAGGACGGTCCATTGCAGAGGTTCAATAAATAAAGCTGAATGAACAAACCAATCAATAATTATAGTTGAGGCCCACGAGCAGTTTGGACAATGGCAATGTGTGATTTTCACCTTGCCTCTCATGATTTTGTACACGAGACCACAAGTATGCCAATTAATTCATCAAAACATTATGTTTCAGACATGTATACAGACAACTTCAAGTGCTGTTTAATCTTGTCAGTGCCCTAGTAATTTCAGCTATAGTAGCAGTTACTTTCCTCTTACTAAGCCATGCCCTGCTTATGCACTACATTTTGACTAATATCACTGCAAACTATTCTATGTAAGGTTCTACCGAACTTATTAGTGCAAACATCCTATTGACACTAATGGGGCCCAGTGCAGTAAAAATACCATTCAGTTACAGTTGGTTTATTACACTGCCCAATTGTGGGGGGGACGGGGGAAGTAAGAAAGAAAACAGGCACTATTTACTATAAAAACACTAACATCATTAAATGCAAAGCAAACATAACTGAATTTTCCCATAAATTTGGGAAGTTCTTAGCTAGTCATAGTACAGATTTCAATATTTAAAGTTTTACATATTCCATGTGTACAACTTGGGAAGCATTTAAATTTTTAAATTAATATTTAATCACGTGAACAACTAAAAATTTTAACAGCCTAATCCTTCCACTAGGTATCAGCCTTATCCGTTGTATGCAATTAGGAAATGCTGATAAAACACTTGAAATTAAATTCTAAGCCAAGAGCCATGCAGAATTTTTTTAAAAATTAATTCAAGAGATGAATGCTATAATACAGAAAAAGTAGCCATGTGAACATAACAGGGGAGGGGCCAGCTCTGCTCTCATGTGTGTTTAATTTTCTTTTAGTGAGTGGCATTCTGCATAGGAAAGGGGATCAGTGGAATCGCAGGAAAAATAAGAAAACAAAAATAGACTATCTAAGGGCCATTATTAATAGTAAAGCACTTAAGGACATTTATTAGAAAAAAAATTATCAGAAGTGATTTAGATATCTCTGTGACATAGCCCCTGCAAATACCCTACAAAATATAAAGCTCAACAGCTTAAAAAATAACTCAATAAAAGCTACACTGCCTAAATCTTCCCCCCTCAAAAAAAAAAAAAAAAAGTACTGCTTTACAAAAGCATGTACAGTATAGAAACCCCCTGTCATAGAAAACCTCACCACAGAGCAGCGGACCCTGGACATCAGATCCCATTTCAGACAGATGCAATTTTAACATGCCAGTGGATCCCAAACTAAGATCTGGGCCGGAGCAAAAGAGTTGAGAGGTTTATGGAAATTCTGGCATTCCCATAAAACAGATATATTGCAGGTAGGAGCAACAACTGTGTAGAAGAATTTGGGGCAAAATTCAAACTTCATATTGCCAAAAATACCAGGCTGTTCCAATTTGTACATCAAATTTAAATTGCAATATAATTCTTACCAACTCATTGCTGAACAAGATATTAATTTCCCACAACTTTCAGTCAAATATAAAAGTCGTACTCTTAAGAATATTTTTAAAGACCACAGGGACTAAAACTTTACTCATAATACCACTAGGTGCTTAAAAAAAAAAAAAAAAAAAAACCTCATGTAACTTTTTTTTTAACCAAAACCATCCAATAATGTTGGATTCAAGTTTGCTCATAACAAATCAAATGTAGTAACAGGCATATTACAGATTTGAAGTAGCTATGTGTCTCTCAATTTATAAATCAGAAATTGGAAATAGGAAAGGATGCTGTAATGTGGGAGGGTCCTACATAATAAAGGTCTTTATAACTCCTGGCTCCTGAGCTATACAATCTAATATCCTCTCCGGTGGTTCTGTGATATGCCCATGCATTACAGTTCTTGTTGACAGTCTGTTGCCTTGGAAATATTTCATTATTTCAGTTTTTCCATTTGTAGACCCTTGGCCTTGTGATATGAAGGCCATCCTATTTCATATTTTCGATTATCATTTAAGCAATCTTGTGGAGCTATTTATATATAAGCAAGTGTTAGACAACACATATCATCATTTATCACTCTGTGTTTAAGCTTACATTGTAGAAAGAAATGCCTTCAAAAAAGTCTCCACCACCACCTTTACTTTTTAAACCAAAAGCCCTGTGCTACTGGAATATGCTTTGCAAACCAGCATGGGCGTATCACATGCTTGACACTTCTAATTTTCTTGGTTTTACATCCACATAGTAGAAAAACTCTGTGGTAGTACTATATAATTTGCAGCCTACTGGAGTTTTTTTGTTATTGTTGTTTGGTTTTGTTTTTAATCAAATGAGTTTTAATACACAAGGTTTTCAACTTGTTCTTTCAGGCTCCAAAGAGACACTTTCTGCGTGTATGAGTCAGAGGAATTTAAGGAATACTAAATAATAACATAAGACATTATCAAGAAAAAACTTCTTTTCCCAAAATTTACTCTGTAAACATTATTAGGAGGAAATGACTTTTGTACTGTATTATTAAACTCAGGTCAGATATGTCATAACTAAACAACAAGACAATTCAAAAGGTTTTTTTTTTTTTCTCTACAAGTTTTGATACTGGTATATGTGAAAAACAATAGAGATAGTGTCCATAAAAGCCTTCAAGAAATCAATGATTTGGAAACCATGTTTTAAGTAAATGGGAGGAGGTCACTTAAAGCATGTCCACAGAAAACCATCTTTTGTAAACGTATTTCTGTTCAACTGTTACAGAGAAATCACACTACTAACCAACAAGTTCCAGGCACAAAGTCCACATAAAGGTAAAATGACTACTTAGTTGAGCAAGTAACTATGAAAAACACCCCCTCCTGAACCAATCCTCTGATTTCCCATTTCTCATTACAAAACCAAATCAAGGAACATGTGTAATGTTTACACTTAAAAGTGTTAAGAGCATTTAAAACCCTAATAACAAAGTGAACCCTCGGGGCACAAAACAACTGTTTGGATAATGGGCCAAGTTTGTGGTTATTACTGTTTGAAACATTTAGTTTATAACTCCTTTCTTCCTTTCCTCTGTATCACTCCTTCTGCCCCTACCTCCTTAGTACTCCTCCCTCTCCCTACAGGTTAAACCTTCTCAGATCCAACCTTTAAAATGACAGCATCCGAGCTGAACAAGAAGATGCTATTAAAGGGCATTAAATTAAATACAGTATATCCTCCTACAACTTCAATCAGAATTTCAGACCAAGTGTTATTTAGTTCAGCTCTCAAGTGGAGCAGAATAACAAATCGCGTACTTTGATTTACCTTCTTCGAATGCCAAATGGAGACAGGTGATAAAGAACGCGCTCATGCACAGGCTATGAAGTTTCCTCTAGAAATTAATTCTATCTTCAAGATTCCTATCTCAGAGAAATTCCCAAAATGGCACACAAATAGGCCTCTGCTGGAGAGATTACTGGGGCCATCCCAGTAAATACATTTACTACCAGAGAACTAGGGAAGAAGGCGGCAAAGAAAAGGAAAGAAGGGAGGAAATCAATTATAAACTTTTGACTTCGAGAAGTATTCATCACCATGTTAAATTCGAAATAATTATTAAAAGCTTTGCACAAATGCTCTGAAAAGCAATTTTTTTACCTGCAAAAGTAAAGTACTTAATATGTGAATTCTCATAAAACACTTAAGACTAAATGTTCGTTTTAGCTTTATGAGTTGTCAGGTAGTTAATGCTAACCATCTTTAACATCTTTAAAAGCTGAACTGTGTATGATTTACTCCCAGGTACATGATTTATACAGAAATTAGCTAGAGTTTAGAATGAGTCATTTAAGTATCTACTTGAAATTATTTCCTTAATCCTGACAATTCTGCGGTCCCTACTGAATAAAGGAAACAAGCAATAGTGCAAGTGAAGCTTTCTAAGGGAATAGCTTGTTTAAATATCTCCTTAACAACTCGATGGAAACTACAGGTTAATGCTATGTTGTATCAAAAATAAAACTGCCCACGTCAAAACAATTAAATCTTGCTACTATGGACTTCCCTCATCTTTTCAAGTTCACTTAAGCCTGTGAGGAAAGTAAACATCGCTGGTTGGGGGCCGGGGGCGGGGGGTGGACACATCTAACCGCATTTGTTTTCCTCAGGAATCAATGGGTAACATTTCATACTTCCCACTGAGCATTTCCTCTTCTGAGACACACAGAGAGATTCACTTTGCTCAAACCAATATGCTATATGCAATTAATGTCATTAACGCTGCCAATTAATAGCAAATAGGAGTCCAAACAAAGTAGGCTGGGTGGACAGCAGGAGGGAAAAACCACGTGGGGCGGAGGGGTGCTTAGTTACTCTGAAATCTAACAATGCCACTCACGTAGGACAGTTAAGGAAATTGTGAAGACAAACTCCCTTTCCCTTTTGGCTTCGGTGTAACTAACTTCAAACAGACATGCTCGGCTGAGCTCCCTGCCTGGATATGCAATTCTCCCCTGGAACTTTTTAAAACACAGATCCGCAAACAGTAACTAACGGGACAGAGATGTTCCAACTGTTGGCACATTTTGGATCTCGCTGTTGGCTGGCTCATTGGGACTGAAGGGTTTTCTTCTTTTTTTCCTCGGGGGTGAGGGGGTGGGGGGGGGCGGTGTGGAAGAAGAGAGTGAATAGGAGGGCAGTGGAGGAGAACAGAGGGCAAAAGCAGGAGACCCACAAGTTGACGAGGCTGGGGGCGGCAGCCCGGGCGGCGGGGAGGCGGCCGCGCGCCTCTCTCCGCCCGGCCCGGCCTAGTGGCTCCGCGCGGAGACAAGCCCCTCCGCGACACCGTCCGGGCCTGGCGCGAGCTCCGCGCTCCCCGCCCCCGGCCTCCTCCTCCTCCTCCTCCTCCTCCCCTGCTCGCCAGCCTGCCCTCCCCCTCCCCAGCCTCATTCCTTCCTAGAGAGCAGCTGCCAAGGGACCTGCGGCGGCCCCGGGGATCCCCCGGCCCCCCCACCCGCACCGTTGCTCCCCGCCACACGGCAGCCCCTTCGTTTTTGTTTCTCTCTTTTTCTTTTTTCTTTCTTTTTTCTGCTTTTTCTTTTTTTTTTTTTCTTTTTTTTTCTGTCAACGAGTCACTCCATTCGCCGAGCCGAGGAGGTGCGACCGCTCGGAGAGCCTGGCGCCGCCGCCGCCGCCGCCGCCGGAGAGCCCGCTCTCTGCCGCAGCCGCCGCGGGCGGACAATGCGCGCGGGGACCGCGGAGCCGCCTGCCCGCAGACCGGGTTCCCGCGGGCTCGCGGCCCAGGAGGCGGGCTGCGGAGCGGGGCCCGCCACCTCGGCGGAGGCGGCAGCGGCGGCGGCGGGAGCGGCCGCCCCGGCGGCAGGTTCAATAAACAGAAAAGTGTTACCGTTCTCGCCTGGAAGGATCCTGCTGAAAGCTGGGCTTGGTGGGCGCCATCTTCCTGCTATTTTTTTTCCTCTCTTACTTTTTGCCTCTCTCCCCACTCCCGGGGCGGGGGGCGTGGGGAGGGCGGGGGGTGTGCGTGTGCGTGGGATGGCGGGAGTGAGTGCGGGCGTGCGCTGCGCTCAGCGGCGGCCGGGCGGGCGGCGGCCGTGGCCGTGGCGGCGGCGGCGGCGGCGGCGGCCGTGCTGCTGAGGCGGGGAGGCTACGGAAAAGTAGAGGGGCCGGAGCCTAGCCGGCAGCCGGCCGTCCCCTCGCGCCGCCGGTGCCTCTCGCTGCAGGTCGCCGCCTCCTCCGCCGCCTGCGCCTTCTCCTCCCCCTGCTCTCCGGGCGCCGCCGCCGCCGTCCATGCGTCGCAGAGCCCCCGCGGCCCGGGCCGCTCCGGCTCCCGAGACATGCCCGGCGCGGAGACAGGCGACCGGCGGCGGCGGCGGAGGAGGAGGGGGAGGCGGCGGCGCGGGGGGGGCGCAGGGGGGAAGGCGGCCGCGCGGCCCCGCGGGCAGCCCGGCCCAGGGCCCCGCCGCCACCGCCTCAGGGTTCTCGCCCTCGCACGCCGCCACACCCCCCGCCGTCACCCCCGCCGCCGCCACCCCGAGCCGGCCGGGTGGCAGGTGGGGCACACACCCTCCCGGCGGGGGGCGGTGGGGGGCCCTAGGCAGGGAGGGGCGGGGAGCAGGGGAGGAAGCGCGGGGGGTTCCCAGCTTGACCGCTGTGAAAGTATTTCTGGGCATTTTCCAGCTGCTTTGCTCCAGAGCGCTCTCTCGCACGCAGACACACACCCCCCCCTTCTCGCGCGCTCTCTCTCTCCCTCTCTCCGTGTCTCTCTCTCTCCTCTCTCTCTCGTTGGGGGACTGGGAAGCTCGGCTGCCGGCGCAACAACGCCACTCAGTTGCAGTTTCGAACACTTCCCTTCTCTGGAGTATCGCGGCCAGGAGGAAAGAAACAAGAGAGAGAGGAACTGGGAGGCCCACGGCAGCGGGCAAGGCAACGCGGCGTCCCGGGCGCGCCTTCGGGGACAAGCGGGTGGGGTGCGCGGGCGGAGAGGCCCGGAGAGCCCCTCTGGGCGGGCGGAGCGGCGGCACAGGCTACCTTGTGGCTCGGGCTCTCTCAGCAGCATTTCCAAGCCCGGAGCAATCTGCATTATTCACGCAGGTATCAAGTGTGCAGACCCCAGGGTTCACAAGTGAATCCCCAGGAGTTTAAACGCCGTTAGATAAAACGCTTCTCCCGACTGGGCACCTGGGACCAGATCGGACTTCGGGCCCTCCGGGATCCAGCCCAGCCGCCTCCTTATCTTACAGCTCAGAGAGGCCTAGAGAAAGGGCCACTCGGTGCAGGGCCAGTGCTGGAATCTTATTGCCTAGGTGGCACTTGGTCAGAGATTTTTCTCCACTAAACCGCTCTGCACGATGTGGGCAGCTTTTTAGGCAGAGACTTGGATCAGTCATGTGTCACCCAGGAAAGTAGAAAGGACTCCCAAAGTATTTCTACTCTGAATAAATGACAGCCAGACGGAAAACATCAATTCTAGGAGAGGCTTTGCATTTTACTTTAAACTTAAGAAAATGCTTTGCATTTTACTTTAAACTTAAGAAAAAACAGACTCTCAGTGCTACCATTTCAGTATAGTGGGGCTGAGAGTCAGAAACTTGGAAAACCTAAGTGTTTTTCGTGGCAGACGTGTTTAATCTGCATGATGATGTTTGAGTTCTCTTTGGAGTACACTCTACAGGTAGGAGAAGATGAGAGTGATTGAAAAATGAAGTGGAGAGTATAAAGTACAAAATATATATGGGCTGGAAGACAGAGGGAAAAGTTGCCTGCTTGGAAGTTCTGGCTGCAAGACAGTCAGCTTAGGGCGTTTCTACCAAAAAATGACAAATGAGAGAAGCTTGTATTCTCCCAACAGGTGACTCTTTGCTTGAAAACCCCCTTATGCCTGTCACTTCCTCATCAAACTCTCCGAAGGAAGTTAATGCATTTTTTTTTTTGTAAAATGATGTTACCATTTATTATATATAACAGACATATCCAGGTCTTGAGGTGGAAACTAAAGTCTACCCTTCACAGCCCCTACTGCCTAACAAGTAGGTGGCCCACATTCCCAATAAAATTCCAGAGGACAGGGGACTTGTGACTAAAACCATGCCAATAACCTTCTAGCCCTCCCACATGACTCATCCCCCTGTCCCCAAATTAACTAAAATTAAAAGTAGTAACAGGTGTTGTCATATCTGAGTAATGAAATGGAGAGCTACATTTTTCACAGCTAGCACCTTCTCTTCTGTCAACATGAGAGAACATAAAAAAAGAGAAGGGAACAGGACATCCCACAGGCTAAAGTTTAGAGTTGATTCTTTTTAAAGCTTTAATCTTTAGAACTGCAGTGGGATTCAGAGACTTGATAAAGTGGCCCCAATTCAAAGATGAAGGTGGAAGCATTGCAGCACTTTCAGGGTCAGAGTAGGGGACCATGGAGGACTACCCTTGGGTGCTCCTGACTGGCAGGACAATTAGCCCTGGGAAGATCTTCATGGTAACACACCAACACTCAGAGAATAAACATAAAAGCTGGAAATTCATGACCACTTCTTATGCCCAGTTCATATCTTAAGGGTTACTTGAAGTTCCCCAGAGTTCCCTGAAATCGTCCAAAGGCCTTCTGACATTTCTGACCCTTGACTCCCTACTTCAGAGACCACACTATTGTGACTACTGCCTGCACTTCCTAAAGTGACCGATGTATTCTATTGTCATTTAAATGTTTTATAAGTGACAAAAAAAAAAAAAAACTATACCTGAATCATGAGAAGGAAAATCTAATTCTTTCCTGGTCCTTTATGTTTGAAAAATTCCCAGATCTTTTGTATTAAAGGTTCTTGTAATCACTGAACTAAAACAAGACTAAAATAAATTTTAAAATCTCTTTAACAAGGAATAGTCTCTTTTTGACTTATTTTTAAGACTCTCTTTTTAAAACTTCTGACAATACTCAGAGCATATAATGAAGTCCTCTACAGAATATATGCAATACAGGGCATCAACTTGGAAAACATTCAGTGTATTATGCAAAACCTGCTCTGGTCGCTGAGCCATTGGTTAGAAGGCACAAAATATGGCAGTGATAGATTATCTTAACCTTTTCAGTTTAAACACTGTTGGTTCAAATCAAAGGTTCCCAAATCAATGAAGTTTGAAATACAAGGTAAAAATAGGAGCTCTTATTTGAATTATGCATTGTGTATATTTTAAGTTAAATGCCATTGGCAAATCTCTCAGATGTTTAATCGTGTGCAATCTGGGAAACACAAATATTTAATTTCACACTTTCATGTGTTCTTTTTTTTCCCTCCCATCTCTTCTAAAACTGAATCCCACAAATGGGAAGCTTACCTTTCATACTACATTGTTAGTTTTTCTCAGCACATTTTTGTGGATTACATTTTTGATAAAATCTTGAAACATCGCAAGTTGTCCTTAAGGAAAAACTTCAGGGTTCTAGGGCTGTTGGTGGTGCTGGTGGTAATATCTTCCCCCTTTCTTTCCTAATTGAATCAAATGATGTTTCCTATTTCAATGTCACACCCATAATTTTTTTTTAATCTATAAATGTTTGAAAGAAATGCAAACAAGAAATACTTGAAAACTTCCTTCTTACTATCTAACCTAACTTTGTAAAATTTGCTTCCTAACTTGTATCTCTGAATCTTATCATTTGCATTATAATACGTTTAAAATGAATACTTAACAGCGCCAAGGAGACTCGGATTTCTTGCTCTATTTCCCTGTAGTAACAGGTGACAAGATAACACTATTATGTAGAATTGCAAGTCTACAGCTTCTCCTGAAAACCGTTCCCATTCTGTTTGGAAACAAATGATCAATCAGCCTCAGGTGATCAACTGCCCCCCTGGCTGCCCGTCCGCTCGGGTCCGCACCCGGCAGAAGCATTGAGAAAATTCCGCCGAAGGGGACAAGGATCCCAAAACTTTGCAAAAGCACCTTGTGCTGTGTCTCAGACTTCGCTCTAACTCCTTGGCTACGCGGGGCTGAGACTCTGGATCTAGGGCCATGCAGAACGCACAGGGTGATTCGACTTCGCCGGTACACTAAGTGCCTTTCAGTCTGAATTGTGAATGATTATTTTTTTCTGTCTTATCTATAGAACGAGGGGCAAGCAAAGTGAGCCCTGGCGATGTGCATGTGTGTTGTAACGCCTAAAACAAGAGGCAAAGTGAGTCCCACCCCAGCACCCCGGAGCGGGGGACACTATCCCAGCCCAGGCGGGACTACTCACCGCTGCTGGTAGGAGGTGATGCCCTGGACGTTCTGCGGGGTGCCGTTGGCCGCGGCGCCGGCCCTCCCCATGCCCGCGCCGGCCGGCACCCCCGCGGCCGCTCCGCCGGCCGCCGCGGCCGTCACCTGCACGCTGAAATCCGGAAATATTCGGATCATCGCCGCGGCTTCGGCCCCCGGGCGCGGCGGCTCTGGGCTCGGGCTGGCGGGGGCTCGGGCTGGGGCTCGGGCGGCGGCAGCAGCAGCAGCGCGAGCAGCGGCGGCGGCAGCAGCGGAGCCAGGCACCAGCCTGCAATCCCATTAGTGAGCCGCGGCCACTGTGCGCGGCGGAGAGGCGCTTTGATGTGCGCGCAGCGGGCTGGGGTGGGGGGGGTGCCGCAAGCGCGAGGAGGAGGTGCGGGGGGGGCGGCGTGCGAGGGACTTGCAAACAGCAAAACGTGTCAGGGTGGGGCCTTTTTTTCCCTTTTGGGGGGCGGTGGTGCTCCCCCCCTCTTTCCAGGATGTTGCTCTCACTGGCTGCTCGGGCTGCGCCGCGCGAGCCCAGCTGAGGGAAAAAGGGGAGGGGGTGGCGGAGGAAGGATGCACCGGGAGGCTTGGAGAGGACTTGGCCGGTGCAAGGGAATGACGGGCTGCGAGCGGAGGGTGCCTTTCTTTCCCGCCCCCTCAACACACACACACACACACACACACACACACACACACACCGCGCACTTCCGACCCAAAGTGTAAGACGAGCGCGCGCTCTCCCCCTCTTTTCTCTAGAGAAATAACCACCATCCAGGCAGGCTCGCGCCTCCCACGGCTTCCAGTAACCTGGACTCCAGCCCGCGTGTGCAGGAATGGGGGCGCAGATTCTCCCCTCCCGGACAGGACCCCTCACTCTACCGGTCTTCTGTACGCTAGGCAGCGCGAGGGTTGCCAACTGCAAGTTGGACTACTGGAGAACTTGATGCTTATCAAGGAGGGATGGTGTGCAAAGGAGGAAGGGGGGGGGGCGCTTTTGTGCAACGGAGAGTTTGTTCAACCCTTCATAAGAAGGGACTCTCCTCGCTCCTGGTGGGCGGGCATGTTGGTCTTGGACAAACTTGTGAGGTGGGGACTGTAGGTCCAGCTAAAGGGAGCCGGTTGTGCCCCTGGTGATCCGTCTCTATACGCCCCTTTCAAACGATGAAACGAATAAATTAGCAGCCACAGCTGGGGCGAACTCTGCAAATTCCAACCACCAGGGAAACAAAAAGAGAAAACACGTGCATTTATTTTCTCGTGCCTTCCAGTTACTTCTCCACATTGTTACATCAGTGTTTCTTTAGGGGGTAAGGCGGGATGCCGTGGTTTGGGCGCGCCTTTTTAATGACAACTTGCACTCCTTCTCGCCTGTATAATGGGTGGGGACAGTGAGGAGTGAATGGCTACCCCCACCCCCCGCCTGGGACCCCCGCGTGGCCCCACTTCCTCCTTCTTCCTTCCGGATCGCGAAACTGGACCGGAGTTGCCTGGCGGAGGGTGCAGCCCCTGAGCAACGCGGGGCGTGGGCTCCCCTCCTCTGGCGCGCCCCTACCCCCAGGACGCTTTGCTGGTATTGCTGTTGGTTTCCCCCATCTCATTCTCTCGACTCTTCGCCCCGCGCGCAAAGGCCCGGGCCTGGCAGCTGGGGGAACGACTGGCCGCCGCGCCCGCCGCGCGAACACAACTTGGGCTCGGCGGAGCGTGGTGGCCGCGGCCGCGCCGCCCGACCCTCGGCCAATAGCGCCTCGCCGGGCGAGGCACCTGCTTAACCCTTTGGGCCTGGGGCTCAGCCGGCCGCTGGGACCCAGAGGGGCTGGGCCGATTGGCCAGAAGTTGCCAAGGACGAGAGTGGTAGAGACTGCCGGGCCCTGCGTCCCCGCACCAGGTCTGGGGGCCAGACGCCTGCCCTGGCCGCAGACCTGGGCTCCCCTTCCATCCTCGTGACTCCGGGAAAACAGCCCAGCGGCACAAAGACCGGCCCGCGCCCGGGCAGCGTCCCGCGCTGGCGGCGCAACCTCTTTGCTCCCCTAACCCGAGTCAGTTTCCGGAGGAGCCGCCCGAGCCCGGCAGCCGCAGGGAGACAGAGGGAGGGAGCCCCAGCTCTGGCTGGCCGGGCCCACGGCGCAGCTGCGTTTCCATTTTCCTCTCAAAGAAAATGCTTTGGACTGCAGATAATACCAGGAGATATGAAACTGCTTCGTCCCCCACATGTTGCACGTAAAAAGAATCGTAATGAGCATCTGTGGCGTGACGAGTTAGTTGAAGATCTAACCGAGGTCCTGTCTACCTCCTTCCTAGGAAGAGGGCCTTTTCCTAGTTTAAAGGCATTTCATTCAGAGCTATTAACAGTTACTTGTGCAGTGGCCAAACACGAAGTCACTGAACCGGCGCGAGTCGGGGCTCTATTGAGAGGGCAGGTGCACAGGGGTAGGTGGAAAGCCACCGGGGAGGGGTCAGGTCACAGACGTGGGAGGGCCTCTTCCCACCAGGAGCACTGCGGCCGGGCCAGGCCTTTCGAGTGGACTCCAGTTTCCGGGCTCTCCCCACCCCACCTCTCATCCTCAGGGCTGGGTGAGAAGAGATCTCTAATACCACCCCTTGGCTCAGCGCAAGCTTTCCTATGAAAAGAAATGGGAGTTTGCGCTAATAATCGCGAGGTCAAGAATGTTCTAGGGGTTGAGAAAAGTTCTCCTTCTCTGACTGCGTAAGGTCAAGGCCAGCAGTCCTGTAGGCAAATGAAGTCCAGTTAAGGGCTGACCAATGAGGCTTAAAAGGCACATATATGCAGACAGTGGCTTTCAATATAATAGCATGTCTGAATTATTGGCCCATTGGGGGTGTTGCCTGTGCCTGGCATCTGACGTCTAGGTGGTTCCCAGCCAGTAAGAGCTGCTTCCATGTATGGTTTAACTCCAGTATGTAATACCATGTTCCAGGTTAGATCCGGTGGATAAGCAGGCAGCCCTTAAATGTGCTACAAGGTGCCAGAAACCGGTAAAATGCTCTTTGCCCAAAATAGACATTTTCCCTTTTAAAATATTTTCTGCACAATCAATGAGTTGCATTTATAGACCATATCATCCTTCTTTTTAAATTTATCTTTGATTCTATGAATAGAAAAGACTGGCGATTATATTTTATTGACTACTTATTTTACAGACTAGTTGGTCTGGAAATATGTGGTCCCACTTCCCTTCTTTCTTGGAGGGCAAGTTTCTCCTGGAAGCCCAAAGGGCAAACCTGTCTCCCTCAAAAGAAGATGTGAGATTTGCTGGTGGACATTTGAAACGAGATATGCTGAAGCTACTTCAATTATACTTGATACTATTAAAGTAGAGTTTAATGAGCACATTCAACTTCAAAGTTCCAAGCTTTCAACTATCCATATTTAAGAGAATTAATATGGTTCCTGCCCTCCAGGAACTTTCTTTTCTAAAATAGAAATAAACAGACTATGCAAAGAAGACTTGCACAGTATGTTACTTTAGGATGTATGTGATAAGTCTGTTTCACTGTTTTTGTCTTTACATGTAAAAATTTGGAAGTTTGGTTTGCATGCATGAGAGACAAATTCCTTATTGGATCTTCTTATCTTTATGTTCATTAAGGACCTTAAGCAAAATATGTTTATTCCCTCATTAGTAATTCAGATTTCATTACTCTTTCAGTTAAAATCTTTACATGCTGGCAGCTGTTTTGAAATATTTTGAAAGTTGCTTTGGCACTATTCCAACCCAAAGGGCTCCAGTTAACATTAAACTGTATACTTTCTCATTGTACATCCCCCTTCCCCCACCTAAAATGTACATATCAGGTTATGTTGAGATGTAGAAGAGGAGTTTATGATGTTTTAACTCTGAATACATACATATGATATACACACAGCTACCACAATTACATATTTACATCTTTATCCTTGTTGTCAGTGTACAACTGTGCCTTTTGCTCATATGATAAAAATATCTATTCTCTGGAAATTCATTTCCATTTACTTAGAGTTAAATGGTTTGACTTTGACTTTTCATTATTGGCTGTCAGAAGCTGCCAATGACAGGTAGGAGAGAAGAACTACAAAGCTTTATTGTATCTAATTTTTGCTTTACTCTAGTCAGGTGTTTAAGGAGAAATAAAATAGTACACAGAGACCAGAATAAGATAAAAAAAATAAATAGAATGAAAATGTCATATGTAATGAATAAGGTAGGAAATGCTTTACTCTGAAATGCTAAGTGTTTTATTGCAGGGATCATGCTTCAGTAGGGTTTTTTTGTTTATTTGTTTTCCCATTAAAAAAAAATGTGAAATGGTCTATAACAATCTGAGACATAAGGCTTAATGGTAGGAAAAGCTATGGATTAAAATTAAGGTCCCCCCATTTCATGGGAAGGAGATTTTATCTTATGTAGAGGGGGTAAACATTTGATTTAAAAATTTTTCCACCTCTGCTCCTCAATTGAAATTGAATTCAAGCTCTTAATACTAAATTTTCCATGCTATTAATATGTCCCCTAATCCAGTCAAAAGCAAAACTATGTCAGGGGAGAGAAAAATAACATAAACTTCACAATAATGACTTTCTTGATATTACAGGGGAGAAACTAAGGAATTGAGAATATCTAATAAATCATTATTTATCATATATGTATGTCCATTGATAACCTCTATAAGGAGAGCACTGAAGATTTACATAAAGTGTATAAAAGTGGCATGGGAGATTGGGCCTTTCAATATTACTACCGCCTTTATCAAATACTATTTCTAACTATTAGGCTTAACTAATTCTTAGAGAACTTTATAAATATTAGCTAGAAAAAGAAGTAGTTTAGTTAAAAGAGAAAAAAAAAATCCTTTAGCTGTTTTCTGAATTCAGCAGCAGGCAGTAGAAGAGAAATTTTTTTTTTTTTAATGTGAGTGAGAAAGGGTCTCAAATCCATTTTTTTTTAAGTTAGAATATTCACACATTGTGGAGATATTATTCCAAAGCATGTGCAAATCAATAGAATCTAACTAAAGCTAAACTTAGACTTACATGCAAAATAACTAAATTGTCTCAACATATTTAAAAGACTAATTTGTCTTTAAACAACAATCTCAAAAGCTGCTCTTATTTTTTCATGATCAAGGATTTGATTTTGGAGCTGAAATATCTCTAATTTTTAGGAGACGATTGATTTTAAATCTACCTGGGATGACAAAGGAGTGTCAAATGCTGGTTCCAGTTTGCTTCTTCTATGACTGTCAACATAATTAGAACTTGGAAGGACCCACTAAGATGTAAGTTGGGACTTGTACTTCAAGTCCAACAGCAACATGCTACTTTCTGTTCCAGTGAAAATTATGCCTAGTGCTAACTGCAAATTTTATTTCTGTTCAGCTTGATTCCTCCAGGTAGGTATACTCAAATAGCCAATAGACTCTTTTCTTCACTTAATTTTCTCATTAATTGCAAAAATATTAATTCATTGCATGCTTGATTCAAGGAGTGACTAATTGCTTTGGATTTTTGTTTTAATGAAAATAACCATACTAGATGAGTTTTTACTTGACTTTTTAATTTTCAGTAGGACGGGATATTTTATAAACCTAACCACATAGCAAATCAAACAGTTTTATTACACTCCATGCTGTGTAAACCACTCTGTTTTTATTAAATTATCATGTCTTGAGGATGAGATGGTTGGATGGCATCACCAACTCCATGGACATGAGTTTGGCAAGCTCCTGGAGATGGTGAAGGACAGGGAAGCCTGGCATGCTGCAGTCCATGGGGTTGCAAAGAATCAGACAAGACTACAATGACAAATGCTATGTCAACCACTCTCTTTTTATTAAACTGTTATGTCTCTTCACCTAGAGGAGTGATTCTCAAACTTGAACATATACCAGAATCGCAAGAAGGGCTTATTAAAGCACAAAATTCTGGGCCTTCCCTTTACAAGCTCATCAGTAGGATTTGGGGTGGGGCTAATATTATTAATAATAATTTGCACTTCTAACAAATTCCTAGGTGATACAATTGGTCCCCACATCATATTTTAGAACCACTGGCCTGGCCTGCAGTGTTTAAGATAGAGGTAAGTTGGGAGGTCTAACTTTAGATCCCAACTTTGCTATACACTGATGAAACAGTGAAGGGCAAGTTCTTTAAGCTCTCTTAGATTCTACTACTTAACCTGGTATTCATTCAGGCCAGCAAAAATGGATTTGCTTTGCATGGTGGGGTTTCAGGGACCATTCCTTCCTTCAGGGGGTTAAGAGTTTATTAGCAGAAGTAAATATATAAAGAAATAAATATATAAATAAATAAAGTGTCCTAAGGGCAACAACAGATTTACATAAAGTGTACAAAAATGGCATGGGAGATTGGGCCTTGAACCAGATGAGCCGAGAAATAAAATGCAGTCAGGAGCTGGGGGTAAAAATCATGCACTTCGGGGGACTTCCCTGGTGGTCCAGTGGCTAAGACTCCATGCTCCCAAGGCAGGAGGCTTGGGTTTGATCTTTAGTCAGGGAACTAGATCCTACATGCCACAACTGGGAATCTGCATACCAGAACTAAAGATTCCACATACTGCAAGACCTGGTGCAGCCAAATTATATATATGGGTTTGCACTCCGGGTTTGATTACAGTTCTACCATTTGCAAGCTGGGTGACTTCAAGCAATTTCTTTATTTTCACCAAGCCTCTGCTCCTTTCTTTGTAATATATGTAGTTCTCAAAGGATTGTGGTAGGGTTTAAATGACATAAAGTGCATGAAGCACTTAGTACAGTTCATTACTCCATGAAAGGTAGTCATCACCATGGGGACAGTCTCTTAAGATCTCTCCCAAGTTCTCTTCTTTGGAGATAAGAAAGGTCTTGAAAGTTACCCATGTAAGTATTGAAATACTTTCATGCTCTGTTTATGAATGTTGATAAGTCTATTTATTTTAAATTCTTCTACAAGACACCTGCAATTCTAAGTGACTAACTTTGTTGATCAAAGTCAAGAAAGACACCAGATAGAAATACTGCAAGCATTTCCGAAAGTCCAGTGCACTTTTCCTAGAGTCCTAAAATTTAGCATTACACAAAGGGAAGATAACCTCTGACGTTGATCATATGCAAAATGTATAGGACCTAGAGATTATCATAGTAAGTGAAGTAAGCCAGACAAAGACAAATGCCATATGATATCATTTATATGTGAAATCTAAAAGACATGATATGAATGAACTTATTTATAAAACAGAAACAGACTCACAGAAAACAACTTACAGTTACAAAAGGGGAAAGGTGTTGGGAGAGGGATAAATTAGGAGTTGGGATTAACATATATACACTACTGTATATAAAATAGATCATCAACAAGATCCACTGCATAGCGCAGGAAACTATACTCAATACTATGTAATAACTTATATAAGAAAAGAATCTGCAAAGGAATAGATATATGTATAGGTATAACTGAATCACTTTGCCATATACCTGAAACTACCATAACATTGTAAATCAACTATTCTTCAGTATAAAATAAAACAATTTTTAAAGAAAACTGAAAAAAAGTATGCAGTGCACTATCCTATCCATCATTCTTGTTATAAGAAATATATCCGGTTGGTATGGTTCTCAACAACAATTGTTATCAACTTTCATATTATAAACAATTTTTGATTAAAGAACATTAAATAAAGATTCTTTAAAAGATATGCTTAGACATAAAATAGTGGATTACAGATTTGCTATTGTACTGGTTATTATTGGAAACAAATATGTCAGTTTTATTTCCAATCTTTTGAAGTTAATAAGGGTAAGGATAACTATAATCTTTCACCAGAGTGTTCCTTGGAACGATGATTCACAAACATTTTTGTCTCAAGTCTCTTTTAACTCCTAAACATTTGGAGGCCACTCAAAGAGCTTTGGATTATGTATATCACATCTATCAATATTTAATGTAGTCAAAATTAACACATATATGCAAATTTTTCTTATTAGTTCATTTAAAAAATAATACTCATTACATGTTAACATAACACTTTTCATTGTAAAAATTAACTACTGTTTCCAAAAAAAGGGAAAAAAGAAGAGTGATGTTTTATATTTGTTTTGTTTTAACCTCTGGTTTAATAGAAGACAACCAGATCCCCATATTTTTTCTGCATTTAGTCTGTTACAATTAGTTGTTTTGGTAAAGAAAATCTAGCTTCACATAGATATGAAGTTAGAAAAGAGGTAAGTCAAATTTTAAGAACCTTAACATATAATTGTGAATATCTTCTCTACTGTTATACCAACTCTCAACAAGTAATAATTTCTAAAAGTTAGCTGTAATATGGAATCTGAAGTCACATTAAGAAATGTTTCACATTCTAATCATTGAAATTCATTGACCTGTAGAATTTTTGTTCATGCATGGCTCTGTATCATATGCAGTGATAATTTTTAAAACATTAACATAGATCTTCCAAAGGTTAACAGATTTCATTATACAATATCAATAAAAATCACATGTGCTAGTATCTCTACTATTCTGATTTGAATTAGTATATAAAGCCTTTACTTATTGGGAAGCTGTCAAGCTCACAATGGCAGATACAAGTTTCATAAAATTCTAATTTTCACTTGGAATCTCAAATACTATTATTGGTAGCCAAATACTGAAAGTTGTATCTTCAAAGGACAGGCACATTTTGTTCATTTTCAAGAAAATGTCCATCAGATACTCACATCTAAATAGCTATAGTTTGTCAGTTGTTCTTTCAAATAGTGTTTCATTAAAAAAAAAAAGTGGCTAGTTCAGCTTGCAACAAAAACAGCAGTACAAGGATATTTTGAGATACTTATAGATATGCACCAAAAGGGCTTTATAAACACCTCCCATTTCATCACAAAGGATATTTAAAGATACATGTTCAAGGGTCCAGATTTAATAAAGTTAATAATTCTTACAGCTTCATCAAGGATGTTCTCAAATGAATCTGGCAGCTGTTTACTGTGAATGTGCGGCAGGGGAGAACACAGTGACTCCTGGTGCAGTTTGGTGCTACTCGCTTGATTCGTGTTGATGCCCAAGCAGTCTTACTCACCTTTGCTTTTGTACCGTCAGCATCCACAGTGATATATCCACAACGAAAAAGGCAACTATTTATTACGTTGTTAGCGTTATTATAGTCTATTAAAATAGTTTTGACTTCATGGACGCCCTGAAAAGGGCCTCAGCCCACACTTTGAGAACTGCTGTCTTAAGTTATTATTATGACCAATAAGGAAAGGTTTAAACTTTCTTTTTGCTATGTTTTTTTAAAAGAGTGAAAACACACTTTGCAATTATGTGTTGCTTCACTATCAAATCATGAATGGATTATTAAGAATGTGCTTACAATTTTAACTTCATGTGGAACTCATAAATATATGTTTTGCCTTCTTATATTGTCATCCAGGAAGTAGGTATTCCAATACTTAATGTTGATGATCTGGGGCCAGGAACTTCATTTTGCCTCTGTTCTCCAGAAAAAAGATGGGAATACATAAATCAGACTGATACTTCAGAAAGATATAAAGATGAAACTCAGAGCTAGATTAAGTTCCATAGCAGAAAGAGGTTTTCCACTGTTCAGAACCTGAAGAGGGCCACCTCTGAAGGTGCTGAGCCTCCCACACTTGGGACATATCTTGGCAGAACAAAGTGACCACCTTCTAGAAACTCAGGTAAAGAACTGGAATCAATGCCCTTTAAGTTCATATATTATGTAGACATAATATTTAACCACATTATCTCTATACCATAAGCAAAATACCATAACACCATTTTTAAAGTGTTATACAATCTTTCTAACACAGCTTCACAGGCAACTACAAATATTTTCTATATCATTCATCATTATTCTCAGGCTGGAGGATTTTAAAATCTTGTTCAAAATGGAAAAACAAGCTGAGTTATTTGTGCAAAGCATCTCCAGTTTCTCAAAACCCACAATGCACAAGAAAAAGGGAAAGATCTGTAATTTAAGTATTTACACTAATTAATTTTAAGTACCCTGGACAGCTGCTCAAGACACAGCCCAAAAGGAGGAGAGTAACAGTCTTTTGAAGTTAAATCACTACTTGTTATTAGTATTCATAATCCAAGGCATATCTCAAAGAGATGATAAACTCCTGAAGAATTAATCATTTATTATGGAATTTAAAATAATCTTGCTCAAGAATTATATCCCAACTCTGAGATACATATTTGATGGAAGTTGTAGAAGCAGCAGCTTCTTGGCTGACTTATTTACAGAGACAGCTTTCCAGTGTTTTTGTCTCAGAGGAATCAAGAAAGGATGTGTATCAGAGAAATGTTATCTGTGTATCTTTGCATGAAGGTAAGATACCAACATAACTCTTTTCTAACTTTACTGATTTTGATTGAGAAATGATCCCTCTTAAAAAGTGATTTGTATGGTTACCATGAAAGGAAACTATAAACTTGAGAAGATTCATTGAGAATTGTAAGTTATTTATATATGGGCGGGGAGGGGGGAATAGCAAACCCAACTGTTCAAATTTCAAAGTTCTGCCAATCTTATTTTGTTTCATTTTGGAGAATGATATGGAGCATTTCCACTTGGAAACTGCTTTGATGCTGAAGATCTCAGTTTATTATGATTTTTATTTTTAACTTTTTATAAAAAAAGAAATATTGAACATTTCAGAAGGAAAATATACTATATATGAAATCACTTTAGTTTTGCTTAACAAAAACCCAAGTTAATAATTGCTGATGTAAGATAGTTTATTTCTCTCTCATGTAAATGTTTGGGATATACTAGTAAAATGTGATTACATTTCATTTTTTTAAAAAAGAAAGAAGACAACAACATTTTTTGAATTGTAGTGTAATAAGGAATCTTGTATGGTGAGGTGTACTTTAAATTTGATTGGTGACAAAGAATTAAACCCTGGCAAATGTTCAGATATTATTTATTCCATAGTAATGTGGTCAACTATTGTTCTTTTGGCCCATATTCAGAATATGAAGGAGAAGTATCAAGGATCAAGGTTGTTTATAGTAAGAACATGGACTCTAGAAAATCTCAACCACCCGTTTCATTGACAGAATGGTTGCCGGGATTCACCAGTTTGAGAATGAGACATCTTTCTGTTGGTCATCTCAGATGTCTTAACATTTACAACCTGGTTCTGGACAGAGACAAGATATATCTATAAAATGACTTGCTCCCTCCAATCATTTTCTGCCAAAGATTCTCTTACCTTCAACTTGAGCTCCTTTTAAACCTTTAACTCCAGGTTTCATTCCAAGCACATTTCAGTATTACACACTTTGTTGTTACCATTTGAAAGTTATAGAGAAACTCGGATATTTTAATAATCGTTTAGAAAACTCCATGTTCTACATTGTATGTTAGGGGTCCGGAGAGGGAAAACTTGAAACTCAGTGCCTGGATTTTAACCTGGCCAGGGACTTCAGGCCAATTACTCAACCTCTCAGGAAAGAGTTGCTTTCATTCATTTCCTTTTAATGATGCATGAATTTGTTTCAACAAATAGTCCTTGAACACCTATTATATGCCAAGTATTCTTTTAAACAGCAGGGCTATAGCAGGACCTAAAACAACGCTGCTGCTCTTGTGGAGGTTTCACTTTAGGTAAGAGGAGATAGCAATGAACTAACATTGGTAAAGTCAGAAAAGACAATTTACAAGGTTGTTATAAGGATTAAATAAAGTAGGCAATATAAAGCATTTAGCCTAGTGCCTGACATGTAAACACACGTCTAGGTGGGAGCTATTATTGATGGTGTTACATGGATTTGGAACAGTATGAATCAAAAAATTTGCATTTCATTAATAGTCTAAAATAACATTCCTAATCTGCATGGAAGGAGTTATTCCTATTTTGAAAATAAAAAGTCTCTGTAATATCTAATGGAATTTTTTAATTATTATTATTGTTGTTTAGTTGCTAAGTCGTGTCCAGCTCTTTGCGACCCTTTGAGCTGTAGCCCGCCAGGCTCCTCTGTCCATGGCATTTTTCAGGCAAGAATATTGGAGTAGGTTGCCATTTCCTACTCCAGGGGATCGTCCCGACCCAGGGACAGAACCTGAGTCTCCTGCATTGCAGGTAGATTCTTCACCCCCGAGAGATCATGGAAGCCCCTAATGGAAAATTATCTCACATTAAAATAATTTTTACCTCTCCTCTCTTATTTCTCTGATTTTTCATGGTAGAATATATGTATTTGAAAGTACCCACAAAGAATTAGTGGTGCTAAAATGGGTAAATACATGAAAATGAAAAATGAAGATTTCCTGGTCATCTGCTAGTAGTCAGGCACTATGTCAGGCATTTTACACACTCTATCTGATGACACTCGAAAAAGTACATATTATTATCCCCATGTGTACAGATGGAAAAACTTCATTAGTTGCAACAGACTCTAATAAACACTTGGAACAACTAAAGAAAAAAAAATGAAGACAACTAAAATGGCTTCCAGTTTTTAGTTGCCAGTTATTGTTTTACAAGTATATATTATTGTCTATATATATTTTCCCTGTAAGAAGCAAAGGAATGAAATACCACCAATCAGACTGAGAAGATAACTGACAGTGTTTATATCTTAATAATTAATTGTCCTAAAATAAATCAGGATTGGTTTGGTTTTTTTACTTTCCCTTCTAAGTTCACCCAAGTAATGATGTAAAATGGTCATAACACTCTAGTTCAATTAGGAATGCTCATAGAAATGTTAGGGGTTTTTTTTTCTATTAGGTAATGATAGCAATGGTATAGATCAATGCTCCTAATATATGGTCCCAAGACCAGCATCGTCATTGTGGGAACTTGTTAGAAATGCAAATATTTGATTCTCACCTATTATATGAAAAATTCTGAGAGTGAAGCTTATACTCACTAGGTGATTATAATGTACCCAAAAGTTTGAGGATAATTATTGATAACCATATTACAGATCGTTATAAAACTATTTTTTTTTCTGAAGCAAAAATCTCTCTTCTTAGCAGAACAAACTTACGTCATCAGTTTCTTTATGTGAAAATAGAAAACGAAACACTCCTTTAAAGACTCAGCATTTCCAAATGTTTCCCAGGATTACCATTTAGGGAGCTGTGAAGATAGTAAAACTTGAGCAAATATTTCAAAGGCAACCAAAGTCTGATTTCCTTTCTAAGTCCTTCTGCTTCTAAAGGAGTGGGAAATATATTGCAAAGACTCAAGATTTGAAAGTTCAGAAGAGAAAACCAAAAGAAAGAGTGAACACAGGGCCCTCCCAAATATGCTTTAGAGGCTTTCTGTCCTACCTGGAGGGCTGGCAGGACCAGGCCTTGTTCAATATGTAGGAGGTCAGAGACTGGGATTGGTTTGTTAAAGCTGTCACCAAGATTAGAGCTTCCCGAAGCTCCTGTCCAAACATCAAGTCAATTTCTTGCTAAACTCTCTCTCATTTTAAATGGGAAAAAGATTAGACTGTTGAGTGCTTGGGGAAAAATATAAAACCAGCTGGTAGGCAAGCTTTCCTTTTTAAAAGAAAAATTCTCTCAGCCTTCTGAACTCAAAGATAGCTTAATAAAAGTTTTGGAAAAGACTAAAATAGTGGGGGTAAAAATAAGAGGGTGAGAAAAAAGGAAACCAGATACTTCTTAAAATTAGTTTTCCTTAAATATCAGTGAAATTAAATATCTTCAAAGTTCTTACAGAGGTACAGCTGAGGTAGAAAAGAGAAACACATAATGCAAAATAATGTTTAGAGATTTCAACTCCAGAAGAGTATGGGAAATGCATGACCTAAAGATAGAAAAACCATGCTTAGCATTCAAAGTATTCATATTTCTCACATGTGTACACAACCTCCTGAGGCACAGATGTCCTCCTCACATCTAATCAAAAACTCCTTTGACAGGGACCCGTTGCAGGATATAACTGGAATGGAGCAAGGAACTCAAAGTAATTCTCATTCAAATGTAAAAAGTAATGAAGATGCCTCCTGAAGTTTCCATCATCACCCCAGTCTGATGACCGCAAAGCTATGGCTTGCACTATAGTTTTGAGAAATGAAGCCAAAGTAATAGTGATTGTAGCAAGATTTCTGGTGTAACTGGGCCCTGGTGAACAGTTCCCATGAATTAAACTGAAGTAAAGTTCAAGTGCTCCTGAAGCAGGTGAGCCATGTAGACTTTAGGCCAAATCAGAATCAAGTTATTTAGTTATGATGACCAAGAATTAACTGCAAAGATGCAGACAGGAGTGCAAGAGGCTTTAGGCTGTGTGTGGAGTGGGGATGGGTAATATTGTCCAGGAAAGATAGAGGGGAAGCAGGATTTGGTTGTCTTCAGACCAGGATATACACCTGAGATTTGTGAAGAGAAAGTGGTAGAAGAAAAATTGTGCAGAGAGAGTCTCAGACTGTGAAGCCCTGAAGAGTGAGGTCCTGTGTCAGACGAATTCCACCGTGGGCAGAAGTGGTCAGGCCCTGGCAGCCCCAGTTGTGTTCAGTCCCTGTTTGAGGACCACTAGGGAGGAGTGTGGGCTTCCCAGGTGCTGCAGTGGTAAAGAATCTGCCTGCAATGCGGGAGACCCAGGAGACACAGGTTCTATCCCTGGGTCGGGAAGATCCCCTCGAGGAGGGCATGGCAACCCATTCCAGTATTCCTGCCTGGAAAACTCCATGGACAGAGGAGCCTGGTGGGTTACAGTCCACAGGGCTGCAAAGAGTTGGACATAACTGAGCATGCACCTCCACCACCACCAGGGAGGAGTGTGGTCTTGGCTCAAGAGTTGTGACATCCTGTGGAAGCACTGCCCCTGGAGGCTGTCAGCCGTCTCACAACTGAATGCAAGTTCTTTCATGAAGGGAGACCCAAGTGGCACACTTCAGTGGTACCTGCAGACCCATGGTGCCGTACAGACCCATGTCTCCATTCAGGAGGAGCCCTCCAGGACTCCGGTGGGTCTCTCTTTCTGATAAGCACTACAGCCCTTCTTGCGGCTGCAGTTCCTCTCTGCCCTTCTTCCCACTCTCTGCTTTTCTTGCCCTCAGTCATCACCATAACTGCTCCCGATGGCTTTTCAGAAGTGTGTGTTTCTCTGCCACAGATAGCTTGGACTACTTTTGGAACCCTGGGGGCCTGCACTAGGATTCTCCAGCGAGGGTATTCCATAAATTCCACTGTATCTTTTTCTGCCACTGACATCTTCAAAATCATAGAATATGCTTGATCATCTGGTCCAAGCAGCAAGGCTGCTGGTTCATGCAGTCTGGTCCTGCCACAGAGCCCTGCCCCTGGTATGTGGGCTGAAGCAGTATTCCTAAGTATGGGATGTGTTGCTTTCAGAACCCAAAGAAACTTACCAGGCATTGTGCTTCTTTCTTTCTTGTAAGATTCACAAGATGCAGCAATTTGGTTTTCCGTTTGTTTTTTAATAATTTGGATGGGCTATCCCCGCATGTCTATGATCCTATGATTGCTAAGTCCCCAAAATTCTACTGCTATGTGTTCATTGCAAGGAGATCCAACCAGTCCATTCTGAAGGAGATCAGCCCTGGGATTTCTTTGGAAGGAATGATGCTAAAGCTGAAACTCCAGTACTTTGGCCACCTCATGCGAAGTGTTGACTCATTGGAAAAGACTCTGATGCTGGGAGGGATTGGGGGCAGGAGGAGAAGGGGATGACAGAGGATGAGATGGCTGGATGGCATCACTGACTCAATGGACGTGAGTCTGAGTGAGCTCCAGGAGTTGGTGATGGACAGGGAGGCCTGGTGTGCTGCGATTCATGGGGTCGCAAAGAGTCAGACATGACTGAGCGACTGAACTGATTTGAACTGAAGTCCCTTCAGACTCTTTGTGACCCTATAGACTGTAGCCTACTAGGCTCCTCTGTCTATGGGATTCCTTAGGCAAGAATACTGGAGTAGCTTGCCATTTCCTCCTCCAGGGGATCTTCCCGACCCAGGGATGCAACCTACATCTTTTATATCTCCCACATTGGCAGACAGGTTCTTTACCACGAGCACCACCTGGGAAGCCCTCTACTGATATGACAGGCCCCCCAATCCCCATATGGTTTATTTCCTGTTCTCTGGAGGGCATGTATCTTAACAAGCCTTTCAGTATGCTAGCCACTTCTTATTCAACATGCCTGATTTACATAATATTGTCAATGCAATGAACAGTTGTGATATTCTGAAGGATATAGAATGGTCCAGATCTCTTAGGACCGCAATATGACAGTTTACATAGCCCTGCAGCAAAACTGTGATTATATACTGTTATATATACCATGTGGACCAAAGAGAACTATTTCTGTTCACTCTTCTTGATTAGGAGAGAAAGTAACAAGCACACTTGCCAAATCAAAGGCTACATATCATGTAATGAGGTCCTTGCCAAGGTGAAAGTCTATGTTCCGAAGAGAATACCTCTAAGTCAATAAAGTCTCCTTCATCCAGTATTATGTTCTGGCCCACTTTCTCAAGCATCCTCAAAATCTAATCCTAGGGGTACTTCCCTAGCTTCTGCTGGAATATGCTGGCTAAGTTAGGATATGATTAATTTCTCTGTTCTCAAGCTCAGTACAGCTCTAGCTGGGTTCCATTGAGACTTGATTCTACTTACCAACATGGTAGCCAGAAGTGGTGGAAGCAGATATTGAGGAGAATCCCCCAGTTCCTGTGCTGGAAGAAGCCCCTGCAGTATCTTCCCACCTAGAAATGAGCAGCCCACCTGCTTAGAAGGTTCAGAGGAATCTGGGGAATCAAAATCTATAGGGTTGTCTACTCTAATGTCTCCCTTACCCCTTTTGTCAAACTTCCTGACTTTCCCACTGAAAGACCTGATTATTAGGTCTGACTCTGGTGAGCTTTCAGTCATTTGAAGCTCAGTGATTCTAAGTCTGGGGTTTGTTATTGGCTTTTCCTGCCTTCCCCCTATGGAGGATCAAGACTGCTTTGAGGCTGTTCAAGTGGTCCCCAGGACTTCTCACCTAATTTTTGGTTTGTTAATGGCCATTATCTTTTCATTATTCTTCTCTAGTGTTTTGATTCAATCTAATAACAGCAGCCAAATGTATTATCCTTACACGCATTATTCCCCACCCATCTCCTGTACAGCACTTTTCAAAATCTTGAGTCACGCTTGCAATCAGGGTGTCCCCCTGCACAACAGCGATGTCCTAGGTCATTACCTGTGAAGGTTTTAGCAACGGAATCACCACCTTTTGACAGGGGAGTATGTGTGCCCTGCTTACCACCAGGATGGGGGTCCTCATTGCCAGAGGAGTGCTGAATAATCCAGGCCCAAAGCCTATCTCTTTATCCGTTTGGGTCCCCGAGAAGACAGATGCTGAGGCTGAGTTAGAAATGTACAAGGTCTTCTGGGAGAGGTATCCCCTGTGAAAGGTAAAGGGGAAGGAAGCAAGATGAGACAGGGAAAACTTTTAGACAAGCTGGGGATCTGTAAGTGCGAAAGGAAAGTGGGAGGAAGCAAACTGGGAGAACCTCAGACCACCAGACAGACCTAACAAAGCCTTGGCCAACCCAGATGAAAGCTCCAAATAAAAATCACCCATAGAGGAATATAGCATCGGGCAGAAATGGCCAGGCTGTAGAACCTTGCCATGACTGGTCATGATTAGTAATGATTGGTCATCACAAAGTGTCAGCCAGGAACAGTCTGGCCTGGGCTCAGATGCTGTGGTGGACCGTCCAGTCATTGCCACTGGAGGCTGGCTGTCAGCTCATTGCACTCTGAGTGTCCCACTTCCATAGCTGACACAGCTATTTTATTAACAAACACACCAGGGGCTTCCCTGGTGGCTTAGACAGTAAAGAATCTGCCTTCAATGTGAGAGACCTGGGTTCAATTCCTGGGTCAGGAAGATCCCATGGAGAACGGAATGGCTACCCACTCCAGTATTCCTGCCTGGAGAATTTAATGGACAGAGGCTACAGTTCATGGGGTCACAAAGAGTTGGACACGAATGAGCGACTAACAACTTTTCTCATTTCAAAGAACAGTGGTAGGTCTGACAGGAAATACAGAGTGAATAAATGTGGTTCTTGCCATCTGAGGGGCTGGAGGTACAGAAAAGGGGAAAGCCATGCACATCACAAAGAAGTAAGCCAAGTTGCAAGGCTGCCAGGTAAGGACATATTACTCTTGTCTGTTCAGTATCCTTTTTCCTTGTTATGCAAACCTTACCACAGTTTTCCTCTGAGGAACCACCTCTTTCTGTTGATGTGGAAATGCCCCACGATCCCCAGCTTCATCCACCCCCATCACCTCCAAGAGAGGGTGTGACTCAGACTTGGCCACTTAGGATCTTTGCTGGAAACATGCTTTTTCCCCACTGGTGTTGCTTACTCTAAAGATGAGGTTAAGTTTACAGTTGCCAGAGAATACCTCATGAAGAGAGCCTGCCTAAGAGGGGAGCCAAGGCAAAGGAAAGCGGAGCAGAGAAAAAAGAGTTTGAGAAACTGAATCTTGATGACAAATTTGGAGCTCTTGGATCCCTCCAGACTTTGAGACCTACATCCCCTCGTAGGCTTTTCAGTTATGAGCCAATAAAGTATTTCTTTGGTTTGGGGCTGTTTGAGATGGGTTTAGTCACTTTCAACTGCTGCTGCTGCTACTGCTAAGTCGCTTCAGTCGTGTCTGACTCTGTGCGACCCCATAGACGGCAGCCCACCAGTCTCCCCCATCCCTGGGATTCTCCAGGCAAGAACACTGGAGTGGGTTGACATTTCCTTCTCCAATGCATGAAAGTGAAAAGTGAAAGTTAAGTCACTCAGTCGTATCCGACCCTTAGCATGGACTGCAGCCTACCAGGCTCCTCCATCCATGGGATTTTCCAGGCAAGAGTACTGGAGTGGGGTGCCATTGCCTTCTCCACTTTCAACTAGAAAAGATTTAATGCAAAAATGGTAGAGAAAGGAGAGAACTGTGTTGTGTTTTAAGGCATAATCCTCTTTAGTATGGGCCTAAGAAGGGTCATTTAATGTTAGAATTAGAAATGACCTCATGCAAAGTCCAGTTCCAATCCAACACCTTTAAAAGAGAGTCAGCAAAATTTGAATGACTCTTCTAAGGTCACGGAACCACTTGGTGGCAAATCACAGGTTGACTCTAAGGCTTCCATTTCTAGGCCACAATTATTTTCACTGTGACACCCTATGTCCTTTGAGAAAAAGGAGATTATACAGTGTAATTCATAGAACTCACAGAAAGAGAAGAAAACTAATTTATAAACAATAACAGCTACTGCTAATTTAGTATTTAATGCCAGTAATCCTGGATAATGTGGCTATTGAAGAGCGGTTAGTAACGTGGGCTTCATACTGTAATTTAGCATTACTTAAGTGAGAACAATATCAAAGTATGCACTTTTGAGCAAAGTGTGAGAAATGTCTAATCCTTATTAATTTTTCCTTTTGTGACTTGCCTGAAAATGTACCTTTTCTTTGTCCAGCACATTTCTCTTTCTTTCAAAACTTGTTTTGAACTTGTTAAAAATCTGGAATGTTGTGAGAGGAGAAACCATCTTGGAAAATTCAAATGAAATTTTTTCAGTGCATTGTTATTTACCTAATTATTGTAAAGATGTTCAGGGAGACTCTTCTGTCTTGATGGTGCCCCTATCTCATTGTGATAATGTATTCTCATAGCAGCATTTTTTTAAAAAATCAGCATTCTTAAGTTTTAAAGGTTACATTAGAAGCTGAATTTTTGAGGGATGATTGTGTCCACATAAAATACCTTAAGGAAAAGGTGAAGCATTTCTACATTTATGAGTAATTGATTCTTTTATAATCTTTTGTTTTCTAGATAAGGGCTTATAAACAATCTGGGGCTTTCTATTTTAAAGATTTATTTGTAGGTTGTTTGTTTTACCTAGTGTTATAGTATTTTAATTTTAAAATGTATTTGGATTTCTTTCATATGTCAGTTTTTTTAATATTTTCCAAATTTCTCTAAAAGCAACATTATGCTCAATCCAGGCTCACCATCACGTAATCAGCTTAGTAGATCAGATTTACACACTGTAAACTGGAAACAGAAGAGCAGACTACATCTGAAGAGGGCAATGAAGAAAGCGCACTCTGTTATATACCCTCCACCTGGCAACTCTCTAGGCTCTTATTTTTTTAATAAATTTGATTTTACAAAGTTCATCTATACTATTCAGTTTAAAGCCTCAAGAAGTCCCATGCAAATCTTCAGGTTCAGGATGTCCTAACTGCAAGTAGAGGCACTTACAGTGTACATATCCTTGCAAATCCTAGTTAACAAAATACTGATTATGAGAAAAGCAAAGGGATGAAACTCGCATATTAATGACAAAGGGGGAGAGTTGTATCTTGGTATTTTGCAACAAAGGAAAGTCTGACTTTTTATCTCCTCAGATTCAATAACTTCATTTGTACACTCAAGTAATATTTGCTGAGCACCCATGTTCATTTAGCACTGGAGATGTGGAGATGTATAAACCCAACCCTGGTGCTTGGGGAGCTTCACTGTTTACAATAGCTAGAACACGGAAGCAACCTAGATGTCCATCAGCAGACGAATACGTAAGAAAGCTGTGGTACATATACACAATGGAATACTACTCAGCTATTAAAAAGAATGTATTTGAATCAGTTCTAATGAGGTGGATGAAACTGGAACCTATTATACAGAGTGAAGTAAGTCAGAAAGAAAAACACCAATACAGTATATTAAGGCATATATATGGAATTTTTTTTTATTTTATTTTTAAACTTTACAATATTGTATTAGTTTTGCCAAATATCAAAATGAATCCACCACAGGTATACCTGTGTTCCCCATCCTGAACCCTATGGAATTTAGAAAGATGGTAATGATGACCCTATATGTGAGACAGCAAGAGACACAGATGTAAAGAACAGATTTTGGACTCTGTGGGAGAAGGTGAGGGTGGGATGATTTGAGAGAATAGCATTGAAACATGTATATATCATATGTGAAATAGATCGCCAGTCCAGGTTCGATGCATGAGACAGGGCGCTCAGGGCTAGTGCACTGGGATGACCCTGAGGGATGGGATGGGGAGGGAGGTGGGAGGGGGTTTCAGGATGGGGGACCCATGGCTGATTCATGTCAATGTATGGCAAAAACCACTACAATATTGTAAAGTAATTAGCCTTAACTTAAAATAAATGAATTAATGTTTTAAAAAGCAGGGAAGATAGAGGCATAAACAAAAGACTAGGGTACCATGTGAGAAGTGCTATAGTAGAACTGTGTGAGGATTGAGGTAAAAGCAGGGGTGAGAAGGTGAAGGTGGCCTGGGAAAATAAAAGGTAAGATGAAAAGCTTAGTAGATGAGGAAAGCAGTAGGAATTTAACAGGAGTAGGAAGAAAGGTCATTCTGGGTCAGCATTTTCTAGTAGGTGAAAGCGAGCATGTACGTTTCATGCAGGGAATGGAATGTGGTTACAGAGCAGACGGTGCGCAGTGGGACACGGAGGTGAAGCAACAAAGCAAAATGAGCAACAAGAAATTACACTCAGGTGTGCCAATGCCGGAGATTTGGGTTTGATCCCTGGGTCGGGAAGATCCCCTGGAGAAGGAAATGGCAACCCACTCCAATATTCTTGCTAGGGAAATCCCATGGTCAGAGAAGCCTGGGCAGGCTATAGTCCATGAGGTTGCCAAAGAGTCAGACACGACTTAGTGACTAAACAACAACATGCAAGGTGGAAACAGTGTCAGACTTTATTTTTCTGGGCTCCAAAATCCCTGCAGATGGTGACTGCAGCCATGAAATTAAAAGACGCTTACTCCTTGGAAGGAAAGTTATGACCAACCTAGGTAGCATATTCAAAAGCAGAGACATTACTTTGCCAACAAAGGTCCGTCTAGTCAAGGCTATGGTTTTTCCTGTGGTCCTGTATGGATGTGAGAGTTGGACTGTGAAGAAAGTTGAGCCCTGAAGAATTGATGCTTTTGAACTGTGGTGTTGGAGAAGACTCTTGAGAGTCCCTTGGACTGCAAGGAGATCCAACCAGTCCATTCTAAAGGAGATCAGTCCTGGGTGTTTTTTGGAAGGACTGATGCTAAAGCTGAAACTCCAGTACTTTGGCCACCTCATGCGAAGAGTTGACTCATTGGAAAAGACTCTGATGCTGGGAAGGATTGGGGGCAGGAGGAGAAGGGGATGACAGAGAATGAGATGGCTGGATGGCATCATTGATTTGATAGACATGAGTCTGAGTGAACTCCGGGAGTTGGTGATGGACAAGGAGGCCTGGCATGCTGCGATTCATGGGTTCGCAAAGAGTTGGACACGACTGAGCGACTGAACTGAACTGAAGGTAGGCAGATGCTACCTTGAAGACCAAGCCACAGAACTCAGATTTCACCTCATTTTTCACAGTCACCAAAGATACTTCTATTTTAGCAAGATTGTGGCATGAACATATCAAATACAAAAAAGATAAAATCTACAAGATTGTGGAGGGTAGATTAGTGGGAAGAGATACGGGAGCTAAGGACTAGTTTAGAAAACTGTACCAAAAGAAAGTGGCCTGGTGATGAGCACTTGAACTGGGGATAATGCAGTGGAGTAAAGGAGACAGGAATGTAGCTTAGGTAAAAGCTGGAGGTCAGTGATATTAATTTCAACTAAGGTAGGAAACGGGGCTCCCCTGGTGGCTCAGCAGTAAAGAACCCTCCTGCCAATTCAAGAGTGCCCACATTCAGTCCAGTTCCATGATTACTCAATCCTGGGGCCTGACTGCAGTAGATCTACACTGGTGGCCTGGGGGAAACAATGCCTGAAAGATACCTAGGCCAATTTCCAGCATACCCACATTTAAAGTGGGGCTGAGAGCAGTGCCAACAACAGTGTAATTTGTGAGCCTGCACAGTGGGTGAAAGGGAACACAACAGAGGATGTCCATAGGTGAACAATTCCCGGGGAGGAACACTCAGTGGCTTCTCCCCCAGTGGGAGAGCCCCAATCCTGCCTGCCTCACACCGCAGATCAGAAATATAGCTAAGAAACAGATCTGGGGGCCTCTATTCCAACAGCAGACCCCACTTTGACAAGGAAGTGACAACCACAGAACAGATATCCTGCTCAATATCAAGTGTAGGCTCTTGTTGCCATAACATCAGTCACACCTCCTATCAAGGGGATAACAGCCAACATACACTGAGGAAAGAGGTGGCAGACAGCCATACTAAAAACAGCCCTGGCACCAAAATGTTAAATGCATGGAAGCTACACAGGGACATTTCCACATAGAAATAGTCCTCCAAGACAGTCTGAGGGTAGGGCATTGGTGGAAGAACCCCCAGAATATTGAACCTGGAAGGCCAGAGGGGCCTAGTGCAGTAGCTCCAAAGGAAAGTATCTGAGAGAAAGAGAGACTCAACTCCTGAAGAGGGCATACAAGGTCTCTTGTACGCATGTGCACTGGATCCCAGCAAAAAGCATTATCTCCATAGGAAGCTAGGCTAGACCTCCCCAGCGGTCTTGGAGGGTCTCCTGAGGAGGCAAAGGTTGACTGTAGCTCACTGTGGAGGCAAGGACACCAGTAGTGGAAGCCCAAGGGAATATTTATTGGTATGAGCTTTCCCAGAAGTCCCTACTTCAGCACCAATACCCGGCCCTACCTCACAACCTGTAGGCTTCAGTGCTGAAAGTCTCAGGCTAAAGAAACAAGATAGGCACATAGCCCCAGCCATCTGAAGACAGGCTGCCTACAGTCATACAGAGCTCACAGCCACTTCAAAACACATCTCGTGACACAGCCTTGCTCATCAGAGGGACAAGACCCAGTCCCGCCCACCAGAGGCATGCACCAATCCCTCCAACCAGAAAGTCTACACAAACTCCTGGTCCAAACTCACCCACCAGGGGGCAGACACCAGAATAAGAGGAACTATGATCCCGCAGCCTGCAGAAAGGAGACCACAACACAGAAATTTAGACAAAATGAGATGACAGAGAAATATGCTGCAGACTAAGGAACAAGATTTTAAAAAGCCCAAAAGAACAACTAAATGAAGAGAAGATAGGCAATCTACCTGAAAAAGAGTTCAGAGTAATGACAATGGAGAATCCAAAGTCTCAGAAAAAAGAATGGAGGCAGAGATCAAGAAGATACCAGAAATATTTAACAGAGAAGATTTAAAGAACAGAGATGAACAACATGATGACTGAAATGAAAAGTACACTAGAAGGAATCAATAGCAGAATAACTGAGGCATAAGAAAGAAGAAGTGAATTGAAAGTCAGAGTGGTGGAAATCACTGCGACAAAACAATATAAAGAAAAAAGAAAGAAAAAAATGTGAGGGGGGAAAATAGTGAGGACAGTCTCAGAGACCTTTGGGACAACATTAAACATACCAACATTTGCATTATAGAGGTCCCAGAAGAAGAAGAGAAAGGGAAAGGTCCTGAGAAAATATTTGAAGTGGAAAACTTCCCTAACATGGGAAAACAGTCACCCAAATAGAGGAAGTGCAGAGTCCCATACAGGATAAACTCAAGGAAAAACACACTGAGACGCATATTAATCAAACCAACAACAAATAGATACAAAGAAAGATACTGAAATCAGCAAAGGAAAAACAACAAATAACATATAAGGGAATCCTCATAAGGTTATCAGCTGATTTTTTAGCAGTAACTTTGCAGGCCAGAAGAGAGTGGCACAATATATTAAAAGTGATGAAAGGGGAAATCTACAACTTAGAATGTTCTACCCTGCAAGGCTCTTCTTCAGATATTTACAGAAGAGTTAACACCTATTCTTCTGAAATTCTGCCAAAAAATTGCAGGAAGGAATACTTCCAAACTCATTTTATGAGGCCGCCATCACCCTCATACCAACCAGACAAAGATAACATGAAAAAAAGAAATTAGAGGCCAATATCACTGATGATGTTAAAGTGCTGCACTCAATATGCCAGCAAATTTGGAAAACTCAGCAGTGGCCACAGGACTGGAAAAGGTCAGTTTTCATTCCAATCCCAAAGAAAGGCAATGCCAAAGAATGTTCAAACTAACACACAATTGCACTCATCTCACATGCTAGTAAAGTAATGCTCAAAATTCTCCAAGCCAGGCTTCAGCAATATGTGAACCGTGAACTTCCAGATGTTCAAGCTGCTTTTAGTAAAGGCAGAGGAACCAGAGATCAAATTGCCAACATCCGCTGGATCATTGAAAAAGCAAGAGAGTTCCAGAAAAACATCTATTTCTGCTTTATTGACTATGCCAAAGCCTTTGACTGTGTGGATCACAAAAAATGTGGAAAATTCTGAAAGAAACGGGAATACCAGACCACCTGACCTGCCTCTTGAGAAACCTATATGCAGGTCAGGAAGCAACAGTTAGAACTGGACATGGAACAACAGACTGGTTCCAAATAGGAAAAGGAGTATGTCAAGGCTGTATATTGTCACCCTGCTTATTTAATTTATATTCAGAGTACATCACGAGAAACGCTGGGCTAGAAGAAGCACAAGCTGGAATCAAGATTGCCGGGAGAAATATCAATAACCTCAGATGTGCAGATGACACCACCCTTAAGGCAGAAAGTGAAGAGGAACTAAAAAGCCTCTTGATTAAAGTGAAAGTGGAGAGTGAAAAAGTTGTCTTAAAGCTCAACATTCAGAAAATGAAGATCATGGCATCCGGTCCCATCACTTCATGGGAAATAGATGGGGAAACAGTGGAAACAGTGTCAGACTTTATTTTTGGGGGCTCCAAAATCACTGCAGATGGTGACTGCAGCCATGAGATTAAAAGACGCTTACTCTTTGGAAGGAAAGTTATGACCAACCTAGATTGCATATTGAAAAGCAGAGATATTACTTTGCCAACAAAGGTCCATCTAGTCAAGGCTATGGTTTTTCCAGTGGTCATGTATGGATGTGAAATTTGGACTGTGAAGAAAGTTGAGCCCTGAAGAATTGATGCTTTTGAACTGTGGTGTTGGAGAAGACTCTTGAGAGTCCCTTGGACTGCAAGGAGATCCAACCAGTCCATTCTAAAGGAGATCAGTCCTGGGTGTTCTTTGGAAGGACTGATGCTAAAGCTGAAACTCCAATACTTTGGCCACCTCATGTGAAGAGCTGACTCATTGGAAAAGACTCTGATGCTGGGAGGGATTGGGGGCAGGAGGAGAAGGGGACGACAGAGGATGTGATGGCTGGATGGCATCACCAAGTCGATGGACATGAGTTTGAGTGAACTCTGGGAGTTGGTGATAGACAGAGAGGCCTGGTGTGCTGCAGTTCATGAGTTCACAAAGAGTTGGACACGACTGAGCGACTGAACTGAACTGATCACTGATGAACATAGATGCAAAAATTCTCAACAAAATATTATCAAACCAAATCCAACAAAACATGAAAAAGATCATAAACCACAATCAAGTGGGATTTATCCAAGGCTTGCAAAGATTCTTCAGTACCCACAAATCAATGTGATACACCCCATAAACAAACTGAAGAAAATAAAAAAAGATCATCTCAATTGATGTAGAAAAGGTTTTAACAAAATTCAACATACATTTATGTTAAAAATTCTCCAGAAACTTAGCACACAGGGAACCTATGGACATAACCAAGGCTACATATGACAAATTCACAACTGACATTATTCTCAGTAGCGAAAACTAAAAGCATTTCCTCTAAGATCAAGAATGAAACAGGGATTTCCACTCTTGCCATTTTCACCCAATATCATTTGAAAGTTCTAGTTATGGCAATCAGAGAAGAAAAAGAAAGTGAATCCAAATTAGAGAAGAAGTAAAACTATCATCGCTTGCAGATGACATGATACCACTATACATAGAAAATCCTAAGGACACTGCCAGAAAACTGATAGAACTTATTTGGTAAAGCTGCAATATACAAAATTAATTAGCAGAATTCTCTTACATCCCTGTACACTGACAACAAAAAGTCATAAAGAGAAATTAAGGAAACAATCCCATTTACCATAGCATCAAAAAGAACAAAATACCTAGGGATAAACCTATCTAAGGAAGAAAAATAGCTATACTCAGAAAACAATAAGGTGCTGATGAAAGAAATCAAAGATGACACAAAAAGATGGAGAGACATACCATGTTCTTGGATTGGAAGGATCAATACCATCAAAATTACTATACTACCCAAAGCAATCTACAGATTCAATGCAACCCCTATGAAATTACCAATGGCATTTTTTTTTTTTTTACAGAATTAGAACAAATTTTTTTTTACAATTTGTATGGAGACACAAAAGACTCTAAATAGCCAAAGCAATTTTGAGAAAGAAAAACAGAGCTGGAGGAATTAGACTCCCTACATCAGACTATACTACAAAGTTAAAGTAACAAAACTGTTACTGACAGAAAAACAGAAATACAGCACAGCAAAGGCAATCATAAACACAATGAAAAAATAACCCTCTGAACGAGACAGAACATTTGCAAATGAAGCAACTGACAAGGGATCAAGCTCCAAAATATACAAACAGCTCATGCAGCTCAGGAAAAATAAAAAAAGCAATCAAAACATGGGCCAAAGATCTGAACAGACAATTCTTCAAAGAAGACATACTGATGACCAAAAGCACATGAAAAGAGGCTCAACAGTACTAATTATAGTAATGCAAATCAAAACTACCATGAGGTATCACCTCACACCAGTCAGAACGGCCATCTTCAAAAAACCTACAAATAATAAATGCTGGAGAGTGTATGAAGGAAGGAAATCCTCCTTCACTGTTGGTGAGAATATAAATTGGTAAAACCATTATGGAGAACAGTATGAAAGTGAAGTGAAGTCGCTCAGTCGTGTCCGACCCTCAGCGACCCCACGGACTGCAGCCTTCCAGGCTCCTCCGTCCATGGGATTTTTCCAGGCAAGAGTACTGGAGTGGGGTGCCATTGGAGGTTCCTTAAAAAACTAAATATATATAGAACTACCATATCATCCAGCAATCCCACACCTGAGCATATATCTGGAGAAAACCGTGATTTGAAAGGATACATGCAAATGCAATGTTCATTGTAGCAGTATTTACAATGGCCAAGACATGGAAGGAACAATTGGTACATATTTATAATGGAATATTACTCAACTATATAAAAAGAAAGAAATAATGCCATGTGTAGGAACATGGATGGACTTAGAGTTTATATTGAGTGAAGTAAGTCAAATAAAGACAGATAAATCACTTAGATGTAGAATCTAAAAAATTATGGTACAAATGAACTTATTTATAATAACAGAAATAGTCACATATGTAGAAAACAAACTTGTGGTTACCAGGGTAAGAAGTGTGTGTATAAATTGGGAAACTGGAATTGACGTATACACACTATTGTAACTAATAAGGACCTACTTCATAGCACAGAGAACTCTACTCAGTACTCTATAGTGACCTATATGGGAGAAGAATCTAAAAAAGAGTGGATATGCTGCTGCTGCTAAGTCGCTTCAGTCGTGTCCGACTCTCTGCAACCCCATAGATGGCAGCCCACCAGGCTCCCCTGTCCCTGGGATTCTCCAGGCAAGAACACTGGAGTGGGTTGCCACTTCCTTCTCCAATGCATGAAAGTGAAAAAATAAAGTGAAGTTGCTCAGTCATGTCCAACTCCTAACGACCCCATGGACTGCAGCCCACCAGGCCCCTCCATCCAGGGGATTTTCCAGACAAGAGTACTGGAGTGGGTTGCCATTGCCTACTCTATAATGACCTATATGGGAGAAGAATCTAAAAAAGAGTGGATATATGCATATGTATAACTGATTAACTTTGCCATCCACCTGAAACGAATGCAACGTTGTAAATCAACTATATTTCAATAAAAATAATTTAAATACCTAGATGCCTAGAGAAAGCTAACGACTTGTCTGAGCCACATAGCTGGTAAGTAGTGAGCTGAACCACCAGATAAAACCCCCAAATGTAATATAATCTCTGAACTCTGAACATCCAACTCTCTGGACCTCTGCTTCTTCATCTGAAAACTTTTGGACAGGATAATCTCAAAACTCCCTTATGACTCTAAAGGCTATTCTTATGTGCTTCATTAATGAGCAAAAACTGGCATTTTAATCTTGGTTTACATCCAAGCTGAGTGAACCTGAGGAAATCACAAATTCACTGAAATCCAGTTTCCTCATCAGTACAAATTGTTATGAGGGTTTGATTATTGTGGCTATATGCTTCTACATTTATCACAGTGGTGATCAGGAAAATATAAATTAAAACAGCATGATGTTACTACATATTCTCTGGAATATTAAAATGTAAAGCACAGAAAAGACCCAAGCGAGCAGCTCTGTAGAACAGCTCTCAGTTGCTGCCATTGGGACTGTAGACTTGTCAATCGTGTGAGAAGACTGGCACTGTCCAAACAACACGGATATCCTGTGACCAAGCCTCTCCTCCACAAGGAACACGTTAACCAGTCATGCACAAGCATGTTCATGCAGCACTTTTCATATGAACCTTTGAGATAACAGAATGTATATTTATTGGTCTGTGATCCTGATTCCCGGCACAGAGCTCCTAAAGCCCTTGGAATTTCCCGCGTGATAGGAGCAGTAGGGCATCTTGTGTTTTAATGAGGCCCCTCTGGGTGGCTCCTTGATGGCTTCTGGATGGGGGCTGTTTACCAGAAAGTTGTTGTTGTTTAGTTGCTGAGTCATGCCTGACTCTTTTGCAACCCCATGGACTGTAGCCTGCCAGTCTCCTCTGTCCATGGGATTTTCCAGGCAAGAATACTGGATGAGTTGACATTTCCATCTCCATGAGAGCTTCCCAACCTACAGACCAAACCTGCAACGTCTCCTGTTTGGCAGGCGAATTCTTCACCTCTGAGCCACCTGGGAAGCCCTGGCCACCAAAAGACCAAGCCATGATTAGAAACTTGAACTTTTCAGCCCTGTCTTCCACTTCTCTGTAGAGGGGAGGTAGGGGTGGTGGTTTGGTCACTAAGTCCTGTCTGACTCTTGCGACCCCATGGACTATAGCCCGCCAGGCTCCTCTGTCCAAAGGATTCTCCAGGCAAGAATACTGGAGTGGGTTGCCATTTCCTTCTCTAGGGGATCTTCTGGACCAAGGAATTGAACCCAGGTCTCCTGTATGATAGGCAGATTCTTTACCAACTGAGCTACAAGGGAAGCTCCCTGTAGAGGGGAGAAGGCCTTGAAATGGAGTTAACGACTGATCATGATTGTGTGATGAATCCTCCATAAAAATCCCGATAGTATGGGTTTGGGAGAGCTTTTAGGTGGGTGAACACATCCACCAAGAAGGGGAATGACATACCCCAACTCCCTGGGGACAGCAACCCCTGTGCTTGGGAACGTACTAGATCTTGCTTATACGCCTCTTCATTTGGTTGTTTAGCTATATCTTTTACTGTATCTTTTAATAAACTAAAAAGTCTTTCCCTGAGTTCTTTGAGCTATTCTAGCAAATAATCAAATCACAGAGGAAAGAAGGGATGAGAGCCTCCAATTTGTAGCCAAGTTGGACAAAAGCTATGGGTAACCTGGGGACCTAGTACTTGTGATTGGCATCTGAAGTGAGGGACAGTGTTATGGGACAGAGTCCTTAACCTGTGGGATGTCACACTATCTCCAAGTAGTTCGTGTCAGAAGTGAATTGAGTTGTAGGGCATCCAGCTGGTGTCATAGGAAGTTCCTCTATGTGCAGAAAAATCCCACACATCTGGTGACCAGACGTGTCAGAAGTGAAAGAAAAACAAGAAACACAGAGGAAGAGAACTGTAGGTTTTTCCAAAATAGAACCCTAAACTAGAAATTTCCCCCAAACCCTGTCAACAACATAATGGATAAATAAACCAAGGCATATACAAAGACAGAATGAGAATAAAAGAACTACAACTACATACAATGTGACTACATCTCACCAAGGAAAGACTAAGCCAGAGAAGTCAGCCACAAAACAGCACATCGTGTTTCCATTTATATTAAGTTCCAAAGCAGGCAAAATTACTCTATGCTATTAGAAGATAGGAAGGGGTTACCCTCAAGGCAGAAGATGAATCGTTTCAGGAATGCTGATAATGTTCAGTCCCTTGATCTGGGTGCCGATTATGCAAATATAGTTTGTCAAAACTTGAAGGAGTTCTATGCCTACAGTATTTGCATGTCAGTTCAGTTCAGTCGCTCAGTCGTGTCCAACTCTTTGCGGCCCCATGAATCGCAGCACGCCAGGCCTCCCTGTCCATCACCAACTCCCGGAGTTCACTCAGACTCACGTCCATCGAGTCAGTGATGCCATCCAGCCATCTCATCCTCTGTCGTCCCCTTCTCCTCCTGCCCCCAGAGTCCTGAGTCCAGCATCAGAGTCTTTTCCAATGAGTCAACTTTGCATGTACACTCTACTTCAATAAAAGTTTTACAGCTCTTCTCAGTACCTAACAACTATTAGCATCCTCTATATGTAAATATTTCTTGCTATACCTGTGTATTTATTTACCTTCTAAATATCCATCTACCTCTCTATAGCAGCGTGTCTTTCTGACTAGGTCACTGCTTTCTCTACTATAGTTGGCTTGTGATGTGGCGGAACATCTGGGTTTTCCCCCCCTGGCTGTGACCAGCAGTGTTTCCCAGTGCCCAAGAGCCCAACTCCATACAGTACTTCCAGTGAAGTATTTGAAAATGCTCTGCTCAGGGCCGTGCGTGTGAAACATGCTGAATAAATACCAGCTAAGGGGACGTGAAATATTCGTCCCTGAACAGAAAATTATAAAAACCATAGTCAACTAGGTTTTTGAATGAATTAGCAAGTAAATAATTTTCATAGAAGAGCTGATTTGAAAACATCATATAAAAATATATCATGGTCTGATCCCCTTTATGCTGTATTCTATTTTCATCATGATGTAGTACTCTACAGAACATTAATGTTGATTCTCTCTAAATGATGCTTTCTAATTACTGTAATCTGGTAAAAGTGCGTCCTATTGATTAGATAACCATGCCAAAAATAACACATAGTTTTATGAATTAAAACAATATGGCAGGAAAACCAATATTAAAAGCTGCTGCTGCTAAGTCGCTTTAGTCGTGTCCGACTCTGTGCGACCCCATAGACGGAAGCCCACCAGGCTCCCCCGTCCCTGGGATTCTCCAAGCAAGAACACTGGAGTGGGTATATTAAAAGCTAGATAATTAAAAAATTTAACAGCATCACAGGTTTAAATCCATGGAAACTAGGGGGAAAAGGTTGAGAAATTTGTGACAGTTTCAAGTACTGGATATTTGTGATGATACAAAAAAAATTAAGCTTTTTAATTGAAAGTTTTTGAGATACTTAGTATTTTTTTTCAACTGTGGTTTGTGTAAAATTAGAGAACTAAGATTGGAACTATTGTTTGTCAAGCTTGAAAGAATGCTTAAAATACGTTAAGTAAATTAAACTTTGTGGATTGAATATAATAGCACCTAAATCTTCTAATTTTCTAGCCCATTTTCTTGTCCAAGCTAAAATTTAAAAGAATTTAGGTTTTAAATCTCCTATGATTTCTTTCTTTATACTGCTTATATTTGTAAGCCATCTCAAAGTAAGGGGACCCTCTTTCAAAGCATCATTTTAAGTTTCTTACAGGGGATAATGTAAATACTGCATTCAAGATCATCCAGCAATCCTACCCATAGGCATATATCCAGAAGAGACAAAATTTCTAATTTCAAAAGATACATGCACCCCAGTGTTCACAGCAGCACTATTTGCAATAGCCAGGACATGGAAGCAGCCTAAACATCCATCAACAGATGGGGGATAAAGAAGATGTGATATATACACCATGGAATATTACTTGGTCATCAAAAATAATGGAATAATGCCATTTTCAGCAACATGGATGGACATAGACATTGTCAGACTAAGAGAAGTCAGAGAGAGAAACAGAAATATCATATGGTATCACTTATGGGTGAAATCTAAAATATACAAATAAACTTATTGGCAAAGTAGAAACAGACTCACAGACAGAAAACAAAGGGGAAAGGGAGGGAGGATCAAATTAGGAGTTTGCAATTAACATACATAAAATAGATATACATAAGATAATCAGAATCTCCCGTATAGCACAGGAAACTATATTCAATGTATTTTAATAACATAAAATAATCTTAAAAAAGAATATACATATGTAGCTGAATCACTTTGCTGTACACTTGAAACACTGGAATCAACTGTACTTCAATGTTTAAAATTACAGTATTAAAAAAAGAAGAGTGGACAATTAATGCTGGCAGAGGTGGCTGCTAGTAGCCCACTGAGAGGTTAAACCAGGAAAAGAAATGTGAAGACTTGTTTGCCTGAAAGAGGTTTCGATATGATCACTTCATCTTAGCCATGGGCTTCCCTTTTAAATGCGTACCATACAGGTGTTGAAAGAAACAATCTGTTATTTAGCTGGGCTGGCAGGGGAGGGGGGAAGGAACTTTTAGCCACTTGGATCTATATGGACCTGGACGTGGCTTTGTGGTTAAACTGGAAGAAACCTTTTTGTTGCCTGCTTCTGACAGGCTTCTAATTTCTGATTTGATGAGGACATTACAATGCTCTCCCGCCCCCTCCTATGCCTCTTCCTCTCCCTCTCCTCCTTCTCTCCTTTCTTTTTGCTCACCCCAGTCAGAGGCCTTAAGGAGTATTTCATTTCAAGCCTTTACTTCACAACAGCTTCACTGAAGCAGGATTCTCAAAATAAATAACACCCATCACCAGCCCCCTACCATTGTCCAACTAAAAGAAAAACACCAATTAAAAGAAGAAATAAGGTTAATGTAAAAAAATTATAGCTTTTAGAAAAAAAGACCACTGATTTTCAGCTTTAGAAAAAACATGGAGGGAATACAGGTCTTAGTGAATAGCAAACTGCAGTGTTCAAGAAAAAGCTGAATAGCAGTTTAAGCTGCAAGTCCACTAACCACCAATCCAGAAAGTAATGGCAAAATAAAGGTTAAAAAGGAAGGTGACAGATATGCTGATTAAAAACGATCTTAAAAATGAGCTTCCTTTGAACATTAAATGGAAAAATCCAGAGTTTGGATTGCCAACTGTTTACAAAGGAAAGATTATTCAGAAGAACTACGTGACTTAAACAATAACATCTTTCAGATTCTTCTGGGAAGATTGGTAGATAATATGAAATTTAAACTAACATTTGGACTTTGTCCACTTTGCACACAGGGAAGACATTTTTGGCATGCTATTTAAAATATTTTCATATCAGTTTATCATTCCAAAGTATAGTGGAAACACACACATCTGCAGTTGCACTCTGTGGTATAAAGAAAAAAAAAATGGAAAAGGCTGAGGCCACTTTACCTTATATAGAAATAAATCACAATTCCCTGTATCTATTTTGTACTTATTTCTACCCGTTAATGTATGTAAGATACAATTTTAAGAAATTCTTTGTAAGAGCAAAATCATCTTGAAAACTTGAGCAAGTTACTTAAGCTCTGCTATGCTTTGGTTTCCCAATCTAAACCACAGAGACAACAGTAGAGCCCATTTACCCAAGTTATGAAGAGCACTGAAAAACTACTAAATAGGGACTTCCCTGGTGGCCCAGTGGTAAAGAATCCACCTTGCATTGCAGAGGACACAGGTTCAATCCCTGTTGGGGAACTAAGACCCCATGTGCAAAGGAACAGCTAAGCCTGTGTGCCGCAACAGCTGAGCCCACACGCCACAGTTGGAGAGAGTCTCTACGACTTATTGGAAGATTCTGCATGATGCAAGGTAGCCAAAAAAGAAGTAATAACTACTAAATAGCTAAAACTTCTCAGGGCAGTGTATGCATGTGTTGTTGTGTGTGTGTGTGTGTGTGTGCGCACATGGGTATGTGCTCAGTCATGATTAAATCTTTGTGACACCATGAACTGTAGCCTGCCAGGCTCCTCTGTCCATGGGGTTTCCCAGGCGAGAATACTGGAGCAAGTTGCTATTTCTTACTCCAGGGGATCTTCCTGATTCACAGTTCAGACCCATGTCTCTTGAGTCTCCTGCATTGACAGGTGGATTCTTCACCATTGTGCCACCCAGGAAGCTCATGTATGTTCACTTCAGTTCAGTTGCTCAGACGTGTCCAACTCTTTGCGACCCCATGAATCGCAGCACGCCAGGCCTCCCTGTCCATCACCAACTCCCGGAGTTCACTCAGACTCACGTCCATCGAGTCAGTGATGCCATCCAGCCATCTCATCCTCTGTCGTCCCCTTCTCCTCCTGCCCCCAATCCCTCCCAGCATCACAGTTTTTTCCAATGAGTCAACTCTTCGCATGAGGTGGCCAAAGTACTGGAGTTTCAGCTTTAGCTATATTCCTTCTAAAGAAATCCCAGGGCTGATCTCCTTTAGAATGGACTGGTTGGATCACCTTGCAGTCCAAGGGACTCTCAAGAGTCTTCTCCAACACCACAGTTCAAACGCATCAGTTCCTCGGCACTTAGCCTTCTTCACAGTCCAACTCTCACATTGATACATGACCACTGGAAAAACCATAGCCTTGACTAGATGGACCTTTGTTGGCAAAGTAATGTCTCTGCTTTTGAATACACTATCTAGGTTGGTCATAACTTTCCCTCCAAGGAGTAAGTGTCTTTTAATTTCAGGGCTGCAATCATCATCTGCAGTGATTTTGGAGCCCCCAAAAATAAAGTCTGACACTGTTTCCACTGTTTCCCCATCTATTTCCCATGAAGTGATGGGACCGGATGCCATGATCTTTGTTTTCTGAATGTTGAGCTTTAAGCCAACTTTTCACTCTCCACTTTCACTTTAATCAAGAGGCTTTTTAGTTCCTCTTCACTTTCTGCCTTAAGGGTGGTGTCATCTGCATATCTGAGGTTATTGATATTTCTCCCGGCAATCTTGATTCCAGCTTGTGCTTCTTCCAGCCCAGTGTTTTTCATGATGTACTCTGCATAGAAGTTAAATAAGCAGGGTGACAATATACAGCCTTGACATACTCCGTTTCCTATTTGGAACCAGTCTGTTGTTCCATGTCCAGTTCTAACTGTTGCTTCCTGACCTGCATACAAATTTCTCAAGAGGCAGGTCAGGTGGTCTGGTATTCCCATCTCTTTCAGAATTTTCCACAGTTTATTGTGATCCACACAGTCAAAGGCTTTGGCATAGTCAATAAAGCAGAAATAGATGTTTTTCTGGAATTCTCTTGCTTTTTTGATGATGCAGCGGATGTTGGCAATTTGATCTCTGGTTCCTCTGCCTTTTCTAAAACCAGCTTGAACACCTGGAAGTTCATGGTTCATGTATTGCTGAAGCCTGGCTTGGAGAATTTTGAGCATTACTTTACTAGCGTGTGAGATGAGTGCAATTGTGCGGTAGTTTGAGCATTCTTTGGCATTGCCTTTCTTTGGGATTGGAATGAAAACTGACCTTTTCCAGTCCTGTGGCCACTGCTGAGTTTTCCAAATTTGCTGGCATATTGAGTGTAGCACTTTCACAGCATCATCTTTCAGGATTTGGAATAGCTCAACTGGAATTCCATCACCTCCACTAGCTTTGTTCGTAGTGATGCTTTCTAAGGCCCACTTGACTTCACATTCTAGGATATCTGGCTCTAGGTGAGTGAAAACACCATCATGATTATCTGGGTCATGAAGATCTTTTTTGTACAGTTCTTCTGTGTATTCTTGCCACCTCTTAATATCTTCTGTTTCTGTTAGGTCCATACCATTTCTGTCCTTTATCGAGCCCATCTTTGCATGAAATGTTCCCTTGGTATCTCTAAGTTTCTTGAAGAGATCTCTAGTCTTTCCCATTCTGTTGTTTTCCTCTATTTCTTTGCATTGATCGCTGAGGAAGGCTTTCTTATCTCTTCTTGATATTCTTTGGAACTCTGCATTCAGATGTTTATATCTTTCCTTTTCTCCTTTGCTTTTCGCTTCTCTTCTTTTCAGAGCTATTTGTAAGCCCTCCCCAGACAGCCATTTTGCTTTTTTGCATTTCTTTTCCATGGGGATGGTCTTGATCCCTGTCTCCTGTACAATGTCATGAACCTCAGTCCATAGTTCATTAAGCACTCTATCTATCAGATCTAGGCCCTTAAATCTATTTCTCACTTCCACTGTATAATCATAAGGGATTTGATTTAGGTCATACCTGAATGGTCTAGTGGTTTTCCCTACTTTCCTCAATTTAAGTCTGAATTTGGTAATAAGGAGTTCATGATCTGAGCCATAGTCAGCTCCTGGTCTTGTTTCTGTTGACTATATAGAGCTTCTCTACCTTTGGCTGCAAAGAATATATTCAATCTGATTTGGGTGTTGACCATCTGGTGATGCCCATGTGTAGAGTCTTCTCTTGTGTTGTTGGAAGAGGGTGTTTGCTATGACCAGTGCATTTTCTTGGCAAAACTCTATTAGTCTTTGCCCTGCTTCATTCTGTATTCCAAGGCCAAATTTGTCTGTTACTCTAGGTGTTTCTTGACTTCCTACTTTTGCATTCCAGTCCCCTATAATGAAAAGGACATCTTTTTTGGGTGTTAGTTCTAAAAGGTCTTGTAGGTCTTCATAGAATCGTTCAACTTCAGCTTCTTCATTGTTACTGGTTGGGGCATAGACTTGGATTACTATGATATTGAATGGTTTGCTTTGGAAATGAACGGAGATCATTCTGTCGTTCTTGAGATTGCATCCAAGTACTGCATTTCGGACTCTTGTTGATCATGATGGCTACTCCATTTCTCCTGAGAATTCCTGCCCTCAGTAGTAGATATAATGGTCATCTAAGTTAAATTCACCCATTCCAGTCCATTTCAGTTCGCTGATTCCTAGAATGTCGACATTCACTCTTGCCATCTCTTGTTTGACCACTTCCAATTTGCCTTGATTCATGGACCTGACATTCCAGGTTCCTATGCAATATTGCTCTTTGTAGCACTGGACCTTGCTTCTATCACCACATCCATAACTGGGTATTGTTTTTGCTTTGGCTCCATCCCTTCATTCTTTCTGGAGTTATTTCTCTACTGATCTCCAGTAGCATATTGGGCATCTACTGACCTGGGGAGTTCCTCTTTCAGTATCCTATCATTTTGCCTTTTCATACTGTTCATGGGGTTCTCAAGGCAAGAATACTGAAGTGGTTTGCCATTCCCTTCTCCAGGGGACCACATTCTGTCAAACCTTTCCACCATGACCCACCCGTCTTGGGTGGCCCCACACGGCATGGCTTAGTTTCATTGAGTTAGACAAGGCTGTGGTCCTAATGTGATTAGATTGACTAGTTTTCTGAGTATGGTTTCAGTGTGTCTTCCCTCTGATGCCCTCTTGCAACACCTACCGTCTTACTTGGGTTTCTTTTACCTTGGATGTGGGATATCTCTTTAAGGCTGCTCCAGCAAAGAGCAGCCGCTGCTCCTTGCCTTGGAGGAGGGGTATCTCCTCACCGCCACCCCTCCTGACCTTGAGCTTGGAATAGCTCCTCTAGGCCCTCCTGCACCCACGCAGCCACCACTTCTTGGACGTGGGGTTGCTCCTGACCTTGGATGCAGGGTAGCTCCTTTCGGCCGTTCCTGCGCCATCGCAGCCTAGCACTTCTCGGTCTCTGCTCCTGACCTCCGACGTGGGATAACTCCTCTTGGCCGCCGCCCCTCGGTCATGGGGTCCTCCCAGCTTCTACCCCTGACCTTGGACATGGGGTAGCTCCTCTCGGCTGTGCCAAGTGCGCCGGTCGCAGCCGCCCGCGCGTGTATGTAGATAGCACCAAAAATAAAGGGGAAAAAAATCAAAATAAAGCAGAGAGGCCATACTTACTGTTTATTAAATTACCAGCTATTAAAGCATTTGTAACTGCTGGGGAAAAAAAAAGAAAGAATCTGTGACAGAGACTATATGTGTCCTGCACTGCCTAGAATATTTATCTGGCCCTTTAAATCAATCCCTGCCCCAATAAAATCTTGACCACAATAAATATGTTTTATAAATATAAGTGAATAATATATATGGAATGCCAGAGATATTTAGATTTTCTTTGGGATTATATAGCATTTACTAAGATTAAAAATTGATTATATGACCAAATTATCATTTCTCGTGTAAGTTCAAATGTTACCAAAATATTTATCAAAAGAAAGTCTACTGAAGGATGTCTAGTGTCTGACGCCAGCAAATGTTAATCAGGTATTTTCTAATCCTTGTTTTGTTATTTTTTACACCCTGGTCCATGAATATGACCACCAGAAGCTAGCATATATTCATAGAAGCCTTAAGGGTTTTATTAGCTTTTATTACCAAATTAACCTCACTGAGGGTGATGGTGGATGCACAATTCTAGGCGGCACCAGCCCAATTGTGTTCTGAGCTATGCTTAGGGTTGCCTTTTTTTTTTTTTTTACATTTTTATTTTATATCAGAGTATAGTTGATTTTCAGTGTTGTGTTATCTTCAGTCCAGCAAAGTGATTCAGTTATAAGTAAACATATATCTGGCTTCCCTGGTGGCTCAGACAGTAAAGAATCTGCCTGCAATGTGGGAAACCTGGGTTCAATCCCTGGGTTGACAAGATGCCCTGGAGGAGAGCATGGCAACCCACTCCAGTATTCTTGCCTGGAGAAGCCCCATGGACAAAGGAACCTGGTGGTCTGTAGTCCATGGAGTCACAAAGAGTCAGACATGACTGAGCAACTAAGCACAGCACAGCAAACATGCTATGCTATGCTAAGTCACTTCAGTCGTGTCTGACTCTGTGCGACCCCATAGATGGTGGCAGCCCACCAGGCTCCCCCGTCCCTGGGATTCTCCAGGCAAGAACACTGGAGTGGGTTGCCATTTCCTTCTCCAATGCATGAAAGGGAAAAGTGAAAGTGAAGTCGCTCAGTCATGTCCGACTCTTAGCGACCCCATGGACTGCAGCCTACCAGGCTCCTCTGTCCATGGGATTTTCCAGGCAAGAGTACTGGAGTGGGGTGCCATCGCCTTCTCTGACAGCAAACATATATCTATTCTTTTTCAGATTCTCTTCCCAACAGAGTATAGTTCCCTGAGCTATACAGTAGGTCTTTATTGATTATCTCTTTTACATTCAGCAGTGTGTGTGTGTTAACACCAACCTAATCTATCCCTCCCCCAGCGCCTTTCCCCTTTGATAACCACAAATTTGTTTTCTGTGTCTGGGAGTCTGTTTCTGTCTTGGAAATAAGCTCATTTGTGTCTTTTTTTTTAATGAACAGAATTCCCTGAGTTGTGTGACACAATGGTACTGAGCTAGGCTCCTTTATAAGTGGAATTTGAATTAGCAAAAAAGGAAAATAATGTACACAATGTATTTTTAAAATTTTAATAGAATATTTGATAAACTCCATCTTGCCATCTTGAAAGGGTGGTTGTTTTTCCCAGAGATTTAAAGATCAGTGAGTGATGCACGCCAGCTGGTTGGCGGTCAGCACAGTGGGACTAATGGCCTATCACAAGACATTTATCTTGAGCTAGGAAAGCTCAGCTTGGTTTTATTCAATGCTCTAAAAGAAGGCAAAGAAGTTCTGCTTATCTAATTTGTTTATGACCTGAAGCTTGGAGGCCTAGAGGATCCTAGGCCTGGTTTACAAATGAAAATTTACCAGTGGACCAAAACTTAGGAAAATAATTGTAATAGAAATCAGTATTTTGCATTAAGGAACCCTCTAAATCATGATTCTCTCAATACAGACACATGTAATTGATTTTTCAACCTAAATGTATTTTGGGTTCAAGAGACTTCAAGAAATTTTTAAAAGACTGGGGTAAGTATGGAGAATAATAGATATTTTTAAATATCTGACTTTTTTAAAATAAATAAGTATGAATTTAATACATTTTTTTTTCCAGAGGTGAAAATGTAAGATAGAATTTAGGAGTTAAAGAACTGAAGGGTTTCAAGCCTGGTTTAACCCACAACTGGTCCTTTTTTAAAATTTACCATCCCCCTCCAGAGTATTTTATCTAACATTTGAAATCAGTTACTAGTGTTGAAAACCCACAGGATTTCATGTAAATATCTGAATTGCCAGCATCTTTTGAGTCACAAGAAGATCTGGCAACAGCCAGCAGGAGCAGGACAGGCCTTCCAGTCACTGCAGTCGCCCCACCGTCTATTGCTCACCTGCCTGCTGTGGATATGCCTGGCCTCTAGGTACCTGAACTTGTGTGACTTCTATAAAGTGATGAAGAAATTCTGAAAAAATTAGATCTGTCCCCAAATGTAGTGGTTTTCATAGAACTGTTGAGCTTCGCTATCAAGCAGGCAGTGTCAGTGAAGCATAAGCTGACATGAATATTACAGAAAATTCTTGCATGGGGTTGGAAGCTAGGCTAGATCAATGTTGATCAAATGTCTTTTTAAGAGAGCCTTGCAGTGTCATTTGCTTAAATTATTTTTTATTGTAATGACTCTGTAACATTCGAGAACACAAAACTTGGGAGTTAAAAATCTTATGTTTTAGCTGACATTTGTATAAATTCCAAACAAATATTTCAATTAAAGTCCAAAATTACTGCTGTTAACTTCTCCACAAAAACATTTAAAAAGCAGTCAAATCTTTATGTTTCCAGATTTTTCTATTTTCATATTTTAATGGAAGTGTTTATGATGTGTAGACACAAGCTACATTTATATTTCATCATCCACATACTTTTGGATCAACATGTTGGCAATGTGCTTAGTTGGAACTGTAAGCTAAGGACTGATTCCCACGGTCCAATATTCCCATGAAGCCAGGTCATTCACCACCAACATGCAGAGAAAAATAAGAAGATGATCCTAATTATGCCAGTTCATTCTGATTATGAATGTTGAAGAGCTAGTTTATACTGTTTGAGATTCAAGTGCATATATGTAGGTTCCTTGTTCCAGTGAAAGCTCTGACTCATTGAAATGAAGTCAACGGGTATTTGTAATAAGTGCTTGATGGGTAGCCACCATTGTCAGGACAATAGATGTATCAGATAAAGTTCTTGCTCCTAAGGCATATACGCCCTACATTAAAGACAAGTCTGGAACAGAATAAAATAATAGGAACAGCGAATAACCAAATATACTACAGATCACATATATAATAGGCATCTGGAGGAAGGAAAGGGTAACACACACCGATGTAATCTGTAAGGAACTAGTAGGATGCAGACGGTCCAAAGGAAGGGAGAAGGTATCCTAAGTAACAGACTCCTCCTCCATTAGGGAAATGATTGAGGCATGTGCGGGTATGCGAGAAGCTTGATTACAGAGGTCCTGAACACTCCCCAAGGTTGAAACCTCAAGCACTCCTTTAGGAACTGACTAAAGGGACAAAGTGATGAGTGTAACAGTGTCCTGAAGACCAGCTAGGAGACTTAACACTCTGATCCAGGCAGGCTGTGAAAAGCACTCTTCTAAGAGGTGACAGAAAGGAAAATACAATTTGTTTCAAAAGATGAATGCATTGCTTTTGGTCATGGATTGGTATAGTAGGATGGTGATAAAGAGAAATGTTATTTAAAATGTGGATAACTCTGGGCTGCTGGTGTGCTGATGGGATTAGTTGAGTGGACTCGGATTAGAGCCTATTGCATTTCTTTTGATATCACAACCTTACAGGGTAGAATCAGCCCCACAGGGAGGTGGGCTAGTTTTTCCTCAGAGAAAGAAGCAAAGAGAAAGGTTGGACTAGGGTACAATTTGAAGATGGAAATAAGAGAAGTTGTGGGGGCTTATGTTACAAGGTTTCTTTCTTCCCCTCCATGAAGTACGAAGAGCATCTACTCAGCTTAAGGTCCTAAGGTTAGTAATGGATGCATGGGGAATGGGGAAAGTCATGTAAGCAATGCACCAGTCTAGGGATTCAAAAATACATAAATAGAATACAATGGCTATTTAAGCAGAGATGAAATTGTATGAATTTGTAACTGAATTTGGTATCATGGCCCTGAGCATTTCCTCCAGCAAACTTTGATAAGAACCAAGGATGCAGAACCAAGAAAGCAGACAGTAAGTGAAAGAGGTACAGGATTGCTAGGTGGCCCCTCAGGTCTTACTGACAGGATTGTTCATTTCACAAAGTCCAGCCTGGATAAGGAAGCAAATAAAACCAGCGTCACTTGGATATGGCCTGGGAAGAAGGAAAGCATTTGGGGGCACGGTGACAAAGAGAAGAGCAAAAGGAATGAGGGTGTCAATAGGTTTTATATATTTTTTAAATCCCTATATTCAAATAATGGTGTACCAGTGTGGAAGGCCTGGGTGATGGTGTAGCCACAGATGTGGCTGTGCCAGGGCCAACTGGAGTTGAGTGAGGCTGGAAGATGAGGGTTGTAAGGCCAGGGTGGTATTGGGTCATCAACCAAGGAAGATGGTGACAGACTTGGGTTGTAGAGGTTGGTAGAGGCTTCAGTGCCCCTATCCCTGAGGAGATTGGGACAGCATCTGGGTTTCCAGAAGCTGAGGTGAGGGAGAAAGAGGTTTGGGGAGAGGTCATGGATTGCTGACTAGGTAATGTTAGGAGGATAATGAACTAGATGCATAGTAATTAGGGAATGGGTTGCCTCTTGCACAGAAAACTTCATGCGTCTCTTTTTGCGTCCCTTTTGGGCTCTGCTTACTGCACACAGAGGGGAACTGACTGCACCTCAGCTCTTGAACACACTCAACTGTCACCTTCTATCCCAGGTCCTAACAATAAAATGTGGCCCTCACACATGTACGAGCTAACATGGAGGGAGTTAATACCCACTGGGACATTACTTGTCCAGTATTTCACTGATAGAGTTCCTGGTGGCTCAGATGATAAAAAATCTGCCTGCAATGCAGGAGACCCGGGGTAAACCCCTGGGTTGGGAAGATCCCCCAGAGAAGGGAATGGCAACCCACTCCAACATTCTTGTCTAGAGAATCCCTTGGACAGAGGTGCCTGTCAGGCTTCAGTCTATGGGGTCACAGAATTGGACATGACTGAGTGATTTTCACTGTTACTTCGCTGGTGGATACATGCTTCCCTCTAACATCCATTGGGCAGATAATTCTGAGGTGACTTCTAGAAGGCTCCTCAGAGCACCCCAGGTAGATTGTCCCCCTTTTGTCCACAGCGGTGGCCAGCCTGATAACACCTCTATGGACTGACTTTCCCTCCTTCCTGGGTTCATTCATCCCGGTTCCCCATGCTGTTTCCTGGGGCTGCTTCTTAAAATGTGCTCACTGAAGAGAAGCCCTTGTTGCAGACCGGCTTTCCTGCATTAACCCAAGACCCTCATCTGTAAGCAGAAGCCATTAATGAGCAATGAGGAAAGTTTCATGTCAGGTAAAAGTCAAGCTTCAGTTGGGAGAGGCAGAAGGACTCCTGAAAGACACAAGAAGAGTTTATTATAGGACGCAAATTTCCAAAGGATCGTCCCGGAATGGGTGGCGATCAGAGCTAGAGCAGGGTGGATAGAGACGAAGCATGCAAAGAAAGAAGAGGGAGGTGAAATATGAATCGTACATGCTAATTTCCTCTCTGCTAGAAAATAAATATACTAATAACCTCAAAGGGCACGTTTTAGACAGCTGTATTTATTGCTGTAGCTCTGCGTTTGCCTTCGTCTTCATCTGTTTCCCCCTGGATAGAACATCAGACAGTCTAGCCTTCTGTGTATCTCTATTTCTTGCCAACATGCTGATGTCATCCTATATCCAGCCCTTGAAGTCACTTCAATTCACATTCATGTCTTTTGTCTTTTCTGTGGTGTCTAATTTACTACAGCTTCATTGCACTGGCTTTTCTCTTAAGTAGGATACATGGTCAACTCCTCTAAGAGAAAATGTCAAAAACAAACTATTTCTGTACATAATAATACCATGTAGTGTCCAACAGGGAAAGTTAAAATAAATATATGTATATATAATTACATAATTTTTTAATATTACACACAATTCTGATGGACTGCTAGATTCTTGGGCTTTTTCTTTTCTTTTGCTGTATTGCCACTAAACATTGCCATATTTCTTGAACTTTTGAACCAATAAATCAGATATTTTGTCTATTCTGAGCTGAGGTTTGTCATTTTTAAACATTCTGGGTTAAAATTTTAGGTTATAAGAGGCATCGGTCATGAGTTATATAACAAGTGGAGAAAAGACATCTGTTGTTACTTCCTAAGCCTGCTGAGTCATAAGTCGTAAGGACTCACCAGCCCCATATCAAGCAGGCCTGGGAGAGTGGTGGACATGTTTGACATTCAACTGAACCTCGAATTGTTGTTGCTTAGAAAGAATTCACAAAGGAGACACATTTGTTTTGGAATCATAGAAAAGTGAGATCAAAAGAGACCTTTCAGGTCGTGGGCTCCCCATTTCCTGCTGCTCTTTTATGTCACTTTGTTTTGTTTTGTTTTTTCCTTTTCGTGTACTGCTCGCTCTAGCCTTAAATTTCTGCACAGATGACCCTTTGTGAAATTATTTCACAGTGTAACATTGCTGATAAAACTGCTTTACGTTTGCAGGTCTCTTGCCCATAGCTCTTCTGGGTCTGGTGTTTCTAATGCAGAGCCAAGTTGTGGTCACCCAATGGTACCATACCCCTCCTCTTCCCTGTCCACAATTCTGACCGTGAGAATCATCTCACTCTTACAGTCATGGCTTTATTCATATACACAGTGTTTAGAATTTCTCTTCTTTATTCAAGTTCTGCAGTTATTTTTGCTACTTGTTTTTAATTCCTCCTACCTTACGTCTCACCTCTCAATGATGAAGAGCTTTAGCAGACTTTTTCTTAAACATAATTCATCACCCCATCATCATAATTAGTAATGGCAGTTTAAGTGGTAGATTTCAAAGCATATTTTGAAAAATATAATCCGAACCATCCAAGAGACTCTAATCCACAGAAACAGTCTTGTTGGGTACCCGCCACCCTTTATTGAATAATTAAGTTCTTCCAAAGCTAATTGGTTATAGCAATGCTGATATTAGACATGAAAATGTATCTGTTATACATGCATTGGCATGTGCTTACTAAGTCCCATATCAAACAAGTTAGTTTTTGTGCTATGTCACTAGGAGCTTAAATCTAAGATCATCCATATGTCCAGCTAGTCAGAGGGAAATATAGTGTTTCATTAGCATCTATTTATGGGCTTCCCTGGTGGCTCAGATGGTAAAGAATCTGCCTGAAATGCAGGAGACCTGGGTTCAATCCCTAGGTCAGGAAGATCCCCTGGAGAAGTTCGCTACCCACTCCAGTATTCTTAGCTGGGGGAAAAAAAAAAAAATCCCATGGACAGAGGAGCCTGGCGGTCTACACTCCATGGAGTTGCATAGAGTCAGACATGACTGAGTGATTAACACACACACAGCATCTATTTATATGAAATGTGTAATATAGCAGACTTGAGCTGCTTTCTATAATGGATACTTTTTGTTGTTGTTGGGGAAGGAGGGAATCACCCCTACCCTACAGTTAATTCATGGGGTTTAACTGCAGCTGATCCATGCCCTCCATCCCCTAACACACAATTGTGTGCTTACACACAGACACACACAGTCACGTGGGCAGGGAGGGAGGCACCTGAATTTGGCCTGGCCATTTTTAGAACATTCTGAATGTTATGGGAATAGGGAAGTGACAAAACTCTCCAATAAGACTCAGTCATGGGCCTTTGACCTCTCCAATGAAGTTACTGGGGTGGAATATACACACAGAACTACTGGCGGCCGACTCACCAACTTTCACAAAGAGTCTTTCTGAAGGAAGTGGCAAGAGGAAAACAAATCCAAAAGATGAAGAGTGAAATCAAATTCTGATGACATCATTTGAAAGCCAGCAGAGAGAGAGATCTTTGCTGAAACCAGTGCTACTCCCATACTTTCCAATTATATGAGTCAACATATATCTGCTTTGTTTAAACCAGTTTGATTTAGGTTCCTGTCACTTGCAACTGAAAGAGGCCTCACTAATACACATAGTTTGCCAAATAAGCAGTTTGACCAGCCTTCTATATCAGTCTTTGGCATCTAGCATTTGTCAAAGGAGATCTACATACCATTTGCTTCCGAATCACCTGAAATGCTTAGAAAACATAAATTCTTAAACTGTATACCCCAAGCTTCTTAATCAGAATCCAGAAAGGTGAGGCTTAGGAACTTCATCCTTGTCAAGTTACCTCTGGTGATTCTATACACATTAAAATTTGAAAGACACTACTGAAGTCATAGCTTTTGATTATATCAACTCAGATCAACCACTTTTTTATCAAATTGACTTGTAAGTTCAGTCAAACTGCAATTCTTTTCAAATAATTGATCAGTTTTTAAATGTCATCATTAATGTGGATAGAAAATAAATACTGAAGGGCACATGTGAGAGAACTGTAACGGGACTTACATGTTTAAATAACTGTGGACGGTCCATATTAATAACATTTTATCTGTAATCTAAGTGGCCATTAGAAGAAACAGTTAAGTTAGGAGGGGAAATAAGTAACTTTAACTCAAAAAGGTGCAGGAAGCAGGGCAGACCACAGTAGAGACATGACTATCCAGTGTTTCTGTTCTTTCAGATGTTGAAAACGTTTCACCTTTCCAATATGGCATTAATCCCCCACAATTGAATTCCCAGAGACTACTTCATTTTCCAGAGACTACTGGTACAATGAAATATTCCTCATTTGTGAGGGTCCCTCTGCTTCTTTGGGTCTTTTCCATTACTCTTAAATGTATATATGCTTAATTAGTTAAGTTTAAAACACATTTGAAACTCAGGAAATTCACCTCCAAATCAGTTTCAGAAGAGATGGATGATGTGGTGCAAAATCAAAATGAATCTCTCGACTGGTCAATAGATAAATATATTGTGGTATATACTTAGTGAGAAAATGGAAAGATATGTTAATACATTTAACTATAATGATCAATCTAAGAAACATTAGGCTAAGTGAAATAACTCAAACACAATAGACTGCATACTGTATAATTCCTGTACAAAATTCTAGAAAAGACAAAACTGCAATGAGAGAAAGTAGCCTGTGGTTGCTAAGACCTGGGCATAAGAAGGCCTCTCCTACAAAGAGGCACAAGAGAACTTCTTAGGGTGATGGAGTTGTTCTACACCTTAGTGGAGATTACATGCGCTATGTGCTAAGTCACTTCAGTCATGTCCACTTCAGTCTTTGCAACCCCATGGACTGTAGCCCACCAGGATCCTCTGTCCATAGGATTCTATAGGCAAGAATACTGGAGTGGGTTCTTGTGCCCTCCTCCAGGGGATCTTCCCAACCCAGGGATTGAACCTGTATCTCTTACATCTCCAGCACTGGCAGGCACGTTCCTTACTGCTAGCACCAGCTGGGATGCTTGAGATCACATGACTGCATATATATCAACATTTATCAAGCTGTTCCTTGGTGGTTCAGAGGGCTTCCCTGGTGGCTCAGATGGTAAAGAATCCACCTGCAATGTGGGAGATCTGGGTTTTATCCTTGGGGTCACAAAGAGTTGGCCATGACTGAGCGACTAAGCCCAACAGAGCACACCTTAAATGAATGAATTGTATGTAAACTATGCCTCAATGAAACTAGTATTAAAAAATAAACTTTAGGGGATTTCCCTAGTGGTTCAATGGCTAAGACTCCATGCTCCCAATGCAGGGGGCCCAAGGTCAATCCCTGGTCAGGGAACTAGAACCCACATGCACTAAGTAAGAGTTTGCATGCCACGGCTAAAGACCCCATGCTGTAACAGAAAGATCCAGCATCCTGCAGTAAAGATGGAGATCCCATGTACCACAACTGAGACCCAGAGGAGACAAACACAGAAATTTTTTTTTTTTTTTAAATGAACTTTACACGGAACAGATTTCCTTAGAGAAGAGGAAGTAGAACCCCAAGAACAGTTCTAGGAAGTCATGGACTGAAGTCCAGAGAAACTGTTCATGGTCTGGAGATGCAGACAGGTCCCACCAAGGGAAGGACCAGAGAAATCCAATGAGGGAGGAGAGGGAATCTCTGATTTTAGAGTGGCAGCCTCCTCACTCACCTGTGTTTATGGTGCTGGCTGACTTTAGTGCCACAAGGAATCAGAGCCAGCTGAGGCTCAAAGTTCTGCCTAAAGGTGACTATGGGAGGAACAAGGGCTTCTGAATTATCTCACTGATAGGAGCACACCGACAAAAGAGGTAGCGACCAGGAAGGGCTGTGATGGATGAGCAGTAACACAGAGAGAAGCATCCTCCTGTAGGCGTCTGTGGCCTGCAGCTAAGAGATGTACTGGGACAGAAAAGGACACTTCCTAGTCTAGAGGATATTTGTCTAGAGACCAGTGGCCTTTTGTTGTAGGCTGGTCCCACTGGAACCATTTAAAGATGTCACCAGGTTATTTGTCCAAGCAACACATTTCTAAACAGCTTACAAGTGAAAAACTAAAGGACACTAGTAAATATCTATTGAATTAAATATTTATCCTGTGGGGAGGAAAGACTTTGTAAAAGATAGGAGAAATCGCTTCTGAAAAACTGAGAACATTTAGCAAGCAAGCTTGATTACAACTGCTTTATTCTCAGACCTTCCCTGTGAGAAGTGGGTTTTTTGGGGTTTTGTTTTTGGAGTGCTTTCCCCTAAATACCCTGTCTGCATGCTGAGAGAATGAACAGGAACAACTGAATTCTGTCCATTTCACAAACCCCTTAAAAGTAATAGGGTATCCCTATTGGTAGTGTTTTATGAGTCAAAGGATGAGTTTGGACTGCCAAGTGGGATAACTTTTTATTTAAACCCCAATTTTCTCTTTCACTCATTTGCTGTCATAAAGCAAATGAAATTTGTCTTTTAAAAAAAGTGGTAATTCATGTAAAGAAACTATTAGAGGGATTATTAAAAATCCATAAATTACATTAAATTTATAAAAAGCTCTTAGTGCCAATAAATAAGTCATGTCCTTATCTAGACACATTCAAACTGGGCATCCATAAAAAAGCACAAGGAAATGAAAAGTTCAAATGGAAGAAGAATCGCTAGATGAATTACTTCATCCTAAATGTTGCAATTGGCTTCTTTTACAGGAACAATTTTTTTTCCAGAGGTGATAAACGCAGAACCTCATCAATCTAGCTCTTTACCCTTGGCGGATACTTGTCTTTCTATATGCAATTTTTTTTTTCCTTCTTGGGCTCCAGACACAAAACAGAGTATCTTTGTGATCCAGGATTTGTTTGAAGCGATTTCATCTGGAAAGAAGTCAAGCAGGGCACTAGCAGGGGAGCTTTTACAGATTATGACCTGTAATCTGGTTAATACTTTGAAACACAAAGATCCGAATGTTGGGATAAGAACATTTCATATGTGGCCATGTGCCCTACCTCCCCCACCTCCTCTGAAGTCATCCCAGAGACTGAGCAGAACCCAGCTTGCACATACTGGCGGGCTAAGAGCAAAGATAACACGGATGTAATGGCACATATTACAAGCCAAGCATAGGATAATCACCTATTAACAGGAATCATTCATTCTATTATTGCCATAGGAATCAATTTCCTTTTTAGTTTAGGTATCATATCCATGGTCTTTGATCAACAGACAGTGCTGGGGTTGAATATAAGGCCTTATTTTCACTCAGATATTTGAGCTAATCTTTAAAGTTTTAGTTTTTTACTAAAAGGTTACCTGAAACCAATGTTTAACTTTACATATCCATTTGGAGACCAGTAAATTTTAATTTGTCCTCTCTTAGGAACCATCTGCTGAAAGTAAATCTTCATAACATCTAAGTTAACTTGTGAATATGTTTACCTTTCTTTAAATACAAAGAATTTGTAGAAGATATTCAATGGTATAATTTTTCTATCCAAAATGAAAGATGAAAGTTTATTTCCCAATTCAAATTTGATACTTTTTTTGACTATACAGCGTATAACCAGCTTTCTAATGGCCATCTTAAAGCCTGAAGACATTGATTCTATTTTGGAAATAATAACTTTGTGAGGGACTAAATTGTCATGACAGATTTTGGGCAGATGCATTTTCAACACATTCACTTGCACACACATGCCCTGTGTGCAAGGGAATTAGGCATCCCAACAATGATTATTTGAGTCATGAATTCTAGACTTGAGAAATCTACATGCAGACTGGGAGTCTGGGGTTAGCAGATGCAAATTACTATATACAGGATGGATCAACAACAAGGTCCTACTGTACAGCACAGGGAACTATATTCAATATCCTGTGATAAATCATAATGGGAAAGAATATGAAAAAGAATATATAGGGACTTCTCTGGTGGTCCAGTGGCTAAGACTATGTTCTCCCAATACAGGGGCCCTGGGTTCAATCCCTGATCAGGGAACTAGATCCCACATGTTACAGCTGATAGTACACAGTTCAGTTCAGTCACTCAGTTGTGTCCAACCCATGGACTGCAGCATGACAGACACCCCTGTCCATCACCAACTCCTGGAGTTTACTCAAACTCATGTCCATCGAGTCGGTGATGCCATCCAGCCACCTCATCCTCTGTCTTCCCCTTTTCCTCCTGCCTTCAATAGTACATGTACTGCAACTAAAAAAGATCCCTCATGACACAACTAAGACCCAGTGTGGCCAAATAAATAAATTAAATAAATAAAAGAATATATATGCATGTATAATTGAGTCACTTTGCTATAAAGCAGAAATTAAACACAATATTGTAAATCAACCATACTTTAATAATTTTTTTTTAAAAAAGAAGGAATAAAAAAGAAAACTACATGCCAGAAAAGTTTCAGAGGAAGCATAATAGAAACCCATAGTTCCTAAGGAAACGCCCCTTCATTCCCTGTCACATCTGGGAAGCAACTTATTTAGAGGAATTCTTTGAGAAAGATAATAAGAGAGAAGTCTCTAGATCTCAAACATCACCATCCATCTGCTCCTGCAAGAAGTCCCTGTCCTCTGAAGCTGTTTCCTCTGGTCTTCATGCCACTGGAACAAGGAAATACATGAGATGTTAGAGTGACTGTTGTTCCTGCAATGACCTAGGGTTCCTGATTCACATGGGCGAAGTTTTTCCAGACTAGCTGGGGAACCAAATTGTATTTCAAAGAAATATTGCCAGGAATGAAGTAAATTTCAAATTTCAAACAAATGACTTGTGTAGTAACTCTTATTTTCTAACCCATTTGTAAACTGAGAGTTTCTGGGATTATTCTTCTGAGGTCAATTGTTTGCCATATTGGTTGAGAAACTGAAGTTAGGCTAAGTAATTTCCTCAAAAGGTTCAGAGATCAAAACGCCTAGAAATTCCCAGACATATCCTCTCTATAGAGTATTCATCTCATTCATTCTGCACATTGTTATTTTGTTCATACATAAGCTTACTTGTCAAAGAATGAGCCAAAGCATTGCTCTAAGTAGTGCCTTTTTAAATGTGAAGATTTAAAAAAAATCCTTTTGGGTAAGCAAGACAGTAGATTTTAACTCTCTGTTCTTCTATGACTCAACAGAAAGGATCATCCTAACACCACCTTCACTATCCCACAATGTTCAAATAAACCTCTAAAACTCTGTTTTACACATTTTATACTTGTAGAGAAGAAAATGGAAAAAGGGAGCTTTCATCATAAAGATATATGGCTGATGCAGGCACTTAAGTTTCTCTACCCTATTTTCTCTATTTATAAACCCTGTTTCTCAATGTATTTTTACAATGAGATTTTTTAAAAACAGATTTATTTTAATAGGGAAATGCAGAATAAAATGTAATATACAGTTAGTACAGTTCTGGGATGGAACAAATGTTCATGTAAAATGAACACACATTAGAGAACATGTAACCTTTCTGAGGATGAACTTCCCACATAAATCCTCTCCTTTCTCTGGAGGCTGTGAGACAAATATCTAGGCTGTCAAAATCAGAAAGCTTTTGATTCCAAGTAATAAGGGGCCTGGGGCAAGTGACATAATTTTCCTGTACCAATGTCCTCATTTGTAAAATGAGGATAACAATACCTTCTGATTCTACAACACTGTGAAAACCAGAAAAAAGAAAGGAAGAAAAAGAAAATTGAAGTTTCGATTTTGTAGAAGTATACTCTAAAATATCAGTCTTTAAATTCAAAAACTGATGGGCCATTTGATTGTGATTTTTAAACACCTGAGCAGGTGAAGTTTTGTTCTTTTGCACATCAAACCTTTCTTTCTCTTAATCAACAAGTTTATACCTTGAAAATTTATGGTGTGATCACAAGTTTACGATACCCATCCACATACATCATTTCATTTGATCCTCATAGCAGCTTTGTGAGGTAGATGTGATGTTTCCTGGGAGGAAACTAAATAGCAAAGAACCTAATATCTTGCTTGAACCTTGCAACCTGGAGGCAGTTGAATTCAGCCTTGAATCCAGGTCTGCTGGGTCAAACTGCCACTTGGCCTCTGCAGGATCATGGCTGAACACGGCTGGTTCCTTGTTAAGGTGCAGAAGGCCATGCATTTCTTTAGCCCTCTTGTTCTCAGAGCTCCCTTAAACACACCCCCCGCCCCCCTGCCAGAAAAATGGGCTGAGTTCTCAGGAAGGGACATGCACATTAGCAAACAGGATATAAGTTCTATCGAGGAAGCCACAGTTTATACAGCTCAACTGGGGATTGCTAATCATTAGTCTTTTACCTTATTTGTTCCAAATCCTTTTCTCTAAACAACCAAATGGGGGATGGGAGCAGGAGGGCTGAGCAAAAAAGAAATGCCAGTAATCACGGTGAGTAACAGTCATAGGGGTAAAGTGACAGCTCAAGGCTTTACTGTTGTCATAAAAGTGGTGCAGTTTTAGGGCGTTAAGATAAGCAGAGCTCTGGGGTCTCTGTCCACCATGGTTCTAATAACATTAGAAAGGGTGAGCTGGTATAAACAATAACAAGATTTATGTGAGAGTAAACTGCTGACCATTGACTATGATTTTGAAGAGAGAAGAAAAGAGAAAGCCAAACTAGACCAGATTCTTGTTATGTCCCTATTTATAGGAAAGTGAGAAACTTGACCGATTCTAGTAGACATTAACAATGAGAAGGCAAGCAGCTGATTCTGATGCTGTAAGATTATAGTCAATAGAAATTAAATAGAAAAGAGATAGTAAAAAAGCTGTAACATGGCTATCTTGCACTGCAGGTTTCTAACCAGCAAAAGCGATGACTGAGCCAGCTGGATGGGACAACTATACACTAAGAGGAATGAAAATTTTGAAATCCTACTTTTGTGGGACAAAACATCTCATGTAAGGACACTGCCGAAAGAAAATAAAACTCAAATACTTTCATTCATGACTCGTCTTTCAGTTGGTAAAATTTATCTGAAAAAGAAAGTCCAGAATTTACTCTTCTGCTTGGACTTGATTTTTATGCCTTAGTAACTGAGGCATAATTGAGGCACCTCCCCTACATTCTTCCTTTGCTTGTTGGTAAAAGACGGAAACAGACTCTTTTCCTTTCAGTTTATTATCAGTTAGAAAAGGTATTTTTTTCTACTCTGCAGAAACTTCTCATTGGCTTTATGATTATTTTTGAGCTATCACAAACATTTTGGCCTCATCTTTTTATGTTAGCAATCTCATTAACTCAGCTAGATCTTTTCAGCAACAAAAGAATGCTTATTATAGTCTCTTAGATGGGAAGTCCATCTTCTTAAAAAACCACATGATTAGAAAAACAAATATGTAGGGAAAGAGTATTTCGCCACAGGAGGGAACTTAACCAAAGTACCATTGACAGATCTTAGTAAAAGAAAAATCAAGCTTAAAATAGAAAATTGCATACTTGAGCACAAGATCTGCTCCCATAATCTGGGAATTTTATGGCCTCCCTAAAGGAAAGAGTATGTGGTCTGTTAAATCTGATCATAAAATATCTCCTTGAGACCTTAAAATGTAATGTGTCCAAGGTGCAGTCCATTCCATATGGGCCAATCATATAGCTGGGATGTCAGCTCCCCAATTTTAAGACAGGCCTTCTGGTGTTATAGCCACACTCTACAGCCTTCAGAATAAGGTTGAAAACTATAAAACTGAGGACATTTTACAAATATTAGGATAGGAATATACGTTTGATATGTATTTATTAAATATATTTGAATATCATATCTATACATCTATTTTTCTGTGGAAGACTTGGAAGGAGGCACATTAAACTCTAAAATGGTTATCTATGGAGATTGTCAAGAAACAGCTTTTTCTTTTCATTTTGTACATTACTACATTTGATTTTTTTTTACAATGAGAGTTTATTAATTCAGCAATTAACATAATATCAACACAATTTTTTTTTTCTAAAGTAGGTTTGAGGTGAGAGGATACATTAAAAATATCTGGTAATCCCAGACGAGTTCAATGCACAGTTAAAACCAATTACTTGGGGATGATCTTAGAGCTAAAACAGAAACTGTGATGTTAGAAGTGTTAATTTTATACCAACTAGAGCAGCCCTGGAAATTCACTAATTCACCCTAATTTTTTAAATGCCCTTTAGATGCATTTAGAATCAAGTAGTCAGTGATTATTTCTGCTTCAGGAGAATAAATGATTACCCTAGGTAAGTACCATTACTAAGAGTTCATCCCAACAACAGAATATTCTAGAATACCAGTTTTAGGGATATGTGTTGTACAAACTCTGACAGTTTGGGATGGGGAGCTCACGCTTAAGAAGTAGAACAGCAAGATTTTAGCTTTTTGGAGCAAGATTATTGACAAGCCTGTTCTACTTAGAAACCTGAATGCTGTGTCCTGACACGCACGGTCTCACACTAAACAAAGCATGTGTTCAAATAGGTTCTCTGTGTGAATGGAGACTAGTACCAGATTGGGGGTAGGTTTGTTTATGAGTATTTTAAAAATATGTAGTGGAAACAAAGAACCAGAGCTGAGCAGGTCAGGTGAGTAAGGAGGGGTGGGGACAGTTCAGGGAAGGGTGGGGCAAGGGGCTCAGGGTCAGAAGTTCAGAGTTGTTCCAACCAATTTCATAAATCAAGTCACTTATGAAGTTATAAAAAGTAGAAGACCAGGTTCACAAAAGCCCAAACACTGCCATCTGCAGAAGAGACATCCTCTCTAAAGCAACGGAACAAGGAGAAAAAGGGCAAGAAAGAGATACTTCATAGAGCCAGGCCTAAACTAATGCTTTTTGCCCTACACCTTCACATTTACACTTAACCTAAAAAGATTAAAATATCATAATAATTCTGAGATTTCTGGCTTTCAAGATTTCCATTATGACACATCAATAAAGCAAGGCAAGGTGACTGAGAGAGAACGGCTGGCTTTCATTTCCTGCTCATTTGAAGGTCACTTTTGGAGATAAAGATTATATTTTTGCAGAACCAGAGGATACACGAACATTTCTAGAAACTTGTAACATCAGATGTTCTGAACGAGCAAAGGAAAATGAATGATCCCATTAAGATACTTCTGACCATAAATCAGAGGTGTTAAGCTCTGACTGGCTAACTTCAGCTTCCCATTTGACTCATTTGAAAATGGAACTGATGTGAATATAGATTGAGGCAAAGACGCACGGTACCATTAGAGGTGGCTTGTAAGCTACTATTCTTGGATCTTAGCTTGAAATACAGTGTGCCTAGCACCTGGAGACAAATATTTGCGTCACTTCATTGTTAAGTGACTCTGTACGAGCCGCAGAAAAATGGGTGTCATGCTTGTAATACAAAAGAACTGCTGTGTTAAAGCTCATTGTCTCAGAGGGGAGGTTGGAGAGCAATTTAGTAATGTGGAGCATCTGGAAAGGGTAGTCTCATTTTCAAACTTAGCCTGCTGCCATTTGCAAAAGCACCTATTTCCCCCTTTGTGCCACTCTTCCAACTTCCCTCCCTCCAGTATTCTTAGTGACATTTTGCTTTGCTCCTCTAATGAGCAATCCTTTAGCAAGAGAAATGTGGACCCAACTTCACCCATTTCTACTGAGTTCTTAGTTTCCAGAGGCTTTCCTGCCATGGTTAACATGGTAAAGTTCTGTCACTCACTCACAGGGAAGTGATTCCAGCCTTCCAAGCCACTGTTTTCCCATCTGCAAAATGAAGCTAAAATAACTCTAATCCCAGAGGTTCGTTTTGAGGCATAGAATTGAATTTGCTAATGTGTGTGCAATACCTGGCACTGAGTGGGTGGCCAACAAATGTAATTGTCTTCCTTCTACTAAAAAAGTGTCATGTAGGTAAACACAAACTCCTTAACAACAAAAATCCCAACAGTTAAGTGATGCAAATAACCTTTTTTTTGTTTGTTTGCTGAAAGCGTTGAATGCATTTACCTTTGCTTTTCTAGGCCTCTACGTGGTGTCCGGCATACAATAGATGCTCAATGATGTTTGCTTCATAAGTATTGCTTAAAACATCCTCTACAAATGCAAGCAGGTCAACCATTTCAATGGTCAACTAAAGGCTGAAAAGCTGTCCTAGGAGTTTACGAAATGTTAATAGGAACATTCACAATAGAGACAAGTGTTCTGAGCTCAGTGAGTGCCTCTGACTGGCTCCCTTCTGAACTGGGTGCAATCATCATACCACGTGCCACTAATCAACACAACTCACAGAGCAGAACATTAGAAACAGCTGCTTAAGGACTTTGTGAATATTACTTTTCCTTAAATGTGAAATAGTGACATATATATTAATAATTGTATCTGCGCAATAGAGAGCTGAGATACTCAGACATAATCTTTAAAAGAAACCAAATTAGTATCTTATATATTCTAATATAACCACCATAGGCATTTCAATTAGAGAAGTCACATATGAAGGCAATTAGATGGCTAATGACAAGAAAGCATTCTGAGAAGTAAATAATGAGTCAAGCCTATAAATTATAATTTTTTATCATCTAGGCAGTTCTTCAACTTTGGGAAATAGAACTAAATATTTTTCATACTTAGAATTTAAATGAAAAACTATAGTCCTTTAATACTAACACATTTTAAAGAGAGAAGTAAAAGTTCTTCAACTTTGAGAAATAGAACTAAATATTTTTCATACTTAGAATTTAAATGAAAAACTATAGTCCTTTAATACTAACACAGTTTAAAGAGAGAAGTAAAAGTTATTGGTGTAAAACTCTATAGTTTTTTTTAATCAAGAATTTTTGGGGACAAGTCTATAATATTCTAAAAGAAATGCTTCAAACTAAGCAGGACTGCACTGAAAAACCACAGTACCTCTGAACTGAGATTTTTTTTTTTTAAGTAAATAAATGATCAAAACACAGTGTTATAGAATCCAGAATCTGTTTCTATCTCCTAAAAAATTCCTGGAGAAGATACTCTAATTTTGTTTTGACATGTTTTTGGTATTGTAGAGATGACTTTTGCATCTAGGTACAAATATTGTAGTTTGTAAGGCTTTGGAAGTTATTTGTTACCTCATTCAGTGACATACCAAGACTTTCTTTTCCTATTTTGTTTTTTCACATGACTAAGTTTTCTTTATTCAACTTGGAAAATTAAAATTACTAAAATATCAAATATTTCTCATTAATTCTGTAACTATTCACGAATGCTATTTGGTGTAGATGTTAAAAATCACAAATAAAATACTTTAAAGCCAGGCATGTTAATTTATCATTTATGAAAGTATTTTCAAGATATTCCAAATTTCACAAAAAAAGAAAGAGTATACTATATACTTGATCATTTATACCAAGTATAATGTTCACAGATTTCTATATTCATTTGATTAGTCATTTGTTCATTTGCACTTTCTCATTCTACAAATTTTTATTTCCCTACAATGCCCTAAGCTCTGGATATAATTATCAGCAATTATACAGCATTCTCTTCCCTCATAGGGCTTACAATGTAATATGGGAGACAGACATTGATTTTTTAAAAGTCATGTGAAAGAATAATTACAAACCATGATGAAGTTGTATTAAGTGTTACTCATTCGGTCATGTCCAACTCTTTGCGACACTGTAGGCTGTAGCCCACCAGTCTCTCCTGTCCGTCCATGGGATTCTCCAGGCAAAAATACTGGGGTGGGTTGCCATTCCCTTCTCCAGGAGATCTTCTCAACCCAGGAATCGAACCTGGGTCTTCTGCATTGTAAGCAGATGCGTTACCATCTGAGACACCAGGGAAGTCCCAAAACCATGATAAGCAGTCTGAAGCAAATGCATTGGATGCAATGAGAGCATAGAACAGGGGACCTGACCTCATTTGGTGGCTCCAGGAAGACTTCCCTGAGGAAAATAGCTTGACTAAGATATGAAGAATACTGGTCAGTCATTCATGATGGATAAAGCTAGAAGTGAATGCCAGTTTGCCAACCTAGTTTGAAAAATTGGGAAGAATCATCTTACTTTTTGAAGTAAGAAAAAAGGCCCCTGTAGTCCGAGAATGAAGGAATGGTTCCCAGCTCTGACTACCAACCTTGACTAGGGGAGCTTTAAAAGATATGATGGCCCGGACCCCACCACAGACTTAGATACAGTAATTCTGGGATGAGGGCGGCCTATGGTATATGTTTTCTACAGTCCCTCTGGTGATTCTAATGCATAGCCCAAATTCCAAACTACTGCCATAGAGTTACAGAGAAGGCAATGGCACCCCACTCCAGTACTCTTGCCTGGAAAATCCCATGGACGGAGAAGCCTAGTGGGCTGCAGTCCATGGGGTCGCTGAGGGTCGGACACGACTGAGCGACTTCACTTTCACTTTTCACTTTCATGCATTGGAGAAGGAAATGGCAACCCACTCCAGTGTTCTTGCCTGGAGAATCCCAGGGACGGGGGAGCCTGGTGGGCTGCCATCTATGGGGTTGCACAGAGTCGGTCAGACACAACTGAAGTGACTTAGCAGTAGCAGCAGAGTAGAAGGGAAGGGATGGCGGTGCCTGCAAAGATGAGCATTGTTTGGGGCCAGGGGATGTAGAAGACTATGCATGAGTGTGTAATGGGGTAACAAGTGGTGACTTGGGGTCCCATAGCTGAGGACTCTGGTGAGCATACCCTCTCCTCCCATCCAACCATCAGTGTTGATTAATGCTGCATTTCCCATCATCCCTGCACAGTTAGGGCTTAAGGTTGAGTTTAGAGAAAATAGAGACATGTGACATATCTAAGATACCAAAGTTACAGTTGCAGATTCACAATCTCTGTCTATATCCAGCGAGCCCATGTATGTAACAGTCATCATGCTAGAGGCTGCGAACAGAGAAGTGTGCAAACTAGCTTCTGGCTAGAGCTTACAGCACAGTGAGGAAGGCAGACGGGAAATGAAAATGATTATATAACAAAAAGATAAGAAATGTGCAGGAATGCTGAATATGCAGAAATGGCTGCACTAAGTGACATTTAAGCTGAAAGTTAAAGGAGCAGAAATGACGGAGGCCAAGGAAACCTGAGCTGAAAAAGTATGGACAGCCCAGGCTGGCTGTGTTTTAACGAGGAAAGAGGAGAACAGCATAAGGCAGGGTATTAGAGGTATAAGAGTTTGATCAGGGAGGACCCAAGGTAGAAAATTTGAATTGTACTAAGCAGCATGTTGAAGAAGGAAATGGCAACCCACTCCAGTGCTCTTGCTTGAAGAATTCCATGGACGGAGGAGCCTGGTGGGCTACAGTTCATGGGGTCACAAAGAGTCAGACACGACTGAGTGACTAACACACACACACAAGCAGCATGTATTTCAGTATATCCAGTGAGCAGTTTTAAGCAAGAAACTTAACATTATCCAATTTTACATAATGACGTATAGAATAAGATAATTTTATTTTACCTACCACCTTTATTTAATAAATGTTAAAAGTATACTTTTAAAGATTTAAACTATAGATATATTTGAATCTCCTACTGCTCCCCATCTTTCCCCAGAGGAAACCAGTATCTCAAAGATTTTAAGACCTTACTGCAAATAATATCAATAAAATGTTTATAATAGTTTTATGGTTTAGAATGTAACACTGATGCGTAGTATTTGAGAAATCATTCACTCTGCTTTTTCAATTAATATTTGGTTTGGCAAGAATAAAAACAGAAGACTCAAATGACTAAGTATAAGAATGAAAAAGGATATATCACTAGCAAACTTATAAAAATAAAAAGAATTATAGGTAGTAACATGGTACATGTCAACAATTGATATAATCTAGATGAATGAACAAATTCCTAGAAAGAATACAAACTACCAAAACTGACAAGAAGAAACAGAAAATTTCAATAGAGCTCTAGTAAGTAGACATTAAATTAGTAATAATAATGATAATAAAAATTTCCCACAAAGAAGGCTCAGATAGTGACATTGAATATTCCACCAAACAAGCAGAAAAAAAGATCAACTGTTCACAAACTCTTGCAAAAACTGAGCACTCAGAACTCATTCTATGAAACAAGCATTGCCTTGATACCAAAACTAGGCAAAGAAATCACAAGAAATGAAAACTGTAGACCAATATTCTTTATGGATATAAGTGCAAAAAATTTTCAGCAAAATACTAGGAAACTGAATTTGGCAGTGTATAAAAGGATTATACACCATAGTCAAGTGAGATTTATCCTAGAAATGCAGGGTTGTTTTAACATATAAAAATCAACCCATAAAATATACCATATTAACAGAATCATGGGCAAAAAGCATAAGATCATCTCAATAAACTCAGTATAGGCATTTGACAAAATCCAACTCTCTCCTATGAAAATAAATTCAACAAACCAAGACTAGGAGGGAAAACTTCCCCAGCCTGACAAGTGCCATCTATTAAAAATCCACAGGTAACATCATACTTAATGGTGAAAGATTGAATGTTTTTTTTCGAAAATAAGAAACAAGACAGGAATGTCTTCTCTTGCCACTTCTATTCAACATTTTACTAGATGTTCTAGCCAGGAAACTTAGTCAAGAAAGAAAGAAAAGAAGTGAGGAGCAAAAGAAGGAAGAAAGGAGAGGAAAGGAGGAAGGAACATCATTCATATTACAAAGGAGGAAATAAAACAATCTATTCAGAGATGACATGAACTTGCATATAGAAAATCCTAAAGAATCTACACATGCACAAAACTATTAGAATAAAAGAATTCAACAAGGTTGTAGAATATGGGATCAATATATAAAGATCAGTATTTCTATATGTTTGCAATAAAAATTTGAAAATTAAATTGAGAAAATTATTTAATTTACAATATCATCAGGAAGACTAAAATATTTAGAAGAGAATTTAACAAAAAAGTGCAAGATGTATACATTGAAAACTATGCAATATTAAAAGAAATTAAAAACCTAAATAAATAGAAAGACATCCATGTTTACAGATTGAGAGACAATATTCTTAAGATAGCATTATTCCCAAAATTTATTTACAGAGTCACTGTAATCTCCATCAAGTTCCCATCTGCCTTCATTGCTTTCTGAGAAATTGACAAAGCAATTAAAACATATAAAATGCAAGAGACTAATCACTGAAAAGAGTCTTGAAAAAGAAGAAAAACATTGGAAGTCTCACAGTGGTTTCAAACCTTACTACAAAACTACTATAATCAAAACAGTAGGATGACTGCCATAAGGATCAATGGAATAGAATTGAGAATATGGACATAAACTGTTCAGTGTATGTTTAATTGATTTTTGACAAAGGTATCAAGACATCTTAATGGGGAAAGAATAGTCTTTTCCACCCATTATGGAACCATGCCACACTTCTGCTGCAAAGCAGGGAGAACAGTCTCAGCCCACCCCAGTGGGAGCTCTGAAGCTGGGTGGCCCAAAGGGCTTGCTTCATATTGAACCACAGGGCCAGACCTTTAACTCATATCTTGATTAGTCATTGATTGTGGATCATCCCCATAAGGGAACGACCCTGCCTGAGGTGGGTCTCTATAGATGAAACAATCTGAGAAAGGGCTGACGGCTGAACACTCCTCACTGACAGCACTCCCAGCTGCTGAGACAAGAAGGTCTTTCTTGAAGGGGCAGCATATCTCCATGTCCATCAGAAGAAAACTTTCATCATCTTCAAAAAGTCCCCTATCCTTCTTACTCAATCTTCAACCCACCAGAGGCAATGGCTGTTTTAGTTATTTATTATAGGAAAACAGTTTTGGTTAATCTTGAAGGTCACATAAATGGAATCCTAAAATGTGTTCTCTTTTATATCTGACATTTCACTAAACACGTTTTTGAGTATCATCATGTTATGTGTGTGAATAGTTTATTTTTTAATATAATTATTTTATTGTATTACTAGACAACATGCTTTTCAATTTTCCTGTTGAACATTTATGTTGTTTTTAGATTTGTTTATCACGAGTAAAGCTGCTATAAACAAGTCATTTTGTGAAAAATGTTTCATTTATCTTGGCCAAATACTGAGAGGTAGAAATGCTGGGCTACGAGGTGGCTGTGGGTTTAAGACATTGTGAACATATATTTTCACCAGCAAAATGTGAGAGTTCCAGTTATTCTGCACCTTTGCCCGTATTTGGTATTGTCAGATCTTTTAATTTTAATCATTATAGTGACTATGAAGTGGTATCTTATAGTTTTAATTTCTACTTTCCTGATGTCTGATAAACCTTTGCATGTGTTTATTTGTATCTGTATATCTTCTCTTTTGAAGTATCTCATTAAGTCTTTTGCACCATCACAACCCTCTCCTCTTAAAATTAGGTTTTCTTAATTTCTTAGTCATCAGAGTTCTTTATATATTCTGAATACAAGTTTTTCATTAGATATGTATTGCAAATATTTTTTTAGCCTGTGACTTATCTTTAATTTTCTTAACTGTCTTTCAAAGAACAAAGGTTTTTTAATTTGCTGTTCATTTAATCAATGTTTTCTACTGTAACTTCTGCTTTTTTTTTTTGTCTTATTTAAGAAACCTTTGCATAAGCCAAAGTCACTGTTTTTCTTCTGTGTTTTTGTACACACTTTGCTCTACAATTCAACATCAAAAACAACAACCTAATTAAAAATGGGCCAAAAACTTGAATGGATATTTTTCCAAAGAAGACATACAGATGCCAACAGGCACATGAAAAGATGCTCAACATTGCTAATCATCAGGGAAATGCAAATCAAAACCACAATGAGATATTATCTCACACCTGTCAGAAAGACTACCATCAAAAAGACAACAAATAACAAATGTTGGAGATGTGGAGAACAGGTGGGAATATAAATTGGTGTACCTACTGTGGACGACTCTACAGAGCTTCCTCAAAAAACCAAAAATAGAACACCCATATAATCCAGAGATTCCACTCCAGAGTATTCATCTGAAGAAAGTTAAAATGTTAATTAGAAGAGATATATGTACCTTTGTGTTCATTGCCAAGATATGGTAGCCAAGATATGGAAGCAACTTACGTGCCCATCAACACATGAATGAATAAAGGTGTGGTGCATGTGTATAATGGAACACTTCAGTTCAGTTCAGTCGCTCAGTCATGTCCAACTCTTTGCGATCCCACTAATCGCAGCACGCCAGGCCTCCCTGTCCATCACCAACTCCCGGAGTTCACTCAGACTCACGTCCATCGAGTCAGTGATGCCATCCAGCCATCTCATCCTCTGTCGTCCCCTTCTCCTCCTGCCCCCCATCCCTCCCAGCATCAGAGTCTTTTCCAATGAGTCAACTCTTCACATGAGGTGGCCAAAGTACTGGAGTTTCAGCTTTAGCATCATTCCTTCTAAAGAAATCCCAGGGCTGATCTCCTTCAGAATGGACTGGTTGGATCTCCTTGCAGTCCAAGGGACTCTCAAGAGTCTTCTCCAACACCACAGCAAAAGCATCAATTCTTCAGCGCTCAGCTTTCTTCACAGTCCAACTCTCACATCCATACATGACTACTGGAAAAAACATAGCCTTGACTAGACGAAACTTTGTTGGCAAAATAATGTCTCTGCTTTTCAATATGCTATCTAGGTTGGTCATAACTTTTCTTCCAAGGAGTAAGCGTCTTTTAATTTCATGGTTGCAGTCACCATCTGCAGTGATTTTGGAGCCCAAAAAATTAAAGTCTGACACTGTTTCCACTGTTTCCCCATCTATTTCCCATGAAGTGATGGGACCGGATGCCATGATCTTTGTTTTCTGAATGTTGAGCTTTAAGCCAACTTTTTCACTCTCCACTTTCACTTTCATCAAGAGGCTTTTTAGTTCCTCTTCACTTTCTGCCATAAGGGTGGTGTCATCTGCATATCTGAGGTTATTGATATTTCTCCCACCTATCTTGATTCAAGCCCAGTGTTTCTCATGATGTGCTCTTCATATAAGTTAAATAAGCAGGGTGACAATATATAGCCTTGACGTACTCCTTTTCCTATTTGGAACCAGTCTGTTGTTCCATGTCCAGTTCTAACTGTTGCTTCCTGACCTGCACATAGGTTTCTTAAGAAGCAGGTCAGGTGGTCTGGTATTCCCATCTCTTTCAGAATTTTCCACAGTTTATTGTGATCCACACAGTCAAAGGCTTTGGCATAGTCAGTAAAGCAGAAATAGATGCTTTTCTGGAACTCTCTTGCTTTTTCCATGATCCAGCGGATGTTGGCAATTTGATCTCTGGTTCCTCTGCCTTTCCTAAAACCAGCTTGAACATCAGGAAGTTCACAGTTCACGTATTGCTGAAGCCTGGCTTGGAGAATTTTGAGCATTACTTTACTAGCGTGTGAGATGAGTGCAACTGTGTGGTAGTTTGAGCATTCTTTGGCATTGCCTTTCTTTGGGATTGGAATGCAAACTGACCTTTTCCAGTCCTGTGGCCACTGCTGACTTTTCCAAATTTGCTGGCATATTGAGTGCAGCACTTTCACAGCATCATCTTTCAGGATTTGGAATAGCTCAACTGGAATGCCATCACCTCCACTAACTTTGTTCGTTGTGATGCTTTCTAAGGCCCACTTGACTTCACATTCCAGGATGTCTGGCTCTAGGTCAGTGATCACACCATCGTGATTATCTGGGTCGTGATCTTTTTTGTATAGTTCTTCTGTGTATTCCTGCCACCTCTTCTTAATATCTATTGCTTCTGTTAGGTCCATACAATTTCTGTCCTTTATCAAGCCCATCTTTGCATGAACTGTTCCCTTGGTCTCTCTAATTTTCTTGAAGAGATCTCTAGTTTTTCCCATTCTGTTGTTTTCCTCTATTTCTTTGCATTGATTGCTGAGGAAGGCTTTCTTATCTCTTCTTGCTATTCTTTGGAACTCTGCATTCAGATGCTTATATCTTTCCTTTTCTCCTTTGCTTTTCACTTCTCTTCTTTTCACAGCTATTTGTAAGGCCCTCTCAGGCAGCCATTTTGCTTCTTTGCATTTCTTTTCCATGAGGACGGTCTTGATCCCCACGCAACCCCACGTCCAAGGAGCGGTGGCTGCATGGGCGCAGGAGGGCCTAGAGGAGCTATTCCACGTTCAAGGTCAGGAGGGGTGGCGGTGAGGAGATAACCCTCGTCCAAGGTAAAAGAAACCCAAGTAAGACGGTAGGTGTTGCAAGAGGGCATCAGAGGGAAGACACACTGAAACCATACTCAGAAAACTAGTCAATCTAATCACACTAGGACCATAGCCTTGTCTAACTCAGTGAAACTAAGCTGTGCCCGTGGGGCCACCCAAGACGGGCGGGTCATGGTGGAGAGGTCTGACAAAATGTGGTCCACTGGAGAAGGGAATGGCAAACCACTTCAGTATTCTTGCCTTGAGAACCCCATGAACAGTATGAAAAGGCAAAATGATAGGATACTGAAAGAGGAACTCCCCAGGTCAGTAGGTGCCCAATATGCTACTGGAGATCAGCGGAGAAATAACTCCAGAAAGAATGAAGGGATGGAGCCAAAGCAAAAACAATACCCAGCTGTGGATGTGACTGGTGATAGAAGCAAGGTCCGATGCTGTAAAGAGCAATATTGCATAGGAACCTGGAATGTCAGGTCCATGAATCAAGGCAAATTGGAAGTGGTCAAACAAGAGATGGCAAGAGTGAATGTCGACATTCTAGGAATCAGCGAACTAAAATGGACTGGAATGGGTGAATTTAACTCAGATGACCATTATATCTACTACTGTGGGCAGGAATCCCTTAGAAGAAATGGAGTAGCCATCATGGTCAACAAAAGAGTCCAAAATGTAGTACTTGGATACAATCTCAAAAACGACAGAATGACCTCCGTTCATTTCCAAGGCAAACCATTCAATATCACAGTAATCTAAGTCTATGCCCCAACTAGTAATGCTGAAGAAGCTGAAGTTGAACAGTTCTTTGAAGACCTACAAGACCTTTTAGAACTAACACCCAAAAAAGATGTCCTTTTCATTATAGGGGACTGGAATGCAAAAGTCAAGAAATACCTGGAGTAACAGGCAAATTTGGCCTTGGAACACGGAATGAAGCAGGGCAAAGACTAATAGAGTTTTGCCAAGAAAATGCACTGGTCATAGCAAACACCATCTTCCAACCACAGAAGAGAAGACTCTACACATGGACATCACCAGATGGTCAACACCAAAATCAGATTGATTATATTCTTTGTAGCCAAAGATGGAGAAGCTCTATACAGTCAATAAAAACAAGACCAGGAGCTGACTGTGGCTCAGACCATGAACTCCTTATTGCCAAATTCAGACTTAAATTGAAGAAAGTAGGGAAAACCACTAGACCATTCAGGTATGACCTAATGGAACACTATCCAGTCATAAAAATAATAAAATCTTGCCATTTGCAACAACATAGATCAACCTAGAGGGCATTAGGCTAAGTGAAAGAAGTCAGAAAGAGAAAGACAAATACCATATGGCTTCTTCAAATACACTTACATGTGTAATCTAGAAAACAAATGACATACATAACAAAAAACAGTTATAGATACAAAGAACAAACAAACAAGTTGTTGCCCGAGGGGAGGACAGAGAGGAGAAAAGTAGGTGAGGGAGATTTCCAGTTATAAATTTGCAGTAACAAAATAAATGACTCACAAGTGAAATGTTCAGTGTGGGAAATTTAGTATATAATTATATAATATCTTTGTATGCTGACATATGGCAACTAGACTTATTGCAGTGATCATTTTGAAATGTATAGAAATACAAAATCACTATGCTGTGCCCCAGGAAATAACATAATGTTGTCTGTCAATTATACTTCAGAACCAAACAAACAAACTCATGGAAAAGAGATCAGATTTGTGGTTACCAGAGACAAGGAGAAGGGGAAGAGTGAATTCGATGAAGTAGTCAAAAGTTATTAAGACAAATAAATACTAGGAATATAATGTACAACATGATGTGTATAACTAACACTATTATATGTTATATATGAAAATTATTAAGAGGTTAAATCCTAATAAGAGTTCTCATCATATGGAAGAAATTTTTTCTGTTTCTTTAATTTTGTATCTATATGAGATGATGGACACTCACTAAACTTATTGTGGTAACTGGGGCTTCCCCAGTGGCTCAAGCAGTAGAGTCCACCTGCAATGCAAGAGATGCAGGAGACAAAGGTTCCATCCCTGGGTCAGGAAGATCCCCTGGAGAAGGAAATGGCAACCCACTCCAGTATTCTTGTCTGGAAAAACTCATGGACAGAAGAGCTGGTACGCTAGTCTGTAGGGTTGCAAAGAGTCAGACATGACTGGACACACACACATGCACTCATTTATTGTGGCAATTATTTCAGGAGGAATGCAAGTCAAATTATTATTTGGCACACCTTAAACTTATAGAGTGCTGTATGTCAGTAATGTCTCAATAAAACAAGAAAATTAAAAAGCAGTACATGAAGAAACTCTGACAAAATTCCAAAATAAGGTCTTTTATCTTGAATAGATGTAACCTAACAAAGCACACTTGGAGAATATAGAATTTTTTCTATTTATTTCTTCATCAAATTGTATTGATCACCTGCTACTCGCTGTGCTGAGTTGAGCTTGGACACTCAAAGTTCATGGCTGAAGACTCCTGCCCTCAGTGATTTTCCAGTCTTGTGGTGAAGATCATGCAAACAAAACCTCAGAAGATAATTACTGTCATGGAGACATATGCTAAGTGGTGTGCAGGTGTAGAGACCACTTAGGGGAGATACCATCTAGTTGGATAGGACAAGAAGTGGCTCACCATGGAAACCAACAGAGCCTCTGTATGCTAGGCAGGGGAAGAGTTACTGTTAGGGGAAGCACACTGATTGAAACCACCCACCCTGGGCAGGAACCATAGTAACCATTTGCATGAGTTGTTTTAGGACAGGAGGTCCTGGTAAGGAACAGGGAACTAATAAGCCACCACCAACCAGAAGAGTTCGGGAAAGGTCAAAATGAGACACCACATGTCTGATCACCTCCCAGAATCCTCTCTGGCATCCGTCTTGGCTGAAAAAGGCGTGTACCACCAGGAAGGACTCTGAGTCAGAATGATTGGCTAAAGACACCTGGAAACTAATCCCATAAAACCCGAGACTGTGAGCCACGTGGCAGAGCAGTTCTCCTGGGTTCCCTTACGCTACTGCTCTCCACCCGGGTGCCCTTTCCTAATAAAATCCCTTGCTTTGTCAGCACATGTGTCTCCTCCGACAATTCATTTCCGACTGTTAGACAAGAGCCCAGTTTTGGGCCCTGGAAGAGGTCCCCTTTCCTGCAACATTACCAGTGAAAAGCAAACGTTGAGAAAGTTGTGAGATGGGGTTTCATGTTTGTAAAAGGACCGGTAATTTAGGCATCATCAGTCTGACTTAGGCATTTTTTTCCATCCATAGAGATAAGAGAGCAAATGGTTTCTGACAGATTCAGTGACTCTTTGTTTTGGAACTTTATCCTGAATACATTAAGGAAGCTACTCTCATTATTTTGTCCTACTAGTCAAGAACCAGAAGGAATTATACATCCTGCAATTGTTTTTGCTTAGTCACTAAGTCTCATGTCTGACTGTTTGTGACCCCATGAACTGTAACCTGCCTGGCTCCTCTGTCCATGGGATTCTTCAGGCAAGGATACTGGAGTGGGTAGCCACTTCCTTCTCCAGGGGATCTTCCCGATCCAGGGATCGAACCTGAGTCTCCTGCTTGGCAGGCAGATTCTTTACCACTGAGCCATCCTACAGTTGCCCTATTACAAAATTTCAAAACGTTGGAATAAGGATTTACCTTATTCCAAATAAGCTTAAAAACAAAACAAAACAAAACAACCAATTTACAGAATATTGGTGGCTAAATGTTAGAGTTAAAAAAAAAAAAAACTTTCAAAAGAGAGTATCAAATTTACATTTACTATTGTCTACGCAGCCATTTTCCACCAAATGTACTCCAAGAGAAATTGCACAAAGTATATAATGGTAATAGTTAAACAGTTAAACATTGCTATAGTCCAGTTTGTCAAGGAAATGTAAATCTTAATTTTTAGTTTCAGAAGGAAACTACTATCTTAAAATTTGATTTCCTTTACCATCTGCTAAATACATTGTAGAGAGCATTTAAGTCAAATTTACTTATCTTTACATATGAACAACACTAGGAAATCCTAAAAAAAAGTCTCAGTATGAGTTCTATTCATTTAGAAATGGCCAGAAAAGTAAATCTCACTGGGGGTAAACCCCAAAGAAAAGACCCTGCAGCTCTCAGGAAACATCATTTTTACACTTGAAGGAAAAGTAGACTTGAGACATTATGTGTGTGTTAGTCACTCAGTCCTGTCTGAGTCTGTGACCCATGGGCTGTAGCCCGCCAGGCTCTTCAGTCCATGGGATTCTCCAGGCGAGAGTACTAGAATGGGTTGTCATTCCCTTTTCCACTTGAGATACTATACTTAGCAAATAATCTGAAATTCAAAAGGGAAACTTAAGTATTTTGACTTAGTGTTTTCTTTGAAAAAGCAACAACTTTATTTTGATCCAGATTTGATAAATATTTTTCTTCTTACCAGCAATACAATGGCAATCTGAGTTTCTCATTAGGCAGTCTCCATTTCTGCAGAGCCCTCTGAGAGAAGCATCTCTTCCTGCATGACACATTCATCACTGTCACATTGCATGGTCATTACTTACATTTTCAGAAACATCCCTTTTTCTACCCAAGCAGTATAACTAACACTGAGCCTGTTTTCCATTGTGAAAATGGTATTAGGACAGTGATAATCAGTTGGCACCACCAAATGTCCGAAAGACTCAGGCAATGACACTCAAAGACGGTTGTGTCCACATCCATGTCCAGGAAGAAGCAGAAAAGGAAGTCTTCTCAAGACTTCAAGGGGCCTGCTTGCCAACTGAACCTATCAGGTTTGATGTCCTAGTAATTTCTCCCACTGTCCATGTTTTGTTTATGGATTACTCTTTTGTTTACATGGAGTTGAAGGAATGATGCTAAAGCTGAAACTCCAGTACTTTGGCCACCTCATGCGAAGAGTTGACTCATTGGAAAAGACTCTGATGCTGGGAGGGATTGGGGGTGGGAGGAGAAGGGGACGACAGAGGATGAGATGGCTGGATGGCATCACTGACTCGATGGACGTGAGTCTCAGTGAACTCTGGGAGTTGGTGTTGGACAGGGAGGCCTGGCGTGCTGCGATTCATGGGGTCGCAAGAGTCGGACACGACTGAGCGACTGATCTGATCTGATGCTTTCATAGCTTCAATTTACTGAATTCTGGTAGAGAGTATCTTGTTAAGGTGGATCAATTGGTGGAAAGAGGATAAAATTCTTTCTGCTTCTTTAATGTATCCAGGTACCACTGGTTTTAAAGCACTCTCCATATGTAGGTCCAGAGATTTAAAAAAATTCAAAGCATCCAAAAATTCACAAAGGTCAGGGTATCAGCTACAAATTAGTAGGTTCAGATGCATAAAGTTTATTTTTGTTCTTGGAAGACTCTTTTTGGGCTTGCTTGTGACTGGATATATCCTATATGGTACTAGATTAAGAGTTACTGCTACTGGGCATCCTGCCAATGTTGGATCTTATTTATTTCTAGTTCACCACTCTACATGCAAGAGGTAAAACCAACACGATACACAACAATAGCCATATTGTTAGGAAATCCAGCACCTGATCACAATCAGGGTAAACCAGGCTTCTCATGCATCAGTTTTCCTCTTAGAAAGTCCATGTTGTTCATAATAAAAACTCCAGGGGGAAAACAGGAAGATGAGGCTTGATCTCTGGTTTAAGTTCTTAATGAGGTATGGGGATTACATGAGGAAGAATGTAGGGAATTACAAATATGAGGCTTCTGGATTAAAATCTAAGAAGTGTGTTTCTGGGTAGGTGGTTATGGACACGTAGGAGAGCTGTGATGGAGGAAGAAATTCACTGGAGGGTGACAATGTGAACTTGAAACAAAGAGCAGAAGAAATCTGCTGATGCTTACCTCAAAGATCATTAGGTGGTTTGTTTCAGGTATCAAATGATTGACACCCAAGGAAGGTGGCTGTAAGTAGAGGCTATGAATCAGACTGACTGACTCTGCTTTCAGTGTGTGCAGCTAATGTTATGGTTCATCAATGAGGTGCTGCTTAATGGAAAGGATAGTTGATTGTGGATTATTTTAAGTTGATTTTTCCAGCCTCCAAGACCATACCCTGTGATCTTTGCCTCTCAGTTTTCATGCCTTTATGCATATCCTCCCATTTTGAATCATGAGTGATCTGTGCAACGAATAGAACATCAGTTCAGTTCAGTCACTCAGTTGTGTCTGACTCTATGCGACCCCATGAACCGAAGCATGCCAGGCCTCCCTGTCCATCACCAACTCCTGGGGTGGACAAACTCATGTCCATCAAGTCTGTGATGCAATCCAACCATCTCATCCTCTGCCGTCCCCTTCTCCTCCTGCCCTCACTCTTTCCTAGCATCAGGGTCTTTTCCAGTGAGTCAGCTCTCCACATCAGGTGGCCAAAGGATTGGAGTTTCAGCTTCAACATCAGTCCTTCCAATGAACACCCAGGATGGATCTCCTTTAGGATGGACTGGTTGGATCTCCTTGCAGTCCAAGGGACTGTCAAGAGTCTTCTCCAACACCACAGTTCAAAAGCATCAATTTTTCGGCACTCAGCTTTCTTCACAGTCCAACTCTCACATCCATACATGACTACCGGAAAAACCATAGCCTTGACTAGACGGACCTTTGTTGACAAAGGTCTCTGCTTTTTAATATGCTGTCTAGGTTGGTCATATCTTTCCTTCCAAGGAGTAAGCATCTTTTAATTTCATGGCTGCAATCACCATCTGCAGTGATTTTGGAGCCCCCAAAAATAAATCCAGCCAACTGTTTCCACTGTTTCTCCATCTATTTGCCATGAAGTGATAGGACCGGATGTCATGATCTTAGTTTTCTGAATGTTGAGCTTTAAGCCAACTTTTTCACTCTCCTCTTTCACTTTCATCAAGAGGCTCTTTAGTTCTTCACTTTCTGCCATAAGGGTGGTGTCATCTGCATATCTGAGGTTATTGATATTTCTCCCGGCAATCTTGATTCCAGCTTGTGCTTCTTCCAGTCCAGCGTTTCTCATGATGTACTCTCCATATAAGTTAAATAAGCGTGGCAGAGGTGAATTCCTAGGCTAGGTCACCAATGTTCTTCTAGCTCATTCTTTCTGGAGGAAGACAGTGACAATATCATGAAGGCAATCAAGGGGTCCTATGGAGAGGCTCCTGTAAGAAGGAACTGAGTCCTCCCACAAAGAGCCAGCACCAACTTGGCAACTATGCCAAGTGGATCCTCCAATCCTAGCTGAGCCTGCAGAAGTCCTTGGTCTCAATCAATATCTGAATGAACCTCGTGGAAACCCTGAGCCAGAACTGCCTCGCCAAGTGAGACCAGAATTCCCGATCCACAGAAGCAGTAAGCAAATTTGAGTGTCATTTTAAGGTTTTACATGTTGCAGTAATTCATTTCAGAACAATAGATAGCTAAAATTAAACTTCCTCTTCTATACTTTCCATGGGATTTCCCCAGGTCACTCCAGTTGCCTCAAAAACACCTAACCTTGGAAACCAAGCCCCACTCAGGCCTTCTCCTTGTAAGTTACTAACTGTTCACCAAAACTTATTTTCCTCAACATCCTGAGTTATCGGCTAAACCATAGCGTCCAGCCTCCCTGAGGTTAGGTAGGGCCATGCGATTAGGTTTTAGCCAGTAGGGGTGGGAAGAGTTGTAACTTCAAACCTGACTCATGAACTCTACCAAGTGTGCTCCCCTCTGTTAATTTCCTTCCCTGGTTGATTGGGATGCAACCTTCAGGGTGACCTTTGAAGCCCCATGGTAAAGATGGCATTGCCACTGTCAGGCCAGGACCCTGGAAGACTGAGCAATGTGGACTGTTCCATAACCAAGGAACAATCTTTGTTCTGATACAGCTAAGCTTTGGCGGGGGGGGCGGTGGGGGGGGGTCTATTTGTTCCACCAATCTAGCCTATTCTAATCTACTTATTGCCAAGTCAGTTTCCAGATTTTCTGGAATCTTTATCAAATCTGTTTTCCAGAAAAATTTCTTTTCACATGTGCTATTTCTTGAAGGTACTTTCATAAACTGGTAAACAAATCTATGATAATATGATCACCAAGTGGGCCTGGGTTAAGGATTCAGCAGTGCCAGATACATCCTGGAATTTAACAAGGTCTGCTGGCAGATCTATATTAAACTAAAGAAGCAACCCCAGAGCATTTCAAGAAACAGCAAGACAGTGAAACAGATTTTGGATGACAGACAGATTTTGAGTGACTCCAGTCACAGCATGAATAAACTTCCAACATTTGGAGGGTGCTGGCACTGAACAATAATCTCCCCCCAGAGTTTTAGTCTGGCTGACTCTAGGGAAGATGTTTTGTCTATAACCTCAGTGACATCACATCATAACGTTTGGAGCTTCTAGACTGGCATTTGGGCTCATTTCTCATATGTAGTTGGCTGAGTATTTTTAATCCTCAAATGTTTTCCATGTCCTTTAGGCATCAACAGAGAGGAAGCCAAATATAGTGATCTGAGGATCTGTGGTTTTGTGATGCCCTAAAACTTTAAGAAAGATGCTACCATGTCTTGACAAAAGCATTTTTAGCTTTAGCTTATTTTTTGTTTGTTTTGTGAAAATGAGATAAGAAGAAAAGATTAAAGAAAATATTCACGTAGTATTGGCTACACCTGCAAGGTGATGCCAACTAAGGAAAGATTATGCCAGCATCAGATTTTACCTTGATATTTTTTTCTCACACACCCTTCTACATAGTTCCCACTGTTATCCAAGTAGTCAGAGAGGAGTGACTGTTGATTATGTCATCTTCTAGCTTACTAACACATTCGTGACCAGAGATATATGACAGCCACAGGTGTTAGTTTCTGCAAAAATCCCCTGGTCAGCAATGTATTAAGGTGTGCAAGTAGTAACAGAGAAGTTTAAGAATGTCTTTGTATGGAGAATAATAGTATGACATATGAAAACATTCTCTTTGTAATTGTGTCTTAACCAGGTACTCCAGAAAGTATAGCCCCAGGCAGAAAGCCTATGCTCAAGTCCTTTGTTAAAAAATACAATCCTGATTCTTGAAAAAATGGCCGAAAAAGCAGACCTTGAGGTCACACCCTCTCAGAGGTCCACCAAAATTACAACTATTTACAGAGCAACTGTAAATAGTTGGTGAGAAAGACTGAAATCTACTAGAAAAAATCTACAACTCCTGAGATAAAGAAGGAACCAAATGAGCTGTGTAGGAGGGTCAGAGTGATGGTATAATCAACATACATGTCCCCAGATTGATGACCAATAAATGGGAGAGTAATTACAGTTGTGGAAGTCCTCTCCAAGGAGGGAGGGGTCTAAGCCCCACAGTGAGCTCCCAAGCCCAGAGAAGCGCCTTAGGAAGACAAGCCCCCAGGATGTTGGGTTTTGAAAGCCAGCAGGGCTTACTTTCTGAGGCCTGTGTAAGAACCTCCACTCTTAGAAGAAACTCTGATGTTTTGGCCACCTGATACGAAGAGCCAACTTGTTAGAAAAGACCCTGATGCTGGGAAAGACTGAAGACAGGAGGAGAAGGGGAGGACAGAGGATGACATGGTTGTATGGCATCAACAACTCAATGAACATGAGTTTGAGCAAACTGAAGCAAGGTGAAGGACAGGAAACCTGGCGTGCTGCAGTCCATGGGGTCACAAAGAGTTGAACATGACTGATCATCTGAACAACAACTCTTAGAGAAAGCACAAATCTCAAATGCTCTGTGACCCAGAGAAGAAGCATTACTTAGAAAGGAGCTTGGGACAAACCCACTTGCTGATCTTGGGCAGTTATCCAGAGAAGGAGGCAACCAGAATTCATCCGCAGATGCAGAAACGGCTGCCACTTTGGAAGCCTCCCTCTACCTTACTAGCTTCAAGACCCAATCTCGACCCGTTCAACCAGCCTGTAGGCTCCAGTACTGAGACAGGAAGGGACACAACCCCACTCACCAGCAGGCAGGCTGCCTTTAGACCCCCTGAGCCTACAGAGCCACCCCTGGACATGGCTCTGTCCACCAGAGTACCCTGGAACTAGCCACAAACATCAGTGTGTGGGACAAGACCCTGGAATCCCAGGGCTCTACCGAAAGAGACCCTGAGTCCCATCACTGTCCACCAGCAAACTAGCTCTAGCCTTGAGACCACCAAAGGGAAGCACTAACTCCAGAACCACCGCAGCCTGCTGTGGCAGGACCCAGTCAACACCACCAGGCTGGCATCAGCCTGGGACACAGGATCTGGCCCACCAACCAGTAGCCAGAAACCTCCACACAGGGCAGGACCTGGTGACCAAGACCAAAGGCCAGCCACACCTACCAGACCATCCATTGAAGTCAGCCCACCGTAACAGAGGACCTATTATGCAGCCCACATAAGGGGCATATAGCTCTGGTGACCAGAGTGGAGTGAGGTGGTGGTAGTATGCATAGGATGTCTCCTACCTAAGAAAAACTTCAAGGTCAGAAAACATAATCTATCAGGCACATAGAAACAAAAACAGCAAATTAGGAAAAATGAGGAGATAGAAGAATACGTTTGAAACAAAGGACCAAAATAAAATTCTGAAGAACTAAGTGAAGAGGAGGTAGGCAGTCTACCTGATAAAGAGTTCAAGATAATGACCACAAAGATGACCAAGGAATTTGGGAGAAGAATGGATGATACAAAATTAATATACAGAAATCTGTTGCATTTCTACATGCTAACAACAAACTATTAGAAACAGAAATTAAGAAACAACCTCACTTATAGTTGCAGCAAAGAGAATAACATACCTAGGAATAAATTGAAGAAGGTAAAATCTATACTCAGACAACTGTAAGACATTGATGAAAGAAACTGAAGACAACACAAACAGATGGAAAAGTATACCACTTCTTGTATCAGAAGAATTCATGTTTTAATGAGCACGCTGCCCAAAGCAATGTACAGATTCGATACAATCCCTATTAAAATACCAAAGGCATTTTTCACAAAACCAGAACTAATAATTTAAAAATTTGTTTGGAAATACAAACGACCTTGAATAGCCAAAACAATCTTGAGAAAGAACAGAGCTGGAGGTATCACACTCTTTGACTTCAGACAATACTGCAGAGCTAGAGTAATAAAAAAAACTACTGTACTGGCACAAAAAACAGACGCAAAGATCAACAGAACAGAATAGAGAGCTTGGAAACAGAAGCATGCATTTATGGTCAACTCATTTATGACAAAGGAGGCAAGAATGTACAAGGGAGGAAAGGCAATCTCTTCAAAAAGTCGTGCTGGGACAGCTACATGGAAAGGAATGAGATTAGAATGTTCCTTCACACTATATACAAACACAAACTCAAGATGGATTGAAGACCTAAATGTAAAGCTGGAAAACAAAAATCCTAGAAGAAAACATAGGCAGAGCACTCTTTGACGTAAATTGTACAAATTTTGTATTGGGTAGTTCTCCCAAGGCAATGGAAACAAAAACAAAAATCAAACAAATGAGAGCTAATTAAACTTAAAATCTTTTGCACCCCAAAGAAAACCATTGACAGCAAAAAAGACAACCTATTGAATAGGAGAAAATATTTGCAAATGATATAACAGATAAGGGGTTAGTATCCAAAATACAGAAAGAGCTTACACAATTCAATTTAAAAATACCCAAACTCAATTAAAAATGGACTGAAGACCTGAAAAGATGTCTTTCCATGGAAGACATACAGATGGCATGAGCAAGAAAAGATGCTCAAGATGAACATGAACAAGAAAAAGATGCTCTGACAATCACTAAATTGTCAGAGAAATGCAACTCAAAACATAACTCACTTGTCAGAATGGCCATCATCAAAAAACCACAAATAAAAAATGTTGGTAAGGATGTAGAGAAAGGGAACTCTCATACACAGTTGGTGGGAATGTAAATTAGTACAGCCATTGTGAAAAACACTATGGAGTTCTTCAAAAATATAAAACTAGAACTACAAGATGACCCAGCAATTCTACTTCTGGGTATATATCTGAAGAAAATGAAAACCTAAATTCAAAAAGATACGGGCACCCTAATGTTCACAGCAGCATTACACACAACATCCAAGACATTAAGCAATCTAAGTGTCCGTCAGCAAATGAATGGATAAAGATATATATTATTGTTATATATTGTTCAATGGAATATATAACAATGTTCCATTGTTATATATACAATGGAATACTACTCAGTCATAGAAAGAATGAAATTTTTCCATTTACGATAACATGGATGGGCCTGCCGGGTATTATGCTTAGGGAAATAAGAGACAGATAAAGACAAATACTGTATATTATCAAGGATATGTGGAAACTAAAAATAGACAAATGGATAAAACAAAACTGAAACAAACTCGCAGATATAGAGAACAAACTAGTAGTTTCCAGTGGGGAGAGGGAAGTGTGCAGGGGCAAGATAGGAATAAGGACTAAGGTACAAACTCCTATGTGTAAAGTAAATAAAATACAAGGATATGTTGCACAGCACAGGGAATCTAGCTCCTATTTTATAATCACTTTAAGTGGAGTATAATCTATAAACATTTTGAATCACTATGTTGTATGCCTGAAGCTAATATAAATCAACAACACCTCAGTGATAAAGTGAGGTATGATCTGGGGAGCAGAGGCAAGGGTTAAGTGGAGTGGGGCAAGGGAGAGAGGAGTTGCATTTATCCAGTGATTCCATCACCTGTTAGCCAAAAATTCTTTCCACGAGGTGTAAACTCCCCTGAATTTCTGGGTTGTATTTGGGGAGGGGCATGTCACTATAGATTAGTTTGCATCTGTTCAGTTCAGTTCAGTTCAGTCGCTCAGTTGTGTCCGACTCTTTGAGACCCTATGAATCGCACACGCCAGGCCTCCCTGTCCAACACCAACTTCCAGAGTTCACTCAGACTCATGTCCATTGAGTCAGTGATGCCATCCAGCCATCTCATCCTCTGTCATCCCCTTCTCCTCTTGCCCCCAATCCCTCCCAGCATCAGAGTCTTTTCCAATGAGTCAGCTCTTCACATGAGGTAGCCAAAGCACTGGAGTTTCAGCTTTAGCATCATACTTCCAAAGAAATCCCAGGGCTGAAGTCTTTCAGAATGGACTGGTTGGATCTCCTTGCAGTCCAAGGGACTCTCAAGAGTCTTCTCCAACACCACAGTTCAAAAGCATCATCTGTAATTTATATAAATATAATAAAAATACATGCTCACTTCTTGTCTGTTTTTTTTTTCACTCATTCACTCAGTGCAATAATTTTAAGATTTATTCCTTTTGTAGCATGTATGAATAGTGGTGGTCAGCATGCCCTAATGTGATCCTTTTTGATTCCCTTCATCCAGTGTGACTGGGGCCTGTGACTTGCTCCTGACCAGTAGAACATGGCTACGGTGATGGATGCCATGTTCCTGCTTATTTCACTTTTTAAAATGAAAAAAATTGTTAAAATTAGATCTTTGCTTCACCTAGAATTTATTTTGAATTATGATATGATGTAAACTTCTAAATTCTAAAATAGCTTATGCATGCATGCATGCTCAGTCACTTCAGTCATTTCTGACTCTTTGTGACCCTATGGACTGTAGCCCACCAAGCTCCTCTGTCCTTGGCATTCTCCAGGCAAGAATACGGCAATGGGTTGCCATGCCCTCCTCCAGGGGATATTCCTGAGCCAGGGATTGAACCCATGTCTCCTGCATTGTTGGCAGCTTCTTTACCCACTGAACCACCTGAGAAGCCCAAAATAGCTTATAAGTAGTCCCTAGATATCTTATTGATTTCTTTTCTCCATCAGGTTGTGGTGCCAGTTGTATCATATATTACATTCATATACCCAGAACATATTCTGAATGAGGAAGAACTTTTCAAAACTAAAAACCAGTAGGGAGAAAAATTAAAGGAGAAATATAATGAGAAAAATTAAGAAGGTAAAAACTACTATGTGGGAAAAAATTTGGCAATGAAAATGGAAAAAAATGTTTTTTCCCTGATGATAAAGGTCTTAAAATTTTGTGTGTAAAGGAATCTATAAGAGAAGAAATACAAGTTTCTGGTAAACATAATCATAATAAAAACTAACAAATATGAACAACAGAATGCTGAGTCACCAGACTAATTGCTTTACATGAATCTAATTTCATCTCTACAACAGCCTTATGAAGTATATTATATAAGTATTATATGAAGTAAGTATATTTGGACTGCAAGGAGATCCAACCAGTCCATTCTGAAGGAGATCAGCCCTGGGATTTCTTTGGAAGGAATGATGCTAAGGCTGAAACTCCAGTACTTTGGCCACCTCATGCGAAGAGTTGACTCATTGGAAAAGACTCTAATGCTGGGAGGGATTGGGAGCAGGAGGAGAAGGGGACGACAGAGGATGAGATGGCTGGATGGCATCACTGATTCAATGGACGTGAGTCTGAGTGAACTCTGGGAGTTGGTGATGGACAGGGAGGCCTGGCATGTTGCAATTCATGGGGTCGCAAAGAGTCAGACACGACTGAGCGACTGAACTGAACTGAACTGAATCTCATTTCATCTCCACAACAGCCTTATGAAGTAATTGAGTTTAAGTATATTTTAATTTCAGAAAGATACCAAGATATTATTTATCTTCATTTAGTAAATTAGCAAATTTGAAATTTTGTTTGTGAGAAATTGAACATTGAAATACTGTTTGTGAGAAAATTTCCTAAGACATAAAAAGCACACTTCATAAAAAAATCATAAATTAAATTTCAGCAATTAAAAACTTTTAATATTTAAAATACACTATTCCTCTAAGGGTGCCCACTTTCACCATTACTATTCAACATAGTTTTGGAAGTTTTGGCCACAGCAATCAGAGCAGAAAAAGAAATAAAAGGAATCCAAATTGGAAAAGAAGAAGTAAAACTCTCACTATTTGCAGATGACATGATCCTCTACATAGAAAACCCTAAAGACTCCACCAGAAAATTACTAGAACTAATCAATGACTATAGTAAAGTTGCAGGATATAAAATCAACACACAGAAATCCCTTGCATTCCTATATACTAATAATGAGAAAATAGAAATTAAGGAAACAATTCCATTCACCATTGCAACGGAAAGAATAAAATACTTAGGAATATATCTGCCTAAAGAAACTAAAGACCTATATATAGAAAACTATAAAACACTGGTGAAAGAAATCAAAGAGGACACTAATAGATGGAGAAATATACCATGTTCATGGATTGGAAGAATCAATATAGTGAAAATGAGTATACTACCCAAAGCAATCTATAGATTCAATGCAATCCCTATCAAGCTACCAACAGTATTCTTCACAGAGCTAGAACAAATAATTTTACAATTTGTATGGAAATACAAAAAACCTCGAATAGCCAAAGCGATCTTGAGAAAGAAGAATGGAACTGGAGGAATCAACCTACCTGACTTCAGGCTCTACTACAAAGCCACAGTTATCAAGACAGTATGGTACTGGCACAAAGACAGAAATATAGATCAATGGAACAAAATAGAAAGCCCAGAGATAAATCCATGCACATATGGACACCTTATCTTTGACAAAGGAGGCGAGAATATACAATGGATTAAAGACAATCTCTTTAACAAGTGGTGCTGGGAAAACTGGTCAACCACTTGTAAAAGAATGAAACTAGAACACTTTCTAACACCATACACAAAAATAAACTCAAAATGGATTAAAGATCTAAACATAAGACCAGAAACTATAAAACTCCTAGAGGAGAACATAGGCAAAACACTCTCTGACATACATCACAGCAGGATCCTCTATGACCCACCTCCCAGAATATCGGAAATAAAAGCAAAAATAAACAAATGGGACCTAATTAACCTTAAAAGCTTCTGCACATCAAAGGAAACTATCAGCAAGGTGAAAAGACAGCCTTCAGAATGGGAGAAAATAATAGCAAATGAAGCAACTGACAAACAACTAATCTCAAAAATATACAAGCAACTCCTCCAGCTCAACTCCAGAAAAATAAATGACCCAATCAAAAAATGGGCCAAAGAACTAAATAGACATTTCTCCAAAGAAGACATACAGATGGCTAACAAACACATGAAAAGATGCTCAACATCACTCATTATCAGAGAAATGCAAATCAAGACCACTATGAGGTACCATTTCACACCAGTCAGAATGGCTGCGATCCAAAAGTCTACAAATAATAAATGTTGGAGAGGGTGTGGAGGAAAGGGAACCCTCTTACACTGTTGGTGGGAATGCAAACTAGTACAGCCACTATGGAGAACAGTGTGGAGATTCCTTAAAAAACTGGAAATAGAACTGCCTTATGATCCAGCAATCCCACTGCTGGGCATACACACTGAGGAAACCAGAAGGGAAAGAGACACGTGTACCCCAATGTTCATCGCAGCACTGTTTATAATAGCCAGGACATGGAAGCAACCTAGATGTCCATCAGCAGATGAATGGATAAGAAAGCTGTGGTACATATACACAATGGAGTATTACTCAGCCATTAAAAAGAATACATTTGAATCAGTTCTAATGAGATGGATGAAACTGGAGCCTATTATACAGAGTGAAGTAAGCCAGAAGGAAAAACACCAATACAGTATACTAACGCATATATATGGAATTTAGAAAGATGATAACAATAACCCTGTGTATGAGACAGCAAAAGTGATGCTGATGTATGGAACAGTCTTATGGAATCTGTGGGAGAGGGAGAGGGTGGGAAGATTTGGGAGAATGGCATTGAAACATGTAAAATATCATGTATGAAACGAGATGCCAGTCCAGGTTCAATGCACGATACTGGATGCTTGGGGCTAGTGCACTGGGACGACCCAGAGGGATGGTATGGGGAGGGAGGAGGGAGGAGGGTTCAGGATGGGGAGCACATGTATACCTGTGATGGATTCATTTTGATATTTGGCAAAACTAATACAATTATGTAAAGTTTAAAAATAAAATAAAAAAAAAAAAAGAAATACAAGGACACAAACTGGAAGAAAACATTTGCATTAAATACCTGATAAAAGGGCTTTTATCCAGAATTTAAAAAGAAATCTCAAAACTCAGAGAGAAGATGGTGAAGAACCCATTTAAAAATTAGATAAAAGGTTGGAAGAGAAACTTCACCAAAGAAGATAGACAGATGGTAGATAAGCACATGAGAAAGCTCAACATGATGAGTCAGTAGAAAGATTCAAACTAAAACCACAAGGAGATCCTACTCCATAAACATTAGTATGGCTAGTATTAAAAGATTGGCCATATCATGTGTTGACAAGGCTTTGAATCTAGTGAAATTCTGCTACACTTTGATGGGAATGTTCAGTGGAGTACCACTTTGGAAAAAGAGTTTGCACTGAAAGTCAACTTTCAATTTTCTTATTTAAGTATTCACATATCATGTAATCCAGAAATCCCACACTTAGGTATTTGCTCAAGAGAAATAGGGGCATCTTCACAGGAAAACTGTAACACAAGTATTCATAACAGTTTTTTTTTTTTTTTTAACAAAATAGCCAAAATGTAAAACAAGCAAAATATCTCAGTGGGAGGAAGAAGGAACAAATTGTGGTAGATCCATACAATAGACTATTCCTCAGCAATAAAAAGCAAGAACTTCTGTAACACAGGAAACTTGGATAGATATCAACAACCTTATGTTGAGTGAAAAAAACCAGATCCAAACGTGTACTTACTGTGTGATTCTGTTTATACAAAACTCTAGAATAGGTAAACTAGTCTGTAATGACAGATCAAGGGTTGTCCAAGCCCAGGAAGTGGGGGACACAAAGGAGAATATTTCTGGAAAGATTCTATATCTTAATTATAATAATGGTTGCATACATACATCTTTCAAAACTCCTTGACATTTAAGCTTAAATTGGACTATTTTATTGTAGGTATATTGTACCTTTATAAAGCTGACTATTGAAAATGATTTTCATCCCAGTGGGATTTTGTTTTCACATTACTGAAGCTGAAATACTTAAAAAAAAAAAAAAAAAAACTTGAAAAAAAGTTTTGTTACAAAAAAGAAGCTTTGTTAAAGAAATAATGACATAGCTTCATGCTGAAGAATTATACATTTATTATACAAATTGTGAACACTATTTAATGACATCTGAAACTAATCAAAATGGATTTTTAAGGGAAAGGAGAGTCACATAACTATATGTGAATTGTATCTCTCTTTAGAATTTTCAAATCAGCCATTACAGCTTGAAATTTAATTTCTTCTGTGCTTGTATGCTCCCTTATTATCTTTTTAAGTCGTGGAAAAATGCTTATTTATATGTGTAGTCTTTATGCAAATCATTGTGCTTCCTAAGGATAACTTTTTTTGTTCCTGACTTTTATTCATAGTGGTGAGGAAAGAAGAACATAAGTACAAAATCTGTTTCTTCAAGATCTGGGAATATACCTAGTAAGGTGAAAAATATATTTTGCAGTGTTTTTTTTTTTTTTTTTTTCTTTACAGGATTGATCAAAACCAGTCACACTGAAAATATTTCATATGAAATGTTGGTTATACCAACTTTAAATAATAATGCATTTAAATAGGCAGGGCTTATTATGACTGTGCTATTTTCTTTCTTAAAAGTTCAAATTGATGAATTTTTGCACAGTACATGGTTTTATGTCTAAAAATAATTATAAAAACTCAGAAGAAAATTATTCACTTTATTTCATATTTGGTCTAAGATTTTTATCCTTTTAATTGTCCTTGTGGTTATCTGTGTCTCAGAGGAGCATCTCACATTCTAGAAGTTACCCCAGGTCTCTTTAACTGAAGGAATGGAATAAAAAATTGAGTTCTCAGGCAAAGCCTGTTAGGGAAATGGAATTTCCTCCCATTTAGTCTTCATAGCATTAAGAGTACAATGGTCTAGTATAATTCAGGGAATAAATACTTCTACTAATAAAATATTTTAAGATTTATTTTACTTTGCTCAAAACATCTTCAGTGCCTCCCAGACAGCAATGAAATAAAGTCTTCTTTCTGAGAGTGGAATTCAAGGCCTTCCATGACCTGTCTTTGGTCCCACAGCTTACCAGCTATGACTTTGGGCAAGGTACTTATTTTTCTGTCTGGGCTTCTAGTTTCTTCATTTCAAAAAATACATAGGAAGAGTTATGTCTTGCTCATAAATTTAATGTGGCCAATAAATGAAAAAAAATTTTTTACTCATATTATATGTATGGCATATAGTGAACAGTTGTAGAGGGAGATATTTATTTCATGTTGTTATATTTGCCTGCTTTTTTCTTCTTTTAAATTTTCCTACTGTGTTGTAACTTAAAGGATCAATGTTGTTTTTATTTTTATTTTTCTCTTGTCTATTCAGTGGGCATTTATTGAAGGCTTACCATTGCCAGGCATCATGCTGGGTGCTGATGCTACAACAGCAAAGGAAATGAACATGGCACCACCCTCAAGAAGGTTTCAATCCCATGGTAAGAGAGTCAATAAATAAGAAATTCAAGAAGAAAAGTAGGTAATGACAAATATTAGCATGGGATGGAGGGATAGGGAGACCCAGTCTTGATGGCTGCTGTTAGAGAAGGCCTGAGAAAGGAGAAGGACCGTGCAAAGAGCCGAGGAAGAGGGCATACTGGTAAAGGGGATAGTATGGGCGACGGGCCTGATTTAACATAGTTTGGTAGGTGAATGAGCAGAGAAGAGGCTGAAGACTAATGAGCAAAGGGGAGATAGTCCTGAGGTTTGCACAAAAAAGCCTCCATGGCCAGATGTTGGGGGCTTGGCAGGGAGTTTGGGCAACATTCTATGTGCTGTGGAAAACCATGGCAGAAATCTACATGGCCAAAAGACCATTCTTGCAGGAGCTGAGACTGGAATGAATGGAGCTTGGTAGTTGGGATGGTAAGGAAGGGGACAAGAGTGGAAGAAGATGTCTAGCATCTGGCTTCTGCTTGCCCCTTAGTCCTCAGCTGTGTTCCTTTCCCTATGGCCTCCAGGTCTTCAGCCACTTCTATCTTCCTCTCCACGTGACACGCTGGGTCTTTGCACCCGGAATGCTCTTCACCCAGATCACTGACAGACTGGCTGGTTCTTATTCTTTGGGTTACAGCGCATAGTCACCTTTTCAGAGAGGACTTTCTCCCTTCTTGCTGGATGCACAACTAAGAATTTTTTTGAATCAATGCAAATTGATTCAAAATTTGCAATGCGATATTTAGCTCATTATAAAAAGGGTACATGATGAAAAGAATAAACCTAATATTTGAGTAAATAAATGTAATTGTTTCTACAAGTAAGTCATGGAAGACTTTAGTAGCTGATTTCGGAAGCTTGCAGCTGAAATGCAGAAAACGTTTCTCAGCACTCTCAACCACTCACCAGCTCTTGCAGTCACTATAATGTTACTACTGACTAACGTTAGTAGAGGAGCAAATGGTTTGGGGTTTTCTGCTTTTTCTCTGGCAGCCTCTTCTTGTCTTCATGGTCTTTGTAGTCTGCAGTACGAACATACGCAGAGGTTTATCACGGGTGTTGTAAAACATGCTTTTTAAAAAGTTTCACCTCATTAGGAAATTTGGAGGTATAATATTCGGCATTCTGCTTTTAACTCATCTTAACGAGATGCAAAGAATTCCCTAGGAGGATATTTTCTCAAAATTATAACCTAAGTGGAGTTTGATAACTAAAAGTTAAACATATATCTTAAAGAGTTTTGTTTGTTCATCTGCCAGTCCATTTCCTTATTTATTTAACTAGTTAAAAGTTCTTCACAACCGCATTTTTACCTAAATAACATTAACAGCTTGCATGATCATCATGTAGCGTAGCAGTTACTCTACTAGTTATAGTGATAATAAACACAAATTTTAATTTTAACTGAGTCTTTGTAGAATCTGAAGCATAAGATAGATTTTTCATTTCTGATTATGTCTATAATGTTTATCTACAGTTAAAAATAAATACTCAGATATTAACAATGAATCTTAATGATGTATTTTGTTTTTATTTCTGATGTTACTTTCATTAGTAAGGCTGGAAATCCACATGTTTACCTAATCATTAATTACTGACACATTTAGAGCTGCCAAAAATGCCCTTGAACTAGGCATTCAGGTATTTTGCCTTCCAAAGGCTGAGGTCAAAGACAAATTGCAGATTTTGTCTGAATATAAAGACCCAAACAAAAATTGAATACATGTCTGCTTACCACCATTGCCTCCACCATTGCCTCCAAAAGACAACCCTGCTTTATTATTAGTCATATATTAATTATTAACTGGTTTTTCCTTCTTTATAAAAATTTCCTCTGTCCCTTCTTTGAATGCTGCTCCATGGGAATACTGATTCTATCTTGTTCAACAGTGTGTTCCCTGGGCCCAGAAACATCTCTGGCACATAGCAGGAGTCCAGTGAATCTTTGCTGAGTGAATGGACAGATGGATAACACAGAGCAGTATAGGCAAGAGATAATGGTGACTTGACTATTGCAAAAGAAATGTGGAAAGTAATTTTTTTTTTTTTTAGCATACAGCATCAATAGCCCCAGCTAAAGGATTGCATGATAGCAGATGAGGACAAATTATTAAGCAGGGTTGATATCCAGGTTCTGGACTGAGAAATTTTTGTATCTTCAGTGTTTAGTATCCAGCCTAACACATAGTAGGTACCTTATTGATGTTTGTTAAATTAGTGAATTGACTCAAGCTTGGACTTCGAAAGCTGAGCACTGAAGAATTGATGCTTTTGAACTGTGGTGTTGGAGAAGACTCTTGAGAGTCCTTTGGACTGCAAGGAGATCCAACCAGTCCATTCTGAAGGAGATCAGCCCTGGGATTTCTTTGGAAGGAATGATGCTAAAACTGAAACTCCAGTACTTTGGCCACCTCATGCGAAGAGTTGACTCATTGGAAAAGACTCTAATGCTGGGAGGGGTTGGGGGCAGGAGGAGAAGGGGACGACAGAGGATGAGATGGCTGGATGGCATCACTGACTCGATGGACGTGAGTCTGAGTGAACTCCGGGAGTTGGTGATGGACAGGGAGGCCTGGCGTGCTGCGATTCATGGGGTTGCAAAGAGTCAGACATGACTGAGTGACTGAACTGGACTTTGATAGATTTGATTAGCAGTTATGAAATTGACAAGCATTCTGGACATGATAATCCCAAATCTGTGCCCACTGCTGATACCTGATGCTCCCATTGCTTCCCAGTGGCTGAACACTGCAGGCAGAGGCCACTGAGGGGCAGCGTGGTGAACTTTACTGGCGGGAGGAGAGAGCCAGGGAAGTATGATTATCATCGCTGTCATTTGAACTGGGGTTTCAGCCAGGTTGCTATAAAGCTTTTCAGTACCTCACTTTCTTCCCCAGAGGAAAATGAAGAACGCTAATTTAGAAAAATACGGCAAATTTTCAAATTAATTATTGGAACAGTATCTGAACCATGAAAAAATTCTGCTTCCAAAAGAGGATTAAAAAAGAGCATAACGGCACTAATTGTCATAGAGTCTTTGCTACATTTTATAGATTTTTCATTTTGTAAAGCAGTGATTCATTTCAAAGGGAAAAAGTTGAACAGCAATTCCAACGAAAAGTTAAATTAATACAGACATTAGCCCAGACTCTACACGGGTGATGTTGGCAGGCTACATGAAGCTCTTGCTCCCGTGGACACTACACATGGGAAGATAACCTCCCGATTTCTTCGCTGCTATAGTCATTTACTACATTGTGAGCTCTGATGTGTCCTCATCCTGGAATTCATAATGTGGCTTCATGGGTTTGCTGGCCCTCCAATTAGCCACTTTTCCTGCCTGATTTCTTAAGAAAGGGACAAAGCTATTTGAATGTGGCCATATCCTGCACAATATGGAGTCTGTCATTTTTCCCCTCTCAATGATTTTACAAATAATGATGTGCTGAGCAGAGGGAAGATAACCATTTCAGCATATGCCCACCAATCATCTCTTATTGTTTTCAAAGAATGAGCAAGTGTTCTTCTACACTTTGGGTCAAAATGATTTTTTTTAAAAAATGGCTAGAGTCATATGCACGCCTATGTGGAAAAGTTTCACTTTTAGAATCAACAAAATCATTGTATCCTCTCCCCACTGACCTCACTCCATCAAATCTCCATCATCTGTAATGAGTCTGAAAGCCTGTAAGCCTGACATTCTTTTCCCACCCTCCCTGCCCCCACTCTCGCTGGTTCTGTGGACTTCAGGTGACCACATGATAACACAGGGGACTGGGAAAATAACAGGCCTCAGAAGGGACAGGCCTGCCTTCAAATCTTGTTTCAGTCCCATCATTGCTGTTTGACCCTAGGAAAGTTGCTTATGTTCATCTGTGCAATGGGTTTCTTAATGAACACCACGCGAGGCATTAGAGATGGTGCACGCCTTTGAGATGCAGATGAAGTTCCTGTCATGACTGATCACAGCTGTCACTGTTGCTGCCTAAATCCTCAGAGCACCCCGATTCGTTCATTTATCAATAGGATCATCTCCCCTTGAGTTCTATATTGTGAAACTGTCTCATATTCCATATATTAAACATCTCCCTGTCATTCCTCATTTATTCATTTAACAAATATGAGCTGTGAAATGATTATGTGTTGGGTCTGGCATGAGTCCAGCTATCCTAGAAATCCCTGCTTTGCGGAAGACTGTGTCAGGCTGCCTTTGGGTATTAAGAAAAATCCAGGGTATCCTTTATTTAAATATCTATATTCATTTCAATATTAACCAACTTGTTGGGTGCTCCTATTTTGGAAAGCATGGTGCTAGCACTAGAATAAGGTACAGACCAGAAGGAGTTTTTGATCTAATAGTTGATGCAGCTATAGGCAAAGTATTTCAAACAAGTGACTTAATAAACTTCACCTCATGGCAAATAGATGGGGAAAAAATGGAAACGGTGATAGAGGTTATTTCCTTGGGGTGCAAAATCACTGTGGATGCTGACTGCAGCCATGAAATTAAGACACTTGCTCTTTGGAAGAAAAGCTATGACAAACTTAGCATATTAAAAAACAGAGACATCACTTTGCTGACAAGTGTCCATATAGTCGAAGCTATGGTTTTACCAGTAGTCATATATAGATGTGAGAGTTGGACCACAAAGAAGGCTGAGCGCCAAAGAATTGATGCTTCTGAAACATGGTGCTGAAGAAGACTCTCAAGAGTCCCTTGGGCAGCCAGGAGATCAAACCAGTCAATCATTAAGGAAATCAATCCTGAATACTCATTTGAAGGACTGATGCTAAAGGTGAAGCTCCAAAACTTTGGCCACCTGATGCAAAGAGCCGACTCACTGGAAAAGACCCTGATGCAGGGGAAGATTGAGGGCAGGAGGAGAAGAGAGCAACAGAGGATGAGATGGTTGGATGGCACTGCTGACTCAATGAACATGAGTTTGAGCAAACTCTGAGAGACACTGAAAGACAGAAAAGCCTGGCCTGCTGCAGTCCATGGGATAGCAAAGAGTCAGATATGACTGAGCAACAACTTAATAAATACATTCATAATTTAGGTCTGGAGTCTTAGATTTTATATCCTCTATCATGGGAAGCCATATAAAATCTGAGGGGCCATAGAGGGAAAATATATATATATAACATATTCAAATATATATATATGTTAACACTTATGTAAGATTACAGCTTTCTAGACAAACAAAATATATAGTTTATATGTTCAATAAAGCACCTAAAACTGTTATGTCTAGATATATTAATACAATTCCCATTTTTTAGATGTGATTGTTTTATTTTTGTTTGTTTGTTTCTCTTAATCTCTGAACTGTTAGGTCTCAGATTTTCTAATCCCAAATATTCTGAGACAAGATTACAGCCCACGCCTGATTCTCTAGGGAATTCTGAGACAGATGGAGCATGGATAATTGGTATCTGCAAACAGTATATCACATCTTGCTTCAGTCAAAAGTTCTTGTACTTTTCCTACTGAACTTTTGGCCAGACCTATTGACAAACAGCAAAGTAGATGGAATCTGCTAGTGAGCATGAGCCCAGGGGCTCTGAACCCAACCCAACTGCACTGAGAATTTAGAAATGTAGGAGAGGATCCAATGCTTGGCCAACCCAGAGGGAGGAGAAGTATTTGGCCAGGAGCCCTTGCAGGAGCCTGTTCACCAAGCAGGATTATAGAGCAGTGGAGGGAGCCAGGAGTGTCTGTCAGGCTCTGTGAACCCAGATGTGGTCTGCTCTGTGAGGATAATTAAAACCTCATCCTGAAAGGAGTGGCCCAGTCTTCTGAGTGTTCAGAATATATGAAAAATTTCCAGAAATGATTTTACATTTAATTGCAATTAACTAGTTGCTGCTGCTGCTGCTGCTAAGTTGCTTCAGTCATGTCTGACTCTTCGCGACCCCATGGACTGCAGCCTACCAGGCTCCTCCATCCATGGGGTTTTCCAGGCAAGAGTACTGGAGTGGGGTGCCATTGCCTTCTCCGAATTAAGTAGCTACTGTGTGCAAATCTCCATGTATGCGGCTGTAACTTGGTGTTTTGCATGACCTTGATTCTGCTTTTATTCTCCTCAAGAAAGTCCACCAGCAAAATCCGGTTGTTAGGGAGAGGAAAGTGCTCTGTTTGTCATTACTGAACTGAAATGCTTCCATCAACCTTGAATTACAGGAAGAATCTCCTGTACTTAGCTATTGTTTGCATCATCGTCGCCATCATTATTCCAGGCTCCTGAAGGAGAGACGAGAGTGCTTCTTGTAATGCCAACTGTGATTTGCATGTTCATAGAAGGTTTGAAGTTTCAGAAATTAAATGTCGGGGTGTAAAATTTTCTTGAAGGAAGAAAGTATGATTGCATCGAACTTTCAAAGTACAATCAAAGTCTAAAGGAAATATAATTATTATTGTCGGTTTATCACCTCAAACATGTTGTTGTAAATGTCATTATATCAGATGAGTTTGGTAACAGGTTTTCCATTTTGCACTTTATTTGACAAGGTGATTCATTGTTTAGTGCAGTTTAAGATGTCAGTCCTTCTGGAAGGAATTGAGCTGAGCTGATGTGCATAAGAACATTCTTCCATCAAAGTATATGATTAAAGAAGGGTTAGACTCCTGAAATATTGTTTCCAAACTTGCTGTGAATAAGAGTAGTTTCTTTGTCGAGATATAATTTATCACAGTTTGCTACATCTGGGAAAGTGTATGTAGACTACACATGCAGCTATGGCATTTTGCATAGATCTAAGTCTCTGCACAATTGTCCTCCTTTGAATGAGTTTGTCTGCAGCATGGAAACCTAGTTAGTAACTGAAGTTGTGTGCTTTTGTGGGCTTCCCAGACATGACTGAAGCGACTTAGCAGCAGCAGCAGCAGCAGGTAGCTCAAAGGTAAAGAATCTGCCTTCAATGCTGGGTTCTATCCCTGGGTCAGGAAAATTCCCTGGAGAAGGGCATGGCAACCCTCTCCAGTATTCTTGCCAGGAGAATCCCATGGATAGAGGAGCCTGGTGGGCTACAGTCCACGGGGTCGCAAAGAGTTGGACACAACTGAGCGACTAGCACACATACACACCTCACAATAAACTTGGGTGATAGAGTAAATATTTGGCTCAACATCTTTGTAGGCAATATGTTGGATTAGTATGTGTTAGTCACCCAATATAAGTAGTTCACAACAGAGCATCCAGCTTTTGAGCCCCAAAAGGGAGCCAGAATATTCTTTTTGCCATTATGATGATGCCAAAAGCATTTCCTTTTTCTCTTTGTTAAAGTCTTACACCAAATTTTTGAATAAGAGGGCTTCCCTGATAGCTCAATGCAGGAGACCCTGGTTCAATTCCTGTTTTGGGAAGATCTGCTGAACAAAGGATAGGCTACCCACTATCTTCTTTTTGCCATTATGATGATGCCAAAAGCATTTCCTTTTTCTCTTTATTAAAGTCTTACATCAAAATTTTAAATAAGAATGTAGATCTTTGTAATAAAAAACACCATTTATATATACCCATGAAGAACCAGGAATCGGACTAATTAATACATTATTTCTCATATTCAAGACAACCTTGCCATTTATTTGCATCCTCATTATACAACTGAGGGATCTGAGACTCTGAAAGTGTAAGTAATTTGCCTAAAGACATACAGGTGTTGAGTGAAAGAGCTGGGATTTGTCACCCCGAGACCCCAGTGCCCGAAGTTCTTCATCTTCTGTGGTTGGTGAGTGTCTAAAGCACATCAAACACGCCTTTTTTTTTTTTTTTTTTTTTAGTAGTGTTGCCTATAGGTTTTAGTGCTTGCTTGGGCAATTCCTATATTTATATAGAGTATCTTTCAAAATTCCTCTTGGTACCTGACTGTTAGTATCTTGTTGTAGGTGCAACTGTTTACATCAAACAGAACTGAAAGATGGAACATTCTTGGGACTTCCCTGGTGGTTCAGTGGTTAAGAATTCACCTGATAATTCAGGGGACACGGGTTTGATCGCTGGTCCAGGAAGATTCCACATGCCGTGGAGCAACTAATCCCATAAAGCCCTGGTGCCAAAAGCCCTTTCTCCACAAGAGAAGCCACTGCGATGAGAAGCCCCGTCACCGCAACTAGAGAAAGCCCGTACTCAGCAACAAACACCTAGTACAGACAAATACAAACAAAAACTTTTAAAAAGCTGGACCATTCTTTCTTTTCTTTTCCCAAATTCAAATACATGCTGATTTCAACAAAGATCAAAATGGCCCAAAGCTCTTAGAGGGAAATTAGATATAAAGGAACTCCCAAGTATTTTCCAATACTATTATTTAGTATTGACCAGGTAGAGAATGTCATGTGATAAAATTCCTTTTTAAAACTGGACAGGCTTTTTATGAGAGATGTAATGACCAACATTTGATAATACAAAATAATTGTATTTATGCAATTGTCATTAAAAATGACAGATATGTCATGGCTGAATAATATCTTCTCCAATGATAAAAGAAGAGGCAGGTTTAATGCTTATATTGGTTTAAGGTTGAAATATTTTCAAGGCCTCCTCCCCACCAGTTTGTCTTGAGGACAGGGGAGTCCAGGATAATTTGCATGGCTCTAAGTCCTGTGTGGGCTCTGCTTCTTGGAGTTGGAATCAAGACTCCAAATTTGGGATCTGCTGAAATACTCAGGTATCCCAAACTAGAGGAGGAACTCCTATGACTTCCTGTTTACATTATGGCAGCAGAAGCTTTGAAACCTCAGGTTTGTATATGTATTTAACCATAGATTTCTTGTGTGATGTTACCAAAAATCAAGCCATCTCCAGGTACAAGGGCTTGTTTTCCTTTCCATTTAGATTTTTTAAATGTTTATCAGTATTCATATGTCTGCCCACACATATCTACCAACAAATACACACTTTATGGTTTCAAATGCAGTAATAGAATTAAAGCACTAATCATATATCCCATAAATAACACATTGCTTGGGAAGCAATAGAGCACTGTAGAGTGTGTGGTGTCAGATGTTGGACTCAGATCCCAGTTCTACTTCCATACTATTTCTGAGACTTTGGGCAATTATTTAACTTCTCTCTTCTCAGCTTCTCCATATTTAAGTGGTGTCTACTTCATAGATTTATATGGGTAATATTTGTAAAGCACCTAGGAGAGTATTTGGGCACATACCGAGTGGTATATAACTATTTGCTTAGTAAGATTTTTTTTCTTGAGGCAATATGATTATCTATTACCTAACATCCCTTAGAATGTCTGTTATCAAGTCAAAACTATAATGAGGTATTACCTCACACTGGTCAGAATGGTTGGCCATTATAAAAAAAAAAAAATCAACAAACAATAAATGCTGGAGAGGGTGTGAAGAAAAGGGATCTCTTTTACACTGTTGGCAGGAATATAAATTTATACAGCCACTGTAGAGAACAGTATGGAGGTTTCTTAAAAAAAAAAAATCCAGGAATAGAACTCCCATATTACCCAGCAATCCCACTCCTAGGCATATACCTGGAGAAAAGCATAATTCCAAAAGATACATACACCTCAGTGTTCACTGTGGCACTATTTGCAATAGCCAGGACATGGAAGCAACCTAAATGTCCAGAGGAATGAATGAAGATGTGGTACATATATACACTGGATACCACTCAGGAATGAAATTGGGTCATCTGCAGAGGCATGGATGGACCAAGAGACTATGAAGCACAGAATGAAGTGAGTCAGAAAAAGAGAAACAAATATTGTATATATCCACAGAATATATGTGGAATCTAGGAAAATAGTTCAGAGGCACCTAGTTGCAAAGCAGAAATAGAGACACAGACATAGAGAAGAAGCGTATGGACACCAAGGTTGTAAAGAGGGTGGGATGAACTGGGAGATTGGAATTGACATACATTCACTACTATGTGTAAAACAGACAACTAGTGAGAACCTACTGTATAGCACTGGGAGAAAAAAAGAAGGTACGATCTGTTTATAGATCATATATTCAGTTAACTTTAAAAACACATTCCAGTATACATTAGGTGCTGGCAAATACTGTTTGATTCCACTTATATGAGGTACCTAGAAGAGTCTAATTCATAGAATCCAGAAGTACATTGGGAGTTGCTTGGGGATGTGCGGAGGGGAGACGGGGGCCTTCCTTAGTGTTTAATAGGGACAGAGCTTCCGCTTAGGAAAGTGAAAAATTTAAGAGATGGATGATGGTAAGAGTTGCATGACAATGTGAATGTACTTATTGCCACTGAACTGTACAGTTAAACATGGTTAAAATAGCTTGTTTTATGTGACTTTTACCACAGTAAAAATATTTAAATAAAAAAAGATAGGAAATAGCTAAGGGTAAGAATATGAGGAAAAGAGAATACTTGTGCACTGTTGGTAAGAAGGTAAATTGTGCAGCCACTATAGAAAATAGTATCCAGGTTCCTCAAAAAAGTAGAACCACCACATGATTCAGGAATTCAACTTCATGGTATTAATATTTATTTGAAGAAAAATGAAAACACTAAGTTGGAAAGGTATCTGTTGCATGTCCACTGTATATGAACATGTCACATGCTCATTACAATAGCCATGATGTGGAAACAACCTGCCTATTGATAGATGAATGGATAAATAAACCCTGATGCACACACACTCAGGAGTATTCAGCCATAGAAAAGAAAGGAAGTAAAATGTCAGAGAAAGACAAATGTTCTTTGATGTCACTTATATGGGAAACAGTGGAAACAGTGTCAGACTTTATTTTTGGGGGCTCCAAAATCACTGCAGATGGTGACTGCAGCCATGAAATTAAAAGACACTTACTCCTTGGAAGGAAAGTTATGACCAACCTAGATAACATATTCAAAAGCAGAGACATTACTTTGCCAACAAAGGTCCATCTAGTCAAGGCTATGGTTTTTCCAGTGGTCATGTGTGGATGTGAGAGTTGGACTGTGAAGAAAGTTGAGCGCAGAAGAATTGATGTGTTTGAACTGTGGTGTTGGAGAAGACTCTTGAGAGTCCCTTGGACTGCAAGGAGATCCAACCAGTCCATTCTAAAGGAGATCAGCCCTGGGATTTCTTTGGAAGGAATGATGCTAAAGCTGAAACTCCAATACTTTGGCCACCTCATGCGAAGAGTTGACTCATTGGAAAAGACTCTGATGCTGGGAGGGATTGGGGGCAGGAGGAGAAGGGGATGACAAAGGATGAGATGGCTGGATGGCATCACCGACTCGATGGATGTGAGTCTGAGTGAACAAGGGGAGATGGTGATGGACAGGGAGGCCTGGCGTGCTGCAATTCATGGGGTCACAAAGAGTCGGACACGACTGAGTGACTGAACTGAACTGATATGTGAGTGTGTAAAGTGACGTTGCTCAATCATGTCCGACTCTTTGCGACCCCGTGGACTGTAGCCCACCAGGCTCCTCTGTCCATGGGATTTTCCAGGCTAGAGTATTGGAGTGGGTTGCCATTTCCTTCTCCAAAGGATCTTCCCAACCCAGGGATCAAACCTGAGTCTCCTGTGTTGCAGGCAGACACTCTACCCTCTGAGCCACCAGGGAAGCCCTTGTGAATGTGTAATCTATAAAACAAAAACATTCTCAGAGATACAGAAAACAGACTAGCGGTTGGCCAGGACAGAGGTAAGGGGTGGGGTGGGCACACTGAATAAAGGGGGTCAAAAGGTATGAACTTCTAATTATAAAATAAGTAAGTCATGGGATGTAATGTACAGCATGGTGACTGTAATTAACAATGTCTGGCACATGCCAAAGTTTCTAAGAAAGCAGATCTTAAACATTTTCATAAAGAAAAAAATTGTATACAAATTGTATTGTATGCATGCTGACAGATGGGAGTCAGATTTTTTGCAGTGATCATTTCACAGTATATACAAATATTGAACCGTTATTTTGCATACTTGAAACTAGTATAATGTTGTATATCAGCACACCTCAAGAAAAATGATCGTAATGGATTAGGAAATATGTACTTAGAAGCATAGTTTGTGGAACATTAACTCTTTTACATTTGTGCTTGATCCTCCTAAGGAGGCAATTTCAAATCTTGAAAGATGATGCTGTGAAAGTGCTGTACTCAATATGCCAGCAAATTTGGAAAACTCAGTAGTGGCCACAGGACTGGAAAAGGTCAGTTTGCATTCCAATCCCAAAGAAAGGCAATGCCAAAGAATGCTCAAACTACCGCACAATTGTACTCATCTCACACGCTAGTAAAGTCATGCTCAAAATTCTCCAAGCCAGGCTTCAGCAATACATGAACCGTGAACTTCCTGATGTTCAAGCTGGTTTTAGAAAAGGCAGAGGAACCAGAGATCAAATTCCCAACATCTGCTGGATCATCGAAAAAGCAAGAGAGTTCCAGAAAAAACATCTATTTCTGCTTTATTGACTATGCCAAAGCCTTTGACTGTGTGGATCACAAGAAACTGTGGGAAATTCTGAAAGAGATGGGAATACCAGATCACTTGACCTGCCTCTTGAGAAACCTATATGCAGGTCAGGAAGCAACAGTTAGAACTGGACATGGAACAACAGACTGGTTCCAAATAGGAAAAGGAGTACGTCAAGGCTGTATATTGTCATCCTGCTTATTTAACTTCTATGCAGAGTACATCATGAGAAACGCTGGGCTGGAAGAAGCACAAGCTGGAGTCACGATTGCCAGGAGAAACATCAATAACCTCAGATATGCAGATGACACCACCCTTATGGCAGAAAGTGAAGAGGAACTAAAAAGCCTCTTGATGAAAGTGAAAGTGGAGAGTGAAAAAGTTGGCTTAAAGCTCAACATTCAGAAAACGAAGATCATGGCAGCTGGTCCCATCACTTCATGGGAAATAGATGGGGAAACAGTGGAAACAGTGTCAGACTTTATTTTTGGGGGCTCCAAAATCACTGCAGATGGTGATTGCAGCCATGAAATTAAAAGATGCTTACTCCTTGGAAGAAAAGTTATGACCAACCTGGATAGCATATTGAAAAGCAGAGACATTACTTTGCCAACAAAGGCTCGTCTAGTCAAGGCTATGGTTTTTCCAGTGGTCATGTATGGATGTGAGAGTTGGACTGTGAAGAAGGCTGAGTGCGGAAGAATTGATGCTTTTGAACTGTGGTGTTGGAGAAGACTTTTGAGAGTCCCTTGGACTGCAAGGAGATCCAACCAGTCCATTCTGAAGGAGATCAGCCCTGGGATTTCTTTAGAGAGAATGATGCTAAGCTGAAACTCCAGATCTTTGGCCACCTCATGCGAAGAGTTGACTCATTGGAAAAGACTGTGATGCTGGGAGGGATTGGGGGCAGGAGGAGAAGGGGACGGCAGACGATGACATGTCTGGATGGCATCACTGACTTGATGGACGTGAGTCTGAGTGAGCTCCAGGAGTTGGTGATGGGCAGGGAGGCCTGGTGTGCTGTGATTCATGGGGTCTTAAAGAGTCGGACAGGACTGAGTGACTGAACTGAACTGAAGGTAGAAGTCACCTTTTACTGTGGATTGGCTTCTGCATCAGGGTAAATACAAAAGAATCAAAAGTCTGTACATAAGGCAAATTGGTTTGACTGTTATAATTTTAAACTACTGTTCCTAGAGATACTAAGTGGTGGTGATCAGACAAATAAACTGCTTAAATCCAAGACCAACCCTGGACAATTCACCTAATGTTCCTGAGCCTTAGTTTCTTCATCAATAAATCAGAAATACGAATATATCTACTGATTAGGTTGTTATGAGAACCAAATAAGTTAACTTTTGTCAATCACTATTAACTTACAGTGCTTTAGTCAGTAACAGCTATGTTTTATATTAATCTGTATAGTTTTATGATTTGAGTCCCTTGTCCACATTCTCTCATCTTATTGTCAAGGATAAGTGTAAATGGTATCAACTGACTACATTTAAACTGGGATAATGCTTGAGAATGCCAGTGGGCCACATTAAGAGGTGAGTAAGCTCATAGGTATACATGTTCTGATGGTCAGATTTTTATACAGTAACGTGCAAAGTTTATATTTCCGTATTTTTAAAAATATGTGGCGAAATCATAGTGAATTTAGACAACCAAGAATAAAATAAAATATTGAGGAAATAGGAAACCGACCCTGGGACAAAAGATGGAAAGGATTGGCCTTATTTACCTGAAAAGAGACTGATAAATTACTTAGTCAAGATTTTGAAGAATAGCTTTTATGAGAGTTTTATTTTCATATATGAGAAGATTAAGGAACTGACTGTAGATACTCATCAGCAAAGTGGACAATGTGAGGACTTCTGTCCATGAATGATGGACGTTTCTACCACAGGACAGTCTCTTAACCTCTAAAAGTCTTAAAACATGAGATAAACTATCACTATCTTGGATATTTAGAATAACTAAATCTAATTCCTTGGAGAAGGTAATGGCACCCCACTCCAGTACTCTTGCCTGGAAAATCCAATGGATGGAGGAGCCTGGTAGGCCGCAGTCCATGGGGTCACTAAGAGTTGGACACAACTGAGTGACTTCACTTTCACTTTTCACTTTCATGCATTGGAGAAGGCAATGGCAACCCACTCCAGTGTTCTTGCCTGGAGAATCCCAGGGACGGGGGAGCCTGGTGGGCTGCCGTCTGTGGGGTTGCACAGAGTCGGATACGACTGAAGTGACTTAGCAGCAGCAGCAGCAGCAGCAAATCTAATTCCTAGGGATGAAAAGTGAGACCTGATAACCACAAACTACGCCAAGATTTGATTTTGCACATGGAAGACCTAGGGCTTTCCAAACTCGGCTCTGTTCATCACCACCATGCGGGGCCACTGTTATCTGAGGTTGGGCCTCTCAGCCCCCACGGTGGCCCATTACCACAAACAGCCTCCTCCATATACTCCAGAGTAGAATATCATCACTTCTTATGTGTGCCATGGGGTGAAAGCATAGGAAATCACTGACTTCATTGTGTAATGGTCGGAAAAAGAGGTGGCATCTACACACAAATATTGTCAATTTACTGAAAACCTTTTGGAGACTAAACATAACCTTGTGATATGCATATGGGAGCCAGGACAGAAATGAGAAAATTAAGGAATTTACAGTATTCATTATTCAGACTGCTTAGGTGTTCTTTGGATTTTCCTTAGGAAAAGAACATTAGAGGAATTCAACTGGAACATTACAATGACTTGGCCAATGTGACAAGGTCTGTCACTTCATGACAAGTGCTGATGGAGCCCATCCATTTCCAACAATCTGTACCTTGAAAATCTGGAGTGATACGATTCCAAATTTTCTTGACAGAAAGCCAAGACAACCTCTTGAGCTAAAGGACACAGATCACATTCATCATGTTCTTTGACTTTTTGTCTCTTCCTTTTGTGTTTCCAGTTTTATGCTTAGGAACTTTGTATTTGATCATAATCAGAGTAGAAAACATTCACCCACCAGTCATTCATTCTTTTATTTACCAGACACATAGAAAGAACATTTATAAGTTTATAGAATGACTGTTCAAAGTTTTGAATGATCCAATAAAACAGGTAATTGGGATCATGAGACAAACACTGAAATGACTATCATATAAGAGAATGTATAAGAAGCATCACGAGGGTGAATTGGGAAATAGTTTTGGACAACGGAAAAGGAGATGAGAAATCAGCATGCAGCATATCATTCTGAAGGTAAAATGCAGTCTTTCAATCAGTTAGAAGCATTTTAAGACTTTTCACGGAACTTATTGATTTATCATTGGTCATCGAATCCATAAAGAGGCCTAAGTGTATGATCTCAACATAGACTCAAGGCTTATAATTCTCTCTCAGGGCCATTACTGCTGGACAGTATGGTACAAATTAACGTGGCTAGGATGAGCCTTCTTTTTGACAGATGAAATGTCTCGTCTAAATGGCATAAAACAGGGCTGGATCCCAAGTGCCCTCCTTTTAATTTTATAACTGAACAAATTGGTTGTGTTTAGATGTCCCAGCCACAGCAGGACAAGTCCCTCTCATGTGTTGATGACATACTTTCCTATATGGTTACAAAGTGGCTTTGACAAGCAATTCAGCCTATTGGCCAACTTATGTCAGAAAAAAAGATGCTAAGTATTAATTCTCCTAAAAACAAAAGTGATCCATTTTGGCAGGCATACTTTGACATCTTAATGGATAATGTTAAACTAGTCTGCTCAACTGATGCCATATGTAATTCCTTAGGGTAAAATCTGTGATTCACCTGGTTAACTCTTGGCATTCTGTTGGTCTTAAACATTTGACATGAGTCATGTTAAGGATATTCTGTGGTCAAGACAGATTTTTGGTACTTCTTATCTTCAAAACCTTCTAAGACAGGCCATCTCCTTTGTACCTTGTGATACAAAATTCCAGCATTTTCATCAATCTGTGTAAACAGTGAGTTGCTTTGTGAGAACTGTCCTTGATCTATTAAAAAGTGCTCATCTGGCTTACTGTTTTACAGAGGTAAAGTGACTCTCCATTAAGATAAAAATATCAGACAAGTCTTTTTTATTTTCACAGGGAAACAGCATCTGTCACCTACACATCTGATCTTTTTTTCAATCAGAAATGTGGATTCATGTTGATGTATGGCAAAACCAATACAATATTGTAATTAACCTCCAATTAAAATAAATAAATTTATATCAAAAAATGTGGACTATCTGTGAGTAGATCTAGATAGCAATCTCAAATTTGAATTACATTATTACTCATCTTCTGTCAAAAAGCCTGGCTGAGACTATCAATGCTTAGAAGGAATTGTTGAAGGGAACCACCGATCAGGCATTTTCAAGATTCTTCAAACTACAACTATGCTGTGTCCTTACTTATCATAAGAAGTAGTTCTATGCAGACACTGGGGGAAGGAGAGGGTAGGATGAATTGAGAGAATAGCATTGAAACATACACATTATCATGTGCAAAATTAGATAACCAGTGGGAATTTGCTGTATGATGCAGGGAGCTCAAATCTGGTGCTCTGTGACAACCTAGAGGAGTGGGATGGGGTGGGAGGTAGGACAGAGGGTTCCAAGAGAGAGGAGACATAGGTATACCTGCTGCTGCTGCTGCTGCTAAATCACTTCAGTCGTGTCCGACTCTGTGCGACCTCATAGACGGCAGCCCACCAGCCTCCCCTGTCCCTGGGATTCTCAAGGCAAGAACACTGGAGTGGGTTGCCATTTCCTTCTCCAATGCAGGAAAGTGAAAGTGAAGTTGCTCAGTCATGTCCAACTCTTAGCGACCCCATGGACTGTAGCCCACCAGGCTCCTCCGTCCATGGGATTTTCCAGGCAAGAGTACTGGAGTGGGGTGCCATTGCCTTCTCCGATAGGTATACCTAGGGTTGATTAAAGTTGATGTATGGCAGAAACCAATACAATATCGTAAAGCAATTACACTCCAATTATAAATAAATAAATGAAAAAGAAAAACTTCTGGAAAACTATAAAAAGAAGTAGCTCTATGCAGCCTTTTTAAAAGTAGATTTAAATCATAGTATCTGTTATGTTATTCAATGGTCCCCAAATACAGACTCATTGGGCAAATTCCTCCCAAAACTCAGGTATAGGGAAAAAGTTATTTCCTTTTGTTAAACAAAGAATACTCTCATTGATCATGTTTTCTTCTTTACTTTAATTGCTGACAAACTCAGAGTAAAGTTTTATGCTTAGATTTAGTGCTTTCCCCTTGTTTGGATTTTCAAATAATTATTCCCTCACTGTTTTTATTTCTTGGCTCATGTCTTTTATTATATTAATAATTTCCCACTCAACTGTGATTTTTATTGTAAGGTACCTCATATCACATATCACTTGAGAAAGTAGGCAGTGTATAAACATATATGAAAAACATCATCTCTTCAACATAGCCTGGTTAGTGACTGTTTGGAGCAATGACTAAGAAAGTGTGGTCAATGTAATACCTGTAGAAGAATCGCCTGATGTATGTGTTAAACAGACACTTAGGCTTTACCTCATGTCTACTGGATCGGAACAAAGGTGGGACTGGGAATTTTCATTTTCACAAGCTTCTCCAGTGCGTATTCTACAGATTAAGGACTGAGAACTCCAAAGTTACTAACCTTCCTTCAAAAGAAGGATACATCTTATATTTCCCAAGCATTGTCTCAGCTCTGTGTGTGTGTGCTCACTCGCTCAGTTGTGCCTAATTCTTTGAGAATCCATGGACTGTAGTCCCCCCTCAGGCTTCTCTGTCCATGGGATTATCCAGGCAAGAGTACTAGAGCAAGTTGCCATTTCCTCCTTCAAGGGATCCTCCCAACCCAGGAATCAAACCTGCATCTCTTGTGCTTCCTGCACTGGCAGGTGGAATCCTTACCACTGTGCCACCTGGGAAGCCCATCTGTAGCTCTAGTAGGTCAGAAATTTAGATGTTCACAAAATGCCTGGTTGAATGAAATGTGTAAGGAAAAGTGATAAACCCTAGGCCTCAAACAAGAATGAATAAGGAACTGGAAAATTATTACTATATACCACGTGTGAGTCATGGGGAGTATTGACACCAGGGTACCAGCAGGAATGGTAAATATTTAGAGATTTCAAACTGTGGGGAAGAGGGAACACAGGACTTTTCTAGTCACATTTTGGGGGTGAGAGAGACATCAGAGATATTCCAGAATTTGAATGTTGAACAAATGGAAAAATGTTAATGTCATTATGTGACATAGACAATCATATAAAAGTAAAAAAAAAAAAAAATACAAGTTTGGGTTTTAAAGTATGAGGTCCTAAGAAAACTAGTAGGTGAAAAGACAGTTGGATAAATGGGCCTAGTTCTAGAATTCTTGAGAAAAGCCAAGCTTAGTGATTAAATGCTGGAACGTTACACCTAGAGGTGAGTTGAAATCATAGACATAGATAATAACTCTGGAACTATAGAGTAAAATGCAAGGAAGGCTAAGAAAGAAATCAAGAGAAACACCTCCAGTGAAGAGAGGGACGAGACACATGTTAAAAAGTAGGAGGCAGAAAAGAGAATTGTGGGCTTCAGAAGTCAAAAGAAAAATGGTTTTCAAAAGAGGGTTTGAGTGCCAGATGCTCTTTTGCTGTCTGCTAGGATTATAATTTCCTGAGGAATTGTACTTGAGCCATTTGAGTAGAGTGGAGGGAACAAATGGGAGGGATAGAAACCTAGAATTCGGATAGTATAGGATGGAGAACTAGGATGGTCACAGGATCAGGAAGAAGGTTTGAGGATAAAGTCACTGCTAGACTCTATGGTGCCTTTTCAAAAACTAGGAAAATGTGACGCTTATAATGGGTAGACACTCCCACGTGTGCTGGCCTGACTTGGCCAGCAGAATACTGGACGGTTTCATCTTGTCTGGCCCCTTCAGCTAGGAGTTTTATGCTGAAGTTTTTGATGACAGCACATATTTAAGAATGTTTCTAGGCCTAGAAAAAGCATTTGTTTTTGGGGGTAAGGACAGCATGGAGTGTAACTAAGAAACAGGAGGATAAAGATAATTGATAAATCAAGGGGAGCATGAAAACACACACAGCTGCTTTTAGAAAACAGAGCAGATACAGCTATTTATACCAATACCTTACTTGAAATAAACGTCATTAATCTTTTCACATAATATGGGCATGAAATGGACTCCAGATCTCCTGTTATATTTACAAAAGGGCTTCAGAAAAGTTGTGAGTGCCATATAGTTACAACAAAGAATGAGGCAGATCTCAAGAATTGATATGGGATGATTTCCAGAGGATATTATTAAATGAAAAAAAATCAAAGGCAAAGGACACATTTGGTATGCCACCTTTTGTGCTTGAAAGAAAGGAAAATAAAAATATATTCATATATCTGCTTATTACTACAGAAAGAAGCAGAAGAAAAATAAGCCAGAAGACAACAGAATTTTGGACTTATAAGAGCTGATGGGAACCGAGGTTGATGAGCTAGGTAGGAAATGACAGTGTTTTTGAATATACCTTTTTAGGTAGTTTTGAGTTTGGAGAACATGTTAATATTCTACATATCTAAAAATAAAAATGTTAATAAGAACTGGAGGGAAGAAAAAAATAACTAAAAACTGAAAGGAAATGGAAACAAGTGAACTTAATTTTGTTTTAAATGAAAGTCATAATAAAAGGGAAGAAATAAAGAAGGGAAAAGAAGTGAGGGATGAAGGGGGGAAGAAAAAAGAGCCAATAACTAAGTAACAACATAACTTAGGAGCTTTGGAACACAGTGTTTGACCACACCCTCAGGAGCGGGGTTGGGAGTGTGGGAAAGAGAATGTGGGGATGGGGAGATTGCAAATGAATTCTGAACTCTTTTTTGCAGGTTTATTACAGTGAAGTGAAGTGAAGTCTCTCAGTCGTGACTGACTCTTTGTGACCCCGTGGACTGTAGCCCACCAGGCTCCTCCGTCCATGTGATTTTCCAGGCAAGAATACTGCAGTGGGTTGCCATTTCCTTCTCCAGGGGATCTTCCCGACCCAGGGATCGAACCCAGGTCTCCCGCACTGCAGACAGACACTTTAACCTCTGAACCACCGAAGCAATTCTGAAACCATTTTAATGGTATTGTGTTACTCAGCAAATGAGTAAATGTGTTGATGTTGGTATCCAGGGAGCTCACGATGGAAGAAGGGAATATCAAATGGGAAAAGTCAAGAAAGAATCTGTGGGATGTCACTGGAGGAACTGATGTGAACTCCTGGTTTCTAAGATCAGTCTATGTATGTGTATCTGTGGGTTTGCATGTGCATGTATACATCTCTGCATGTACATACACCTACACATATGAATATGAATATGCCTTTGCACATACACATGTACATATATGTGTATACATATTTGTGTATTTGCTAGATTTGTCGACTGAAGGGTCAGAAAAGCAAAAACATCTCGGTAGCCCTAAGCAAACCTAGCACTCAGATCTTGGTCTCCAGTACCAACTCCTACGAAGGACCAAAGCTTTGCAAAGAAATGACTGATTAAAGGATTGGGGCAGGTAAGTACAAGGTAAGGTTGAAACATCTTGTCATACCAGAAAGTGAGAGATTGTTTAAAGATGTCATAAGAACTAAAGAGCAAGATTGAAAGGCTCCCTCTGGTCAAATCTGGGACAATTTCAGCACCAAAATAATTTGAGTATAGTGATGGATTATAAAATAATTGGGAAAAAAGAAATTCATGAATTCATACTTATAAATATATAAATAGGGGAAAAGGGAGAGATTTTATTACAGTGAAATATCAAGGGCCACTGCTAAGTGTGAAGAGAGTGGCAGAGTTGGAAAATCATAATTTTGCAGCCATCTTAGAAAGAATTGGGCGAGGTAAGTATTATCAATGGATGGTAAATAAATGGAAAATTTTGAGGAGGGGCAGGATGTTTACATGGTTTTACAGTGTTTCTCCATAAAATGTCCAAAATTAACATCACCAATGGGAAACAGATGAACACTATGTGTCTCTAGACAGGACACACCAGGAATGATAGAAAACCATCTATGTTGATTCCTGTTGAGAAATCATGATTTCAATCCAATCATGAGGAGAGATCAAACACAAAGTGAGGAATCATCTATTTTGCAAAGGGGGAATCATTCTTCAAAATTGCCAGTGTTATAAGAAGACAAAGAAAGGCTGAGGAAATGTTTCCAGGTTGAAGGAGATTAAAGAGAATGACAACTAAATTCAAGACTTAAATTATGTACAAAGAGGGAAAAGGATATTATTAAGGAAATTTATAAAATTGGAACATGCAAGGCAGATTCAATAAATAGATTTTGTATATTTTATATTTATATCCATAAATCTATCAACAACTGCACTATGGTTTCATAAAAGAACACACCTATATCCTTATGAAGAAATGCATAATGAAATATTTAGGGATAAAAGGCCACGATGTATATAATTTATCTTCAAATGGATTCAGAATAAAATCATATGGTTGGGTAAATACAAAAATGACAAAGCAAATGGGCTGAGATATTAACAATAGATAAACCTAGTTAAAGTGTACTATTTTTATTTTTGTAATACTTTGTAAATGTGAAGTTATTTTCTAATAAAACATTGAAAAAGTTTTCACTTGTTATTATTTAAAATATGTATAGTTAGGTGTGTTGTCAGCGTGAAACTCAGCAAATATGAGCCAGGAAATCTGCTATCTTAGAAAATATCTTTTGAAGATAATGAGAAATTTTGAGATGAATTTTTTACAAACTGAGACCTCAGTATTTACCCTTAAAATTACATTACCTTTAGGGGAAAAAAGACCTAAGTGAAGAAATGTCACATAAAAAGCCCACATTTTCATTCCATTAAATTAAAATTTAATTTATACTTACACTTTGAATTTTCCCTCTCCACCACCTCTTTCAGATATGAAACAAAATACATGAAAGGGAAATTGCATATTTTAAGTATTCTCAAGCAAAAATGTATGTTCCTACTAGAACATTAATCTCATCGTTCATAATTAACTATTGCATTTTTCTTTCATCAGGCTCTGACCTTTAAGGTGTTCCTGTTGTGTGTGTTTTTAATGTCTAACTTTTCTGGCAAATGTGCAGAGGTCATAATGAGGCATAATTATATACAGTATATAATTTTCTTTGGCCTTTTTCAAGTGCTAATTTAGCTATCATTTCTTCATATAGAATTTTTATAAGAAATACTTTTAAAAATGAAAGTCCTTTCTCCAGCTTTGGTATGAATTATATGTTCAGTAAGTAACACAGACAGGAAATTTAGTAACATACGTATAGATGTTAAGTGAACTCTGTAAAATAAATTCTTATTTATATAGATGGAAATGAGTTTCTGAAACAGCTTTTTCCCTCCATACTCTGCTTTTATGAAAAGGAGACAAGTAATAACTAGCCTGTTATATGATCAGGCCACTCAAGATGGCTGTTCGCTTGCTATCTGTATATCCTCTGCTCAACCAGTCCCTGTCTCATCTACATGCTACTCCCCTGACCGACCTCCCCTCTTAAATCATGGAGTCTAATCAGTAAATGCCTGTGTACTTGCCCACGGTCCCAGCCAGTGATTATTCTGATTTTCAGATCAGAATTATCTCCACTATGATACCTTATCAGAGGGGTGGTGAAGGGTACCCACCTCTGCTGGTTTCCCTGGCAACCGATGAGCCAACTTGCTGTCAATTCCCTCTATAACTGTTACTCTTCCTCTTCTCCTGTTGGTAAAAACAACTTCCATGTCCAGTTCACCACCTGCCGCACACAGTGGGGCGCTGCTCCAGGATTTTGCTTTAGAAGCGGAAGACCCCTCCTCCCCCATCTATTAAAAATTACTGTTATCTCCGTCACTGACTCTGAGCTCTTTCTTTGCTCTTGAGCTGGTTAAGTACAGGGCTTGCAGGCCTCTAGGGTGCAGGCCCCCACCTACCTTTCCAGTCCTCAGTTGCCTTATTGTAAAATGGGCATGCATAAAGCAGGATGAAATAATGAGATCTGCAGCAACACGGATGGATCTAGAGATCGTCATACTGAGTGCAGTAATTCAGACACAGCAAGACAAATATCGTATGATCTAGCTTATCTGTGGAATCTAAAAAAATGGGGAAAAACGAACTTATCTACAAAACAGAAATAGAGTTATAGATGTAGAAAACAAACTTACGGTTATCAGGGGTAAGGAGGGGAGGGATAAATTGGGAGACTGGGATTCACATAAACACACTACTATCTATAGAATATGTAACTCATAAGGACCTCCTGTATAGCACAGGGAACTCTACTCAGTACACTCTGTAATGACCCGTATGGGAAAGTAATTTAAAAGGGAGCAGCTATTTGTGTAACTGATTCACTTTGCTGTACACTGGAAACCAACACAACACTGTCAATCAACTGTACTCCACTACATTTTTTTTTAATGGGCATAAAATTAGCATAGTGACTGGCACATAGTGGGTAGTCAAAAGATATTATTTTTATTAATTATATTGATTTAAAAAATAATATCCAGGGTGTGTTTACTGTCTTAACCTGATTTCCTATAACTTATTTGTCCAACTAAATAATAACTGGTCATCATTATGATAATGCTGAATCATCAAAGATTAAATTTTAAAACTGTTTAGGGCTTCCCTGGTTGCTCAGGGGTAAATTAAAGAATCTGTCTGCCAATGCAGGAGACACAGGTCCGGCCCTGGGTCAGGAAGATCCCACATGCTGTGGAACAACGAAGCTTCTGTGCCACAATTATTGAGCCTGTGCTCTGGGGCCCGAGTTCTGCAAGAAGAGAAACCACCACATTGAGAAGCCTTTGCACAACAACTAGGGTGACGCCCTGGCTCACCGCAACTAGAGAAAAGCCCGCACAGGGATGAAGGCCCCACACAACCGAAAATAAATAAAATCTTTAAAAAAACTTAAGTTGCCAGGAAATCACACGACTTAATCAGATTCTTAGGGTAAGAGGAATATTCTGGTGTTCAGTTATTCACAATCAGAATCTGTCATCTTTTATTTTTTAAATATAGCAATTAAGTATTTCATTCATGTTGAAGAATACCTCTTAACCTTCAAATAGTTAGCAATTTTACTGTCTATAAACTATTTTTCCATATAATTTTCATCATTAGTATAAGAGAATACTCTTAAACTTAGAACACTAAAAAATATATTTAGAAAATGGGCAAGTAGTATATATGTAAAAAAAGAACTATTTCCTGAAAAATTAAGGAGCTTTCATTTTACAAAACCTGGCTGTAAGCATCGTCAGTCATTTGAGATTGGCAGGCATGAGAGAACCTGTGTGAAGACTGATTTGACTTTCACACCATTGTAATGACAAGATGAAATTCAGCAATGTGAATTTCTCTATAAAAAGACACTTTAAACTAAATGAAACATGCTTGCAAGCAAGCAAACACACACACACAGAGGGAATTATTTGTCTTGAATTGCTGACAGTGTAAGTAACTTGATCAACTAATAGTACCAGACTAATTCTATAAACCTTAGAGCATTTTTTATAAACCAGTGGTTAGGGAATATTGGGATTTAAAGAGGATCTTCTGCATTTTTATGTTGTTAATGCCTTAAATCATTTTAGTCCTTGAATGAATGTTGCTGAATAATATTTGTTTCATGGCTGTAATGGCCCATTTTTTATAGGGAGGTGGGATTTTTTTTTTTTAATTGGAGGTTAAGTGTAAGGACAAATAAATATTTTAGTAATTTTAGTATAGTTTTCACAAAATCATTTTGTTAATGAATTAGTTATTACTTTTAGTAAGTTAATAAAATCCATTAATATGTCTCTTGATGGTGTGGAAAAACAGCAAATTTTACACCTGGTGATCCAAGTCCAAATTTGCCACACAAAATAGATGAAGGGAGAAAAAGCGAGGCTGCAGTCTATAAGGTTGATGAACATGGCAGCCTCTACGGTAGAGACACCAAAGACTGTGAACATCTGGAAAATCTGGATGTTCTGTATGTTATGCCTCTGTAGTTAATAAGGAGTGAAGTTGCTTGGGTTAAATCATCAAAATGGGCCGTTTCACTAATGTAAATCTGAGGCCAAGTTTTCTCGCATTTTGCATTAGCTGCCCATAAACTCACTTGTTTTTAAGAACGTAGTCACCAGAAAGCTCAAGTTCTTTGTGGCTGTGGAACAGGGGTGTTGGTTGAGTCTCTTGTTCTTTGGAAGCCATTTCCCAGGTATGGGGGCACTTCCTTTCAAGCAAGAGAGTGCAAGCCTCAATATCAGTGGTTCTTAAGCTATCACAAGGGATTTGTAACCAATAATAAAGTACCAATGTTTAGGAAATTGCTTTTTGTGTAAGCATGAAATAGATTGTCTTAAAAGCTACCCATACACTATGGATATGCCACTGCACTTTGCCACATTAAGATCCCCTTCATGAGTGGGAGAGAAGTGGGCAGAGCCTTTCCTGACTGGAAATTGCTTATCAATTCTTGGCAAAAGTTGGAAGTGTCTCACACAACCTTCCAAGTTGTGTGTGTTGCAATAGAAAACAGACTGAGGAAAGTTGTTTTATGCATTTTCTAGCTTACTTTAAAACCCAATACAAACCATTCTTGCATGTTTTCTGCTTTGTGAGGGCCTATTAGTCAAGGAACAGAGTGTTCTCAAAGCACTGGCCACAATGGCGTTGCTGCAGAAACCTTAACATTGTGGGCTTGCCTTGCATATGTCATTTTGTTATTTTACTCTGGAAATGCAAATACATAATTCTCAAATTAGGAGGCTGTTGATATGTGGAAAGAAGAGTTTGCTTTTGAGAGAGAAAATGGCGAAAAGGCCGCTGTCTTTGTGTGGCCCCTCCCTAGGCATAATGGCAGTGGGAGGTGGTAGGGCTGACAAAAGTGAATTAGCAAAAGTGTAGCAAGTCTGTAACCTTTGAACAGCTTCTTTTCAAAAACTGTCTACCTATGACCACAGCAGGATCTGTGGTGTGTACTGATCTCCTTGATAAAGTCAGATGGTTATTTATGACCAGGCCTTAGGAAATGCAAGTGTATCTTATATAATCCTCGATCATGGTTTTACCTTTTTGGGGTTCAAAAATAAATTTGAAGACCCTGATTCTGAAATGGATTGTTTTTAAATTTCTGTGGACTACTTTAGAAAAACATTTAGAAAAGCGATTCCAGTTTATTGGTAAACTGAAGTGAGTTTAGCTTGTGTCAATTTTTCTGATGGTTTTGATTGAATTAATGACTTAGTCTATAATTGACTAATCCTCTAAATCAATCAAAGACAGTCTGTAATAAGTGAACTACATTTAAATCCTTAAACCAACTGTGGATGTAGAACAATCTTATGAAGCAAAGCACACTTCATTTTACTAAGGACACGTGAAACTGAAATTAAGAACTCAATAAAACCTAGAAAGCAAAAAACTATTGTAGGTGCTAATACACTGATTTTGCAAATGAAAACCTACCTGCCTCTAAGAAAATGGTGTCAGAATTAAGAATAATATAGACCAGGGATGGGAACACTTTCTCTGAAATGGACCTAAATATTTTAGGCTTTGCAGGACATATGGTCTCCATCACAATTACTTACCTCTGCAACTACCATGCAAAAGCAGCCATAGACAATATGTAAACAAATGTGTGGGGCTGTGTTCCAATAAAACTTTATTCGTGGACACTAATATTTGAATTCCATATAATCTTCACATGTCACGAAGCACTCTTTTTATTTTTTTCAACCATTTTAAAATGTAAAAGCCATTCTTAGCTCACAGGCCAAATAGGCAGTGAGCTAGATTTAGCTCACAAGCTAGTTTGCTGACCCCTATCTTATCCTGATGAAGCATGAGCTGTAAGAGTAGGTAGTGAACTTCAAGACACATCAAGAATGTCAGTGAATCATTCACACTTATAGAGTAGCTATTGAACACTATTGAACATCACCTATGTACTATTCTTGACTAAAATGCTTACCCTGAGTTGAATAAAGAGAAAACCGAACATATCCAGACTGTGGGTCATTCTATAAAACTGGACAGGGCCCTTCAGAAATGTCAGTTACGAAGGACCAGGGAAAGAAAGAATAAAAGTGCAGGGAAACTGTTCAAGATTAAAAAGATAGGAAAACTAAAAACAATGTGTAATCTTTGGTTCCTGTATTAAAGCAAAAACAACCATAAAAGGACACTCCTGGGGTATCTGGAGAAATTTGAATATGTGTTGTCAGATTTTATTGCATCAATGTTATTAATCCATTACTTGGGTGTGAGGATGGTATCGTGAACTTAAAGAACAATGCCCTGATCTTTGGTGATAAGTGCCAAAGCATTTATAGACGTGCAATTTAATTTCAAATGGTTTGACCACACAAAAGTGCACGTGCGCGTGTGTGTGTGTGGAGAGAGAGATGAAACAAAAGTGATAAAATATTAACAATAAATGAATCTGAGTGATGAGTATACAAATATTACTATACTACTCATTCAACATTTATATAGCCCTGAAATATTTCAAAATAAAAATTGGAATAAAAGAATACATATAAAAAAGAGACAGCTGTAAATTTAGTGAGTTCAACTTGGAAAATTTTGCAGTATTAAGACTTATATAGTGCTTGAAAAATAAAGTATTTGTTAGAATTACAAAATAATATCAGTTCTATTTAGAAATTAAAATAATTTGACTTGTAAGAAATAGCTGAATCATTTTAGTGTGTTTTCATATTTGTATCAAATTTTTCCCCAGGAAAGTTACAGCGTTGGTAAAACCTAAAGTTGGACTAATGAAACACGACAAAATTATTAAGCTCAGCTTCTCAAAAGCCCTGAAATTAGATTTTTTGTTTTTGTTGTTATTGCATAAGATGTATGTTTATTCAGTGACCAGAAATCTGAAATGCACTTTTTTCTATAATTAAAATTTACAAATAAAAAACTCCACTTCTTCTAGTAGTCAAATCCAGATAATTCTTCACATTACTTTGCTCACAGGATTTTTGGAAATGTAGGGACACAAGATAGGAAACAAAATAAATGAAACAAACAAAATAAATTTCTCTTTTAATCTAGAGAAATTACCCTATTTAAGGACATGAAAGGCACTTTCACAAAACAACTGTAAGCACTTTGTGGGCAGAAACCACGTTTTAGTTGCCTTTGCGTCTCAAACGCCAAACACACGGCCGCAAGTAATCCATGAATGTTTGTTGAATGAGTAAATGAAGGTGGGGGGATTCTGCTATATGAAAACAGGTTAGGTTTGGATTTGATGTAAGGAAAAGATTCAAGATGACTCCGGAACTGGACTGGGGCACTGAAGGAAGTAATGAATTCTTATTTATTTACTTATTTATTTCTTTATTGAAATTTACAATAATAGAATAAACATATATCTTGGATATATTCTGAGAGAAAACTTACCACTTAAATGTTCAGATATTTTTTCTACATGTATGATGATGGAGACAGTTCCTCAGCTTCAAGGATACTGCCTCTTAACATTCTGTCAGGTTGAAATGGATCTGAAAATCATGACATATGAAGGGTGGTAGAGGGAAGTGAACAACAGAAATCAGAGCAGCTGGGAGAGGATGAGTAACTGGTCTCAATTTTATCTTCAGGGTTGCCAGGAGAAAGGGGCAGAAATACTCTGAGCACTTGCTCAGGACAGAACTCAGATCGGTGACCAAATTAAAGGCAAGGGGAAGCCGGAACGATGCAGATTTTAGCAACCTAAGAAACACCTTTTTTTACAGAGAGAAGTGTCTAATGGTGGGACAACTTGCCTTGACAGATAATGAACACACTGAAATGGTCACATCAAAAACGTATAGGCAGAGTTGGTGTGACCATTTTCAAGAGTGCCTAGGAGGGTTGTGTACAGAGCGAAAGACTGAGGCTATATTTCATTCCTTCCAACTTGAAAAAGCATTTTCAATAAACCTGAAAGTCATGCTACAAACTCAGTGTTAATACTAAGTAGATACTTAAAAAACACACATTTTCAATACCTCAGAGTCTTCAATGAGCACATAACTGGTAAATAGAACAGCTCAGCCAGTTTGTTCTTCAAATATTTTACAATAGACTTAGACTTGGCATTCTTAATTACCATCCAAGGAAAATTTAGGTTGTCTCAGTATATAAAATAATACCATACCTCTACAGAGATTCAGAGTGCTCCGGGATCTGTTTCTTCTCTACAGCCTGGCCGCTCTCCCTGTGAACTCCACGATCCTTGGGAGCCTAGATTATTATAGTCTACAGCTGCCTTTCCACGAGGCATTTATCTCTAATCTCTCCCACCTATAATCATGGTGCATCCTGCAGCTAGATGTCTGCCCAAAACCCCTTTTGAACAAATTACTACCCATTACAGAACCTAGGATGATTCATTGATTTAGAAATATGTATGGTAAAGACGGGGCACAACAAAATGAAAAGTTATTAAGTGGCAGAATTATAGACTAGTATTTTAAAAATGTTCTTGGTGTGGCACTCATAAGGTTCTACTAATAAAAAAAAAAATCAGGTGCAAAACAAAGATGCTATTAACTTTCCTTGCTACTTAGCATATTACATTCAAAAGCTCCAACTTAACTTTTGAAGAGACTCTTCATTAAGTCTCCCAGTTCACCGTTCCTCCTCCTATCCCTGCAGTTAAGCTTCACTATCCCCTACTGTCTAAATTCCTGCTCTCCTCTAACCTTTCTCTTCCTTCTTGTCCCTTGTTGCTGCTTCTTTGTGCCTCTTTCACCACTTTGCTCTCTTCCTCAGCTGCGGGACAACTACTCAGTCTCTCTGTGTTCACCTTGTCCATTCTGTCTCTAAGCCTCCCAAGAGCAGGGCTTTTGGTATCATTGCATCCCAACGTCTAGACTAGTGCCTTGCAGATAAAAGATACTAATGAATTATCAGGTGAATGAATGATTGTCATTACTGTGACTATATGAATCTACACTATTTTTTAAATTTTGATATAAATTGATTACACATTATGTGTGGTTTTATATTGCATTACATCTTTTTTCTAATTGTTTATGTGTTTTAGTGTAGCTTTCTCAAAATGAATAGATAGATGTCATCCGTATTACCTAATTCAATACTTCAACTCAGCAGATTTTTATTGAGTACCTACTATGTGTCAGGCACTTTAGTAGGCATTAGGATATAAATTCATAAGTACATTTAACAAGAGCAAGTAAAGACCAAATGGAGTATTTCTTAGCTAACTTCTTTTACACAAAATAAATACACTTGAAATCTATAGTTTAAATTAAAAAATAATCAACTTTTTTATACTTTTCTACTATTTTTTCTATCAAATCCATTCAAAAGAATTATATAACATAAATATAAGATATACTAGGTATCCCGAAACCCAAAATATACCATCAATGATAAATATAAATTAAAAAATCTAAGATAAATTTTTATTGGTTTAGGGGAACTGGCATTTAATCATTTGTGTTCCAAGATCTTTATAATGATCAGAAAGATTTTTAAAATTGTGAAAGCTTCATCTCTTATGCAATATGAATATTTCGGAAGCTGCTACATGTCACATTTTTCCAGAACCAGGTGCAATAATTTGGTAAAGAACACAGGTAAAAGAGATCACTAATTTTCCTTTTCCCCCAATAAACTATGTTTATTATGCCAATTGTAATTGCCATGCAATCTAATGGATTTAAGGCTTATATTTTCCACATCACTAGACATCACAAACATGAAAGCATTTTGTACTGTCATTATACATCAATGTTGTACTTGGTTATACATATATACAGAAATTATTCACACATCTTAACCTTGCTATTTCCTCCTTTCAAACCAACACAATTTTACCATGAAAGCAGCTTTTTAATAAATGGTATAAGAAATACAGCAAGGCACACTTTTTTAAAAAACTTTTTTCTCATTACCACCTCAAGAAGCATAAAAAAAGAAAACGTTGTACATAATTTAATAGTAGAATGTCACCAGTTTCTAATATACAACACCATAGAGTTGTTTCCTGAAGTGCTGCATAGATTATTCTTTTTAAAAGGAAATAAATAAAATGGTGCTTTCAAAAGTTGCTTAACTTTGAAAGAAGGACCAGTGTTTCTTCCCTTTGCTGCCATAAAATCAAATATTGGCCTTTCAGGTAAATCTCTTTCCATAAACATAGGCATCATACTATTAAAAAAAATCAAGATTGAAACATGAGATTGGTCAAGTACCACCAGCAGGGCAGGGAGTCGGGGGCGGGGGGGGGTTCATTCCAGGTAGGTGAATTTAATGGACCATCAATTTGGTGAACTGCAGAATTTTAAAGAGTTGATGGGGAGGGAAGAAGGCAAACTGAAAAGTCTTGCTGGAGAGGTGGGGTCGGTAGAGGTAGCTTGGGACAGGAATCCATGGGAGAACAAGCAGCTTTGCTGAACTTCAAAGACAATCACCTAAAGAGAACCAGTGCACATCCAGATCACAAGGCTCATGTGGACAACCGCATTCAGAAGAAAGATTCATCTGGGGAGAGGTCAATGTAACAAACGGCAGTGACACGATGGAGCCAGAGACCAGCCCAGGGAGGAGGGTGAGGCCACCCTTGAGCTGCAGCCAGGCTTACCTACAAGACACAAAGAAGTGAGAGGAAAAGCTTTCAGAAGTGTCTGTTTCATTTGCAAAACTGATGAAGGCCACGATTTTAGAAATGCTTGCTAATGTTCTGAAATAAAAGGATACATAAAATAAAAAGGTTGTAATAGCCCAAATGTTTCAGAATCAATGTGCAAAATAGATTGCTTTGTTTTTAAAAAAGAAAGTTTTAAAGAAAAATAATTACCAAGTTTGACTTTTTCTCTGGATCTCATCTACTCTTGCTTGTGAGTGAAAGTTGCTCAGCCATGTCTAACTCTTTGCAACCCCATGGACTACATAGTCCATGGAATTTTCCAGGCCAGAATACTGGAGTGGATAGCCTTTCCCTTTTCCAGGGGATCTTCCCAGGGATAGAACCCATGTCTCCCTCATTGCAGGTGGATTCTTTACCAGCTGAGCTATCAGGGAAGCCCTTTGCTTGTGAACTGGGTTTTGAATACTTGAGATAGCTTAAAATCAGTATGAAAATGTGAGGCTGCTGATGCCAAAGTGACACAGCAAAGTATCAACTGAGCCCCTTTGAGGAACTGATGTATAGAACAGTCTTATGGACTCTGTGGGAGAGGGAGAGGGTGGGAAGATTTGGGAGAATGGCATCGAAACATGTAGAATATCATGTATGAAACGAGTCGCCAGTCCAGGTTCGATGCACGATACTGGATGCTTGGGCTGGTGCACTGGGACGACCCAGAGGGATGGTACGGGGAGGGAGGAGGGAGGAGGGTTCAGGATGGGGAACACATGTATACCTGTGGTGGATTCATTTTGATATTTGGCAAAACCAATACAATATTGTAAAGTTTAAAAATAAAATAAAATTAAAAAAAAAAGAAATGCTTGCTAATGTTCTGAAATGAAAGGATACATAAAATAGAGTACTTGTAACAGCTCAAATGTTTCAGAATCATTGTGCAAAATAGATTGCTTTGTTTTTTAAAAAGACATAGTTTTAAAGAAAAATAACTGTCAAGTTTGACTTGATTCACAGAGTGGGAGTCTGGACTCTTGGGTTTAACCCTTCCTTCAATCACTATACATGTGACAGTGGGATTGAACAATTTCATTATTTTACAATGGTGAAATATTCATAAATGTGATAAACCCAAATCCTTCAGGCCCTTGCCTATGAAAGGATACAACTGGGGCTTCTAGCTCAAACACGAATGCATTTCATTTAAAGTACTGACAGCATTGTGCAAATGAGAATGATTCAATTATTTCTGTACATCTGATGGCTCAGATACAAATTTGTTACAAACTCAATTGGTTCTTCATATTTCTAAGTGGCTAAAATCAACCTGTCGAGTATGAGGAACAATTCAAATTAGGCAATGCAGGATGCAATTGTGGTAGGTGCTCTGACTAGCTCTCGAATATAGCAGGCTTTTGCTTGTGGGGGTTTAAACTGAGTTCTCAAGTCTGATGTCAGGTTGCTTTATGGTCCTTCTAGAACTACTTTCATTCTTTCTGTCTTGCTCTCTTCCTCTATAATCTCGCAACCTGTTCAAGAGCCAGAAAAACTTGAGCAAATGTGGTTTGGCTGGAGCCACATGATGTTGGGGAGTAAAGGCAAGTTATCAAGAACAGGGAGAGAAAGACAGGAACAGATGGGATGAAATTTGTTACAGTAAAATAACGCAGTAACTCAAGAAAGGCATGGTGCATTGTTCAAATGCTGAGGACATGACTCATTTGAAATCTGGCCACTGAGTAGGGAATCCTTAGGTGAGGCAAATATGGGCTAACTAAATGACAGTACTTAAATTCCTCTGGATAATCAAAACTTTCAATCTGGCCCATTTGGAAAGGGTTAGGATAAACTGATTGAGACAAAGATCTGGGCTGTGTGTATGTGTGTGAGTGTGCACATGTGTGCGCCTGGGAGTGCATGTGAGATGGGTGATGCCCAATAAAATCTTTGATATTTAGCGTGGCAGGGCTCGTTATTCTGAAGTGCTAGGAAATTAAAACCACCTCACATCCAACAGAACTTTGATTTATTAAAGTGATTTAAAGGTAAATATAATAAGATCACATCTATGTTGTTTAGGGAAAATTAATACACTACCACCAAGAGTAGTTTCCTAAACTGCTTGGTCAACTTTGGGTCATATTAAACACTTAATGTCATTCCAAATAACAGAATAACAATTTGTTGTGTACACGAGAACTGTTGCTTTCAGAGCTTTCTGAGTTTATAAAAACTGAGTAGCAGCACTGTTTACTGTGTATATGTATATTTGAGCATGCACAAATACAAGTACTTGCCTAAAACCCAAAATCTATGGCCCTCTAACTCTTTGCAGACTGATAAAGTAGGAAAGGCAATAAAGCTAAAAAAATTCTGAAGGAAATATGTACATCTTAAGTAAATACAGCACCCTCCCACACTAAAAAAACCCCAGAAAATCAGAGAAAAACCAAAGGAAAAAAACAGTATACACTGGCTGCATGTGATGAGTTTAGTTTTTGCATCACAGGATTTACCCAGCCTGAAGTTTAGGGTTAAATCATTCACCAAAGGTCAGAGGCTTATGATGAGGATTATGAAGAAATAACTGTCAGAATACAGCAAAAAGATTAGTGCAAAGTACATCTCTTAGGCAGGTCCTAGGAGGCTCTCCAGACATATATGCTTCCTTCAAATTAGGCAGAAATATCTGGATCTATCCAGTTACCTTTCTTTGATGTGATTTGCTATCACTGACCCCTCTGTTTGTAGAAACATGATACAGAGATGAAAATAGTGAACGGCGCAGCAGTGCACCTGGAAATCAGTGCAAATGCGCCCTGTGTTAGAGCAAGTTACAATGTCTCAAACAGATCCAGTGGGCTTTTAATTAGAACACAGTAAACGAAAAACTTGTTCCCAAAATTTTGCCAAAGAGAAATGTTTGTTTCTCTTGAGGACTATAACTGCTATTCTAAGTTACAGCTCTTCTAGAAGACATTATAATCATTTCATCCTCTGAGAACTTATTTCTGGTGGAAAAAACCCAAATTTGGCAAACTTCATTTTCCTGATAAAAAGGGCATCCCAAGTGATAGCTTTCAAATGGCTTAAAAAAGTGGAGTTTTTCTTTTTGCTTTTCTGAATCTTAAAGGGAGAACAATGACAAAAATTAAGCTTTCATAGACATGAAACCTTGACCTCATTTTAACATGTAATTTTACTATGCATTCCTGACATTCAACACAGAAGGTGTGTCAACATTTTGAGATTAAATAACTTGTCCTGGTTGGTAGTATTTTAACAATATGTGAATACTTACACCCAGGTACCCGGCATTAATGACTGGTGAAAAGTTTAGGTATCCAGATGTTCTGTCTACATGAAACTGAGAACACTGAATAGGCCCGGTAAACATGGCTACCTAAATGGCCTTAGGCTGATTACAAGTCACTTGGGGGCGATGTGAGTTCTGCAGAAATAAAATCTGGCTGCTTCTCCCATTGCCTGTGATTGGCCAGGCATTGAACCGCAGGGGCTCCACAAAATATTGCTAACTGGCAGGCGGGCTGGCACATAATTTTACACTGTCCATGCCTGTAAAATTGTGGGGATTACACAGATCCATCAGCATATTCCCTTCCCCGAGTCTAAAGATGGAGCTGCAAGTCATTACATTTCATTTCAATTCTGTATCTGTATAGGGGAGAGGAAAAATCCCCAGGACGTCAAAAAGGAAGGCGTGCACCCCAGAGGTTTCTCCAGTGCCAGAGCTTCTCAAGACCAGATCTCGGCATGACTGGTGATTTGAGGGTCACCGTCACATAAGTCTGCACCCAGAGTGGGGTTGCTTTCAAGCCTTGATCCCCTTTCAGAAAACAAAAATCAGCCAGGCTCTACCGGCCCTTCTGTGGAGGTTGGCAGAGCTGGCAGTACAATTGGTTCTAATAGAACTTGTTTTGAGGCAGCTTATGGAATGGCAGTTATTCTCCCTTAATGGTCAGTTTTACTGCATACTGATGGAGAATGTGATTATAGGGTGGACATGTTTCACAGAAAATACATTTCTCTCTCTCCTACTTTTGTTCTCCCTTGCAGCCAATTGTAAATAGAGTCTGAAACACAGAAAATTAGTTGTGCTATATTAGTAAGTAGGGCTGCTTTCCTACAATTTTGCATACTGAGTTTATTTTTAGGGTATATATATGGTATAGATTCCCCCCTCACTCCCCATTTCTAGCAGCTCTACACAGAATCACACATTTTAATGAGCTGAGGGCACAGGTGTTGCAGGAAAAAAAATAATGATGTTTGCCATTCATCTTTCAAATTAAATAATGTGTTTTTAAATAGTAACTTTTTTCATAATACATTATGGGAACAACATTATCTGTCACATTTTAAAAGATGTATTTGTAATAAATGTAAATTACTTTTAGAAAATCAGTAATTAGGCTCATCAAAAAATAAACAATCTGCCACAAAAAAGATAATCTTTAGCATAGTTAAGTATAATAACTGTTATTTGAATAAGTTAACAAATTAGGGTAGATTGCTTCTGTAATTCATTTCCTATAGCACGAGTTTAGGTTACTGCATTAAGCTTCTGGAGTAGGGGGTGGAAATGGCAGTCAGTACCTCATACTTTGATGAAATACACCTCTCACATTCAAAAACTCACTTTTTCTTTTTTAAACTTGATTGAGAAAGTATATTCATCACTGAGGCTTAGAAATTGGAAATAACAGAGTTTCGGTGTCACTTTTAGAATTGTATCATCCTATCAGAATTATCAATCAGTAGCTGTTTTATTAAACACGAAGAGCAGAATGACTTTCTTTAAAAAAAACCAAAAAAACAAAAAAAAAAACATGGATGGAAATCAGCCTGTCACCTTCAGGCAAAATTCAAAAATTCTGTTTTTATCAAAACGCCATTAACTTGTCATGTATTCTCTCCACATTTGCTTTTGGAGCCTGTTCTCAGTCTCTGTGTGGATAAATAAAAGCCTCTTCTTTAACATCAACTTTCCCCTCCTGTTTGAATCCTCAGACTCAGTCGTGATTAGGACCTGTGACAGCACAGCCTTCCACCAGGGAAGTAAATGTGATGATAGTTACATTAGACAGAAGCGTAAAAGGAAGGCCCAGATCCGGAGACGCAGCTTTAACTTAATCACTGATCATCTCTAGGCACTGAAGGGAGCAGGCCGGGCACAGAAGCTGAAGCGGGGAGCTCTGTGTGTGCATTCTGATCAGAGGGGATAATTGCAATCTGGAGGAGAACCCCCTTTCCTCCCTTAATGGAAGAATTTGAGGCTCTACTGCATTTGACTACTTCCTCAAATTTTTGATTCTTCTTGGCATAATGATGTGATAAAGGTAATGCTACTAAAAATGTCAATGGTGACTGTTTTCCCCCCTTTTGCTTCACAGTTACTTGCATGGTTGGGAGTATTTCTTCCGTCTAAATGCCTTATTCAGGTAAATATCTGCCATGACCAGCCATCCTGACCAGTCCTTTCTCCTATCATAGCTTTGTTGACTAAAACTCATATTTTAAGTATGTCTATATTAAATATATATGTGACAATATATTCAATATATATTAAAACATGAGGACTATACGTACCTTTCAATGAGATGATTTTCATGCTTGGAGAGGGTTACCTTCTACCTATGCATATTTCTATGTCGTTCTTCATGAAGGTTTAGCAGATTCTCTTCACAGGTTAAAGCTGTGGGGCTGGGATGCCATGCGGCCTTGTCCTTTGGCTGCTTCGCCTTTGGGGAGAGTCTGGGAACTCCAGATGGGGCTGAAGAAGCACTGTGTTCTTCTGGCCTTGCAGACTCACCTGGGTTTTCTGAACTCTCCTTTTCACTGCCCAGCCTTGAAGGAGTAGTTACCTCTGCGCTTTCTCCATGGACATTAGAAGCTTCGGGTAAACCATCCACTTCCTTTCCTACATCACCTCCTTTTGGAGGACTTGAAAGGGCCACCGTGTCTGCATTACTGGCGAGGAGGGAAGTATCGCTGAACCTGGAAGAGCCTGCTCCTGCTAGCAGGGGTACTGCAGCCTCGGTGGGATCTGCAGGTTCATTTGGAGGAGCATCAGAGAAACAGGGCTTGTCTTCAGCAGGGTCCTCCTCAACACAGGCCTCGAAGAAGTATTCGGTGTCCTCCTTGTCTTCTGAGCCAGAGTCAGTCATGTCTGTTGGCAATGGAGTGCTGCTCTTCTCTTCAATGTAATTGGTGACCTCCCCACAATCACTGTCATGAGAGGAGAGAGATAAGTAGGAATAAAAGTCCCCTTTTCTTAGCTGGATGGGCCGATGAGAATGCTCCAACACCTTCTCCTTGATTTGAGTTAATGAAGTAGGAGCAGTGACCTCATTTTCAGGTTGAGATTTACATTTCAGGGCTGTTGAAGCCATGTCAATGATTTCCTTAACAAAGTCGTGTACTGAGCAATCTTCAGCGTCTTTTTGATGAAAAATGTCTGGTTCACAGTCACAACAGGAAACGTTGTCACTGGCGGCAACATTCTCCTCTGTTTCGTTTTGTTCACGTGCTAGGCAGCAACCAGCAGGTTTTCCAGCCATACTTGGTGCATTATTAGATGACGATTTCAGTACATTGGAGTCCTGTCCATTGATAACACTGGTTTCTGAAGGCAGTTCTGGACAAGATTTCTCAGTGGGAGTAGAAGCAGCACTCTGATTTTCAAAATGGTGGTGGCTTTGACATTTCTTTGGGACATGTCTAGCCATTTGGGGAACAGACTCCTTCCCAGCAATATCTGATTCATCTGAGCCATCCATAACTGGTTTGCACTTACAATGCTCACTCTCTGAAATCCTTTTCCCAGCTGAACCAAAACTTTCTGATTCCTTTGAAATCTCATTCAGTTTGTCCTTCTGACTTTCTGGAATGCTTTCAATATTGCCATTTTCCATGTCTGCCACATATGGATCTTTATTAACTGTGAAAATATTTTTCTTATTTTCACCTTTTGTCCCTAACTCACGGGTGTGGGGTAAATTCTTACTATTCCCATTATTTTCAGAGAGATGTTTTATTGAGCCATTGAGAAGGGTCTCAATGTTGAGGGTGTCTGAGGAATTGGTCATCTCACTACTACTTACATCCTTATTGCCCTTGATTTCATCACTGAGATTACACCTTCTCTTATCTCTTGTCAAGGAAAGCTTGGGTCTAATCCAGGTCTGCAGCTCATTCTTTATGTAGTCCAGCCCAGACATCACGTTGCAGTCTTCATAAATTTCATCGTCTGTTGCAATACTGGAGTCATCATCCTCATCTTTGACGCACAGCTCTTCTTCTGTTAAGGTGAGTGTTGAGCTGGAGAGGAGGTCACTGTCATCTTCATCATCAGTGCAGGCAGAGGTGCAAGAGACATTCACGATCATGCTGACATTGACATCACTTTCATCGGCCACAGAACGAGGAAGGCGCTTCCTGAATGACACATTCGATTCTGGGATCTTGTTCTTGTGTAACACAATATCCTCCGAGCAAAGAGAAAGCTCATCACTGCTGCTTAGTTCTGTAAGAGATGCTGGTGAGTCTTCATTAATAGAAGATGCCATGTCCAGTGACAGCTGGCCAGGGAAAGACATCTTTTGGGAACAGCTTTGAAGAGTGATATCGGAAACACTTCGCTTTATCTTCTGCTCTGAAGGGCTCTGGATATTCTCCAAACGATTCAGGAGATCTAATGTTCTTTTACTCAGTTCACCAACTGAGCCACTGCTCACACTTAAGTCCCCGGAGCTGTGACAGCTAAAAAGATCTTCATTGCTTTTATAAGATGTCAACCAACTTTCTAAAGAAGTGCTTCGCTGGAGGTTGTCACTGCCATTTTTAAAGATGCCCAATGCAAATAAATCACCCCCCGGAGAAAGAGACTCAATAGACGAACTATGAGATAAAAGAGAGAGCTGTCTGGCATTCTGCATGCCAGTGAATGTCTTCTCTACATCACCACTTTTATATGAACTGCGATCCATTTCATGGGGTGCACTTGCCAAAATCCTTTCATGGGGAGGTGCATCTGGTTGTAACTCTGTAGCCTGATGTTTAGATTTGCAGGATTTTTTATCAAAATAAAAACCATGAAGCAGAGGATCCTCCACATGTGCTTTTTCACTTTGTGACTGTTTCATTATCATCGGTAATTTGAGTTTCGAGCCTTGGAGGTACGAGTAATCATAAAATGTAAACACATCATGTTTTCCTTGTAATTCTTCTCCCAAACAATCAGGGGTATGTTTGGTAACACTGTTTAAATCTCCAACTTTTCCATTTACACAACCCACTGGTGAAATGGGTAACTGAGAGCTATTTGGGAGCTTAATTCGTTCCTCCTCGTCTTTAATCTTTTGCTTTAACACGTTAACTGCATCTCCCATTTGTGGGTCCAGATGTTCAGTGTCAGGGTTACTTGGGGACCCATCCACTGCATTGAGCAAGCACATTTCAGAGTTGGTGGTGGTTTCGGTGTCTCCTTCACTGACAATTCCACTCTCACTACCTGAATTTTGGCTCATGTCTCCTCCATGGCATGGGTAGGGCTTCACCAAATTGGAACCCCCTAGAAGATCTGGCAAAGATTTGGTAGATGAAAAGGAAGAGTCTTTGCTGAGACTCTTAGTTAAAACACTAGGCTGTGTCATGCTAGTGAACTTTGGATTGTTTTTCAGGAATGGGATGTGGCTGTCTTCATAGAGTTCAACATTGTGGAGGCTGTAGACCTGGTAAACGTGTGGACTGGATGGAGCAGTGATACTTGATGCAAACTGAGATGCCCCGTGGCCACCTGCCTCTTCTTCATAACTCGGGTTCTCACTACCTGTCTCTTTAAGGTTTAAGGAAGGCATGACAGGTTGGGATTCTTGATCAAGGTCATTCGATTCTTCGTTCAAACTAATTAACTTGTTACTTATGTCAGTTTCATCCCATTCCAAGGCATCCTCACTCGTCCCATTTAGGTCCATCAAGCCAGGATCAATCACATTCAAAGCCTCCTGTGTAGGAGAAAGGAAAAAAAAAAAAAAAAAAGGCAGAAGAATTAGGGAACACAAGCATGAAAATTTCATCCATTCAAAATCTCTTGGAAGAATCAGGAAAGAAATTTGCCCCAAGCATGAATTTGAAAGATAGCATATTATCAACTCTATTCCTCTCTGGAATAACATCTAAAATTATTGAAAGAGGCTTTTCTATCAATAGTAATTTCTATCAATAGTCACTGGGGGCAACAACATAGATTAAAATGTAAGATTATTACAGTCAAATATGTAATTTATGGAATTAACTATTTCTTATTGATTTCTTCTACATTTTTAACCTTGGATTGGGTGAAGATAAAACTGTCAGGTAAATAAAGGTAAAAAAGAGGTTGGCCTGTAACATCTTTTAAGGTACATTCACTCTAATATTATCACAGTTCTGGAGTGAATAATGGAGTACTATCTGCACCCACATATGGTGATATCCCCTCTTGCTTCTGGTTCCTGGGTTCTCCACTTGATGCAGCTTCTGGGAAAAGAGAAGAGAGTTGTAGCTATCTGTAAAGCCATTCACTGGCCAGAAGCTCTCATAGGTCTATCTTTTCCACTGCCTTCCCTTTAGGGTTCCTCCTCTTCAGAATGTGACCCTGTTCCCAATCAGACCCAAGCAGAGCACCATCTGACTGGTTTATTTACCCACATCTTCCTGGACTTGAGTCTCGGGCCCCAGTACTGCAGGGTAGCTTTTGAGTCATTAGTCACTGTTCTCACGGCCTCTCTCTTCCCTGGTCTCTACCACAGAGATTACACTTTGATCCTTGATCCCTTGTTCACTTTTCTCATACTGTCCCTTTATAAAGTCCAGGCAGAAACCCCCCCCTCCAGCCCAACTCCAGCCCTAGAATAACAACTCTCTGAGCACTTCCTGACTCCATGAATGAAGCAGCCCAGATTCTCTTAGGCAGCTTTCTGCCTGCACAGTTGGGTTCTTGTTCTTTCCTTGGATTTCTTGATTTTTACCCTCTTTGGTGGAGCGTGACACATTCTGGGACACAGAAGCTGAATGGGTTTGGCATGGTCTTGGGCAAGTCACTTAACCTTTCTGGGCAGTCATCGCCTCACACCACTTTTTCAAGGGGGTCAGCACTGTCCATCTTCAGAGATTATTCTGAGGGTTAAGTGAGCTAATGCTTGTGAAGGGCTGAGGAGGCAGTCAATATAAAGCAGCTGGAATAGTCAGTGCGTGGAGAATTGCTCTAGAGTGGCCTTCAGTTAATTCATAAAGGGTTTGTTTTCCCGGCCTACCTCATTCTCTCCTCATCTTTCCTTTAAATTTGCTCTTAAAATCACAAGGGATTCATGACGTGGTACATAGAGAGAGGTGTCTCACTGTATTAACAAGTCAGCATATCTGCATTACAATTCAGAATTATTTTGACAATCTGGTTGAAAAACAGGCCATGGTGCTTTTCTTCCTCAGGAGTGGGAAAAAGGCTTTGCCAGCAGCACACTCACAGTGCTCTCCTAAGAAGCGCTCAGTCCTTCCTGAAACCACTAGTGGAAGGATACCACAAGAACACACTAAGCACAAAACACCCATTAGCACTGGATACGTAAGAGATTATCTGTACAGCCTACTTAAGTTTAAAAGAGTCCAGATACAAAGTAAACATTAATTGAGGGATATTCTTAAATTTTCTAACAGAATCTTTCCTACCAACGTTCTAGCCCTTAATATAGTTCACCAGCCATCATCATGCTCGCTTAGGTGTGGGGTACGTTCACCATGATGACTTTTTGTTAGACTTTCTGTTTATTCTTTGCTTGCTGATAAAGGAAGTACTAATGACCAGTTAGGACGACTAGTGAATTTTAACATCCTTAGCTGTAGAAATAGTCAGTCAGTCTAATCAAATAGTACAGTAATTTCAAATACTATCTTGGCAACACTGGACTCTGAGAATGCTAATAAATAACTGAATTTGTCTTTCAAAAGAGCTCTCTCTGTAACTCTCAGGTTGGTTTTAACATTTAGAGGTACAGATTTTCGTGAGGGTCCCAAACCCGGGGGCTCACTCTGGCTGCAGGAACCATGCCACCTGGACGGGCACCAGGAGCTGAGCCCAAGGGACTCCTGTAACTCGGACTTGCCCTCTGTGACATGTTTTCTGACCGAAGCCTGCCTTTGTGGCTTTATAAACGCAAGCCCACAAAAAGTATAAAACTCGCATGGCAGCATCTACAAGAACAAATCTTTCACTCAGTAAAGTAGTTGGAGTGGAAGATTTCCATAGAAGATTCAACTTCTGTCTATAATATTGTCCTTTTCCTTTCCTAATTCTTTCTTCCTATAAATCTCTTAACTTGATTGGAATTTCAAAAAAGTTTTTAAGTCAACTCCGGGGAATATCTGACAAGACCCATTAGAAAATCATTCACTTTAGACTTTACATTTTACATATTAAAGAAGAGCTGATCACTCTGCCCTCGTTCACTCTTTTCTGTTATGAATTAAATTCTGTCAATATTTTCAGTAAAATCTCCATTTCTTCAAGATTTAACCTCAAACATAAAATATACCCTGAGGGTAAAAAAAAGTAGGGAAAGTTTCCAAGAGGAAGGACATTTACAACATTTATATAACTAAAAAGTTGTCTTAAAAAAAAAGACAAATGTACAGAGTGATATAACTGGCTGGAAAGTTATTTGGTCAAATGTTCTCTTTGAGGATAGCCCAATATAGCAAATAATCCTCAAGCTAGTTAAGCATTTTTTATTGTTTTGTTTTTCTAGAGGAATTATCTGGTGCTTTATAAAATATCTCAGATGTTCCCTGTCTTTGATAAAGTGATAAATAAAACATGGATTTAGAAAAAAAAAAAAACCTAAGAATATTTGTGAAACCAAGAGGATGGTGAGTAGTACATGAAGTTCCAATAGAGAGTCTGCCTTTTCAGAGATAATTCTGAATTAAACCCATTTGTGCAAAGGCTTTTCATTCATAAACCTGTTTCACTGGTGCAGAATTCTGGCCTAAACCAAGGACTCTCTGTATTTAATTACACACAGGTGTGCATATACACACACACATACACACATACACACACACACACACATCTTTGCAGATCTGCTCAAGACCAAGTGGAATTAATTGGTGTTACTTTGTTTTGTTTTTATTCTTAGAGTTATTTATGTTAGTGTAATATAGACAGAGAAACTAGAAGTGGCTGGAAAATAATTATGATGATGATGACAATGACCAAGATTCCAATTGCAGCAAGTAATACCTATCCAAATTAACTTCCTTCTGCACTTGCATGACTTTGAGTCAGGTATCCCAGGACTTCACCTCTAGGATTTTCTTAAAATTTTAAGTTAAATGGTAGATTTTTATAAGTGATGAGAAGCACATTATCAGCAAAAGAGTGGAGATGAAGGAACCTGACATTCTATAAAACAATAATCCAACAGAGATCTGATATAACTACCTTTGGATTCCTTTAATTTCCTTTAAAGAGATGCAACTTTTGAAAAACTAAGGTATATCAAAAAGACTAGGATGAACTGAATGTTCCAGTCAAATTTCTGGTGCTTAGAATAGATAAAACCATTAGGAGGTCTTGCCATCTGTGTTCCCCTGTTTATTCCAGATCCAAGAGTTTACTAAGCAAGACCACTTACAAAGCCCTGGGAGGAGCGGTTTATTTGTGGGAAAGTAGACTATAAACAAAAACATACAAATAAAAGTATCAAAAACATAGAGAACCATAACTGAATAAAGATAAGCATATTTACCCTAGAGCAAAAAGCAGAATACAGGGAAGTTTGGACAGGAGGGAGAAAATGATATATAGATAAGGGTGGGGGGATCAATTTAAAGAAGGGAAATTCTACCCTTAATATACTTACTCTGCTTTTTTGATGCAATATTTTCCCTAGCACCACCTCCTCCAAATGTAAAAAACCAAAGTGTCTGATCATTAGATGCATAATTATTTTCCTAAATTAGATAGGTAGAAATTTTTCAAAAACATCAACTGTAAGAAAGAGCCTAGTCCTTAACAAACAGACAGCTTTTATGAGAATTCAGAGCTTGTAGTACTCTGCCTTTTGATGGGCAGAGAACAGATTCAGAGTTAGCAAGGAGAAATAAAGATGAAAAATAAAATAGGATAAGAAGCAAAAATGTTCGCTGTTTATCAACCATTGTGGGATATGGAGCAAACAGATCTGGGTATGAACCCTGGGTTGCCCCCCTTTACAGGTTAGTAGTATGATCCTGGACAAGTTATTTAACATGTGTGCCTCAGTTACACCATTTATGTTCAAGATAATCAGAGCATGTTGTGTCTATCTTAGAGACTGCTGGGAGCTTTAAACGAAAAGAAGTCTGTGAAGTCCTAGGGGGAGGGCCTGGCACATAGTAGGGATACAAGGATAGCAGCTATAGCAAATACTGTCTGTGAAAATAGAGGAGGACAGAGTAGCTGAGTGTTAAATAACCCTATCAAGGTTTGCATTAAGACTGGTGGTTGGTTGACTAAATTCTTTAGCGCAACTACATGCCTGGAATCCAATGAAATCAACATCAGTCAGGTCCCTGACTTACTCCCATTGCCCTGGAAATGGGGGGTGGGTTTGTCTTTGCATGCCCCCCCGAGCATATTCCTCAGGAATAGCCAGATGAGAAAAGATGCCTGCCCAGCCCTCGGCAGGCCCTATAGCTCAAGGACTTTCTATTTCCAGAAAATACTCTTTTTTTCAAAAGGCAGGTCCATTGTCTGTGAAATTCTATCACAACTGACACATTAGAGCAATCAAATCCTGCTCACTATCTATCAGATTGACAATAATGTTAGAGTAACTTGTCTCAGCTCAGAAAATGCTTTGAAGGTCTATCTCACACTAATGATCAAAAACTGTTGCTCTTTTTCAATAACAAAGCTGATCAGAAACTCAAAACAGACAAGTAAAACCCAAAGTCAGCTCACAAATCTCACTAAAATGAGTACTGACGTGAACATATTTCCCAGTCTTGGCTACACAGATATTCTGAATTAGATGAAAATGAAAAATCCATGAGATGTTGTTTTAAAGTAAATTTAAATCGCCTTACTTTTCAACAGGAACCAGGGACAAAAGAGAGTTTGACATTGTGAATCAGGGGTTTTCCTCTTAGCTATAAACTCCATGAGGGCAGCAGCTGCTCTGTGCTGTCTCCATTAATGCCCTAGCACCTAAAACCGTGCCTGGTAAGAAGCAGGTTCTCAAAACAATTATTTAATGAGCAAACAAAAGACATGTCTGTGGTCTCGTGAAATGCTGAAGAACTCTGGGAAAGGTCTTTAGGATTTTTTGCCATGACAAAACCACATGGAGAAATGTTTGACTTTCTAACTGGAGCTACTTCTCAGTTAGGAGCTAGCAGCCTCAAAAACATTTTGCTTGGTGAAAGAAGCCAGGCACAAAAAGTCATATATTGTATAATTTTATTTACATAAAATACCCAGACTAGATAATCCATAGAGACGGCATCAAAATTGGTGGTTGCCAGAGACTCGTGGGAGGGGAGAAGGGGGAGCAATTACTTAATGGGTGCAGGCTTTCCTTTTGGGGTGATGAAAATGTTTTGGAAACAGAGGTGATGGTTATGTAACATTGTGAATGTAATAAAAAATGCCACTGAATTGCTGTGTTTAAATGATTAATTTCATGTTATGTTAACTTCACCTCAATTTAAAAACAAAACAAGCAAACAGCAGTCCTCAGTCCTACTGAGTTTTCTGGACCTGTAACACCATCAAACGTAACAGGACGTCGTCACTTTGTTGAGGGCCTTGCTTACAAAAATATTACAACAGATATTTCTGAACTCATGTACCTCACTGCACATATATTATCAATAAAGATGATTTTTTATTCCAGGCTTCTTTGGTCTGAATGCATGTTCATCACTCCTAGAAATGTTGAAGAGAAAAGCATCCTGTGGATATTACTTCGGGCTTCCCAAGTGGCATTCATGGTAAAGAACCTGCCCACCAATGAAGGAGACATAAGAGATGCAGGTTCAATCTGTGGGTCAGGAGGATCCCCTGGAGGAGGGCATGGCCACCCACTGCAGTATTCTCTCCTGGAGAATCCCATGGACAGAGGAGCTGGAGGGCCCTGCAAAGAGTCTGACATGACTGAAGTAACTCAGCACACACACAGTACTTCTCTTAGTTCAACTTCATTCATTCAACGCAAAAGTCTCGTGAGAAGAGTGTGATCAAAAGAGCCCTTCTTTGCTGAGTCTGCCACAGGATCACCAGTGACCTTCTGACAGCCCAGACCAACTGATCCTCCTTTGCCCTTATGTTACTTCATTCTTCCGCAGCATTTGACTCCATTTTTCTTGAAATTTTCTCCTCCTTTGATTACCTTGATGCTAAGCCTCCTCATAAAATTCATGCAAGCCAACTGTTAAATGACAGTGTGCCCCACAGTTCTGTCTTGCTTCTTTTCACCCTGCAGTCACCCCTGCCCTAGGTTTAGCCACGTGAGGCCTGACTGTCTATGATTCTGAAGGTTTACAGGCCACACTGAGGAGAAAGGCATTCAGAGAAAGAGTTGGGGCGGGGGGCGGGGGGACACTGCAGGACAAGGGAACAGTGAGAGGCAAAGGCAAAGGGAACCAAGCTTTGTGGGTACTTTCAAAGGAAGGATGAGCAACCTGAAAAAGGAACACAGCAGGAAAATCCAGGTAGAACTGGTGTAAAACTCTGGGACCTGAGAGAAGACTTTGAAAGCAGTGGGTGGTTATGAGTGTTACAGAAGCAGAGAGGACAAGAAGAGAGGCAAAGCCAGTGAATTAGCGAGAAGAAAGTCATTTGCCTTTTGAGAGGGAATATCCTGGAGGCTGGTAGGAGAGGAAAGGAGCACAGGATACGCTTGATAGTAACCTGAAGAAATCTAGGTTCCACAGTAAAACTGCTATTGAGATTGGGAACCTGGTCCTACCAGATGCTATTCACCACCTTCCTTGTCTTTCAGCACCAGTCTTGGCAAGGGAGCACAAATGGGGAAACCATGGAGGCCACGGAACATACAGGAAACTCTTTAATTCTTCTAACACCTCTTCCCTTGATTCTAGTAGCCCATCCTGACTTTGGGCCTATTTAAAACAAATAAACAAAAACCCTTTTTAAAATTTTTAAATAAGATTTTGTGTGTAAAGAACAGGTTGCCAAGAACTTTGAGGTTCTATAAACAAATGATCGTGAGGTTGTAAGAAACAATTCCATAGAAGAAAGAAGGATACACAAACTAGAAGCACTTCTTTCTATAATTTCAGTCTTACAGTGCTATTTTGACTAAGAAGCAACACATTTGTGCCAGTAAGTTAAAGAAACTTAGATACTGTCAAAATGTTGACATAACTCTTAGGTGTAGTAACCTCAGCGTTGGTGTTTTAAAGCTAGGTAGCAACCGACAAATGCCTTGCATCAAGTTATTTTTTAAAACAAATTAATTACTATATAAATCACTATTCATTAAGCATCTACTGTAGGAAAAAGTTACTTTCCCATGCAACTCTGAAAGTTTCATTAGAAGTAGCTAGAAAAATAACTTGCTTCTACTGGAAAATAAATTGTTTTATCTTAAATATTGCTTTATGTACAAACATTGAAATTTTTCTTATATTCAGAATAGAATGAATAGGAAAACTAGTTTATTTTTCTCTTTTTAGTCACTATTCTGTTTTCCAGAAAATTTTCCCCAGAGTTTCAAGAATGTGTCTACAATTAGGATTGCTTAAAAATGAATTTAAAGAACTTGGGAAGAGATTTTTAAATAAAAGGAATATCTTTATCTGATCTCTTCAGTACTGTGTAGAACTGAAAAGAATAAAATGAAGTACAAAAAAAAAGTTCAATATAAAGTTTTAAAAACCCAATCACAATAAGATGGTGGCATTTTCTACATTTTATTTACGGTTTTGTTGCTGTTGTTTAGTCACTCAGTCGTGTCTGACTCTTTGCAAGCCCATGGACTATACCCCACCAGGCTCCTCTGTCCATGGGATTTCCCAGGAAAGAATATTGGAGGGTGTTGCCATCTTCTTCTCCAGAGGATCTTCCTGACCCAGGGACCAAACCCATGTCTCCTGCATTGGCAGGCAGATTCTTTACCACTGAGCCACCAGGGAAGCCCCTATCTCCTACTGCTATATGGTAAACCTATTTGGATGACAACAACAAACCCACATGCGAAGCTGCATAAAGAATTTTCCCCCTAATGATAACATCTGGCCCCATTCTTCTGTCATTGTCCTGTTTGGTGTTTGCCTTTCGACTGTCAAGAGTTGAGATAACATTTGAGTTTTGGGCCTTGGGATGTAATTTTTGCTTCTCCTTTACCTTAGTGAAAAGTACAGTCTAGTTCCTTCCTTTATAATAAGGATCTCCCATTAATAAAACCTACAATTTAAAAAAACTTGTAAACCATATTTGTGGTAAAGGAGGGGTGAACAGTTCTGTAAACAAATGAAGTGTACTGACATAGTATAGGAGGTTCCAACTTTCAGACTGAATTCTATGAACACAACCAGAGATAGCTTCATGTACAAAGTGAGCTTTGCTAACACGCTGAAGCCTGCCTGAAAAGTCAAATATCAGCTCACGGAGTTCACTCACATCCAGGATCTGCGTCCTTTATGAAGCACATATTAGTTGAGGGAATGCTGTGTCTTTTCACTCTCAAAAAGTCCACATTAAGAACAAACACTGCGTTATCCCTATTTTTAATGGTTTGCTTGTCTTGTTTGTTTCTGCTGAATCCTAATACTGTGATTACAACTCACCATTCAGAGAAAAAAAAAACTAAAAAAAAAAGTTGAAATGACTAAAAATGGTACATATCATTTAATCTCTTTTCCATCTTAAGTCAACCAAACTTATCTCTTGCTTTTCTCAGTTTATCACCTGATTGGCCCAATGTTTAACATGATTAACTGGAAGGTCAGTTATGATTTGTTTTCTTAAAGGATTTAATTTTTCTTTCTAAATCTGATTTGATTTGATTTCAATTCAGTTCAGTCGCTCAGTCATGTCTGACTCTTTGCAACCCCATGAACTCAGCACGCCAGGCCTCCCTGTTCATCACCAACTCCCGGAATTTACCCAAACTCATGTCCATTGAGTTGGTGATGCCATCCAACCATCTCATCCTCTGTTCTCCCCTTCTCCTCCTGCCCTCAACCTTTCCCAGCATTAGGGTCTTTTCCAATGAGTCAGCTCTTCGCATGAGGTGGCCAAAGTACTGGACTTTCAGCTTCAACATCACTCCTCCCAGTGAACACCCAGGACGGATCTCCTTTAGGATGGATTGGTTGGATCTCCTTGCAGGAGGGATCCTTCGAAGGGACTCTCGAGAGTCTTCTCCAGCACTGCAATTCAAAGGCAACAATTCTTCTGTACTCAGCTTTCTTTATAGTCCAACTCTCACATTCATACATGACTACTGGAAAAACCATAGCCTTGATCAGACGGACCTTTGTTGACAAAGGTCTCTGCTTTTTAAATATGTTGTTAGGTTGGTTATAACTTTCCTTCTAAGGAGTAAGCGTCTTAATTTCATGGCTGCAATCACCATCTGCAGTGATTCTGGAGCCCCCAAAAATAAAGTCTGACACTGTTTCCACTGTTTCCCCATCTATTTCCCATGAAGTGATGGGACCAGATGCCATGATCTTAGTTTTCTGAATGTTGAGCTTTAAGCCAACTTTTTCACTCTCCTCTTTCTCTTTTATCAAGAGGCTCTTTAGTTCTTCTTCACTTTCTGCCATAATGTCATCTGCATATGTGAGGTTATTGATATTTCTCCCGGCAATCTTGATTCCAGCTTGTGCTTCTTCCAGCCTAGTGTTTCTCATGATGTACTCTGAATATAAGTTAAATAAGCAAGGTAACAATATACAGCCTTGACATACTCCTTTTCCTATTTGGAACAGTCTGTTGTTCCATATCCAGTTCTAACTCTTGCTTCCTGACCTGCATATAGGTTTCTCAAGAGGCAAGTCAAGTAGTCTGGTATTCCCATCTCTTTCAGAATTTTTCACAGTTTATTGTGATTCACACAGATTAGATTTACAGTTCTGTTTTAGTAGTCTCCTCTAAAGACAGCTTCTTTTAGACTTAAGGAAAACTGAGAAATCTCACAATTGCTAGAATATCTCCCTTGAACTACACTGTTCAAGAACTACACTATTCTACATAAACAAAGAATGGAGAGTATAGAAGTTATGCTTGATGCTTGAAAAGTTGCTTGAAATTTCAGGATGAATTTTCCTAGAAGGTAGTAAAGGTCTTTGAAGTAAGTTTCCAAGAGATTTTATACTTCTGATTCCTAGAGTACTTAGAAATGTTAAAAATGTAGAATCCCTGGGTTATTTTCTTTTTTGAGATCTCAAGGGAAAAATACTAAGGCTTCTGAGATCTGATTAGATATAAAAATTCACTCTTGACTGGAAGAGAAGCTCTGGTCCTGGGTTCTCATGAAGGAAGCTCTTGAGAGTTTTAAATGTCAGGACCTTAATTCAAACTGTAACCCAAATCAAAGGTTTCCAAATCAAAGAAATGTAAATTTCATTTTAGAGGAAAAATGATCTCAAAATGTGAATTCATTTTGTAAATTAAAAAAAAAAAAAGACTATTAGAAGCTTCAGTTCAGTTCAGTTCAGTTGCTCAGTCATGTTCGACTCCTTGCGACCCCATGAATCACAGCATGCCAGGCCTCCCTGTCCATCACGAACTCCCAGAGTTCACTCAAACTCACGTCCATCGAGTCGGTGATGCCATCCAGCCTCTGTCATTCCTTTCTCCTCCTGCCCCCAATTCCTCCCAGCATCAGGGTCTTTTTGAATGAGTCAACTCTTTGCATGAGATGGCCAAAGTACTGGAGTTTCAGCTTCAGCATCAGTCCTTCCAATGAACACCCAGGACGGATCTCCTTTAGGATGGACTGGTTGGATCTCCTTGCAGTCCAAGGGACTCTCAAGAGTCTTCTCCAATACCACAGTTCAAAAGCATCAATTCTTCAGCGCTCAGCTTTCTTCACAGTCCAACTCTCACATACATACATGACCACTGGAAAAACCACAGTCTGGACTAGACGGACCTTTGTTGGCAAAGTAATGTCTCTGCTTTTGAATATGCTATCTAGGTTGGTCATAACTTTTCTTCCAAGGAGTAAGTGTCTTTTAATTTCATGGCTGCAATCACCATCTGCAGTGATTTTGGAGCCCCCCAAAATAAAATCTGACACTGTTTCCACTGTTTCCCCATCTATTTCCCATGAAGTGATGGGACCAGATGCTACGATCTTAGTTTTCTGAATGTTGAGCTTTAAGCCAAGGGTCACCTTAATCTCTTAAAATCCTTTTCAATGTAAAAAATAACTAAAAATAATTTCAAACCCTAAACTCTTCAGATATGGGCCCCTAGTGGCAACTAAGAGGATATGCTGAGCTTATAGTCCAGAGAGGCAGGGCATTATGGCCAGTGGAGCTAATTACCTAGGCCAGACCTGCCTAATTTGCTATTCCAAGCAGGCAACAATGGTAGCATTTGCGAGTTATCTCTGCTTTGCTTATAGTCAGTGCAGAGTGAGGCATACTTTAATTACATAAAGCTTGGCTACTTTTTTTCTTAATAAATGACAACTAATCAGGGAAGTATAAAGCCAGGTGACCTCCATGTTTGTGTGCTAAGTCGCTTCTTCATGTTTGATTCTGCATGACCCCATGGACTGTAGCCCGCCAGGCTCCTCTGTCCATGGGATTCTCCAGGCAAGAATACTGGAGTGGGTTGCCATGCCCTCCTCCAGGGGATATTCCTGACCCAGGGATCGAACCTGCTTTTCTTAGGCCTCCTGCATTGGCAGGCAGGTTCTTTACTACTAGCATCACCTCAAAAATATTTTTCAAAGGCCTAGTCTATGCAAGACTTTCTCCTGGCAGATGTCATCGCTGTTATTAGGAAGAGTGAGGAACAGTTAGATACACAGAGATCCCTTATGTTTATCTGCTGGTAGGTTCTATATTACAGGTAACAAAGGTTTTATTTTATTTTTTCCAAAATTAAAGTCCTTCCTCCCATGAAATTAATCATTTTCCCTCATTATTCAGTAAAACCACTAGATGAGCTGCGACTCCATAAACTTTAGGAACTCATTTATTATGTTGTCTGATCAGACCTTGCGTTTATTTACACAGCGCACCCGTAAAACCCAGCTTTCATTAGTGTTGGGGAGGCAGGGCCCTGCCTCCTTTGCTGGGAAGGTGAAGCTGGAGAAGATAATTAACCATGAAACAATAAGGAGGCTTGCTGGGTAAGCAGTAGTGTGAAAACAGTTACTCCTCACAAAAGAGGGGAAATTAGCTTGCTGAATAAAAAAGGAAGTGTCAGATTGAAGACTGAAAGGCCTGCCAACAGAAGTAGATAGCTCTATGCATCATTAATGAAATTTTTTAACACTTAAACACCACAGCTGTCCACATTTAAATGCATGTAAGTGCCATGTGTTTCCAGAGATTAATATGCATGTTAAAATATTTCTTTCCTCCTTAAAATCCTAGATGTTGTCTCTGTCTATTTCATTTCACCTACTTCTTTTACCAAGAATAAAAATGCACTAGCTTTCTCAGCGCTGTGTCCTCATTTCTAAAACCCACGTATACTAAGCATCCCGGAGATGGGCAGCATGCTCATTATATTTTTAACAAACACATTATTTTACATTCATAATACTGATATTTTAGTAAATAGAAAGTTTGTTTTGATTTTGCTGCTTCACAGAGTGAAGACTTATGATGTGCGTTTCCTTTCAAAACTTCCTCCCAGAGCATTAGTGCTCCCTGAAGCAGCCCCATTTTGGCAGAAATTCAGTTCTGTGCAGTGCCAAAAGAAATAGAATAAACAAACACTGCTCCATGCAGCTGGCGAGATAATTTACATATTACTGCACACCAAACATGAAGACCTGAATATGGATTAGAGCTACGGTGATGACACAAATGTCATATAGATAAAGAGAAACAAAATCCAACACATCGTTGTTTATTTTACTGCTGCTACTGTATGAGTGCCACTCAGAAAGAAAAAAAAAAATGGAGGAATCGCTTTTTGAAAATTGGACTCCTTTCCTTATTTGAAGAGGGTTCTTTCAGACTGTAAAACAAGAAAAGAGCTAAAGGGTGTAGGTTATTTTGGATCTCCTAATATTCTGTCCTTTTGTCTTGTGAGTTAAGCCAATTTTAATGTACATCAGCTTGGATGAGAAGAATTAGTGATCTGATAAGAACAACCTTTAATATATAAAGACACCTGAATTCCTATTTAGACTTTTTCCTGCCCTTGACAATTTTAGTTGAGCACTGTGCTCTTTGACAGTTTAAGTTCCATGAATGGAATCCTTGGTTAGAGAGATCCAGAAGGCCATTTGGGCCCATTAAAGCTCCATCAGGAAACACCATCCAGTGGATAGAACTTGCCTAAAGTTCTCAGCTAACTTGTCCTTATTCCTGCGTGTTAGTTGACCTTTCATGTCCATATCTAGATGTATAAGAGTACAAGGAAGAAGGGACATGGCTCTGGATATTTATTACTGTAAGTCTTTTTCCAGTCCTTGGAGATGACAAGAGCTACATAAAGAGCTAAGAAAGTAACACTTGACAAATGATGATAGTGACAGGGTGAGGAATAAAGAAAACGTAAAATATTTGAGCTAACACCAAATTAAAAATTCTTTATCCTGCATTGGACAGGGTTGACCTTACAGGCAAAAACTGCTTTAAAATGCAATTATCCTAGGAGCTTTCATGACATTGTACAGGAGACAGGGAGCAAGAGCATCCCCAAGAAAAAGAAATGCAAAACAGCAAAATGGCTTTCTGAGGAGGTCTTACAAATAGCTGTGAAAAGAAGAGAAGTGAAAAACAAAGGAGAAAAGGGAAGATATTCCCATTTGAATGCAGAGTTCCAAAGAATGGCAAGGACAGATAAGAAAGCCTTCCTCAGTGATCAACGCAAAGAAATAGAGGAAGACAATAGAATGGGAAAGACTAGAGATCTCTTCAAGAAAATTAGAGATACCAACAGAACATTTCATGCAAAGATGGGCTTGATAAAGGACAGAAATGGTATGGACCTAACAGAAGCAGAAGATATTAAGAAGAAGTGGCAAGAATACACAGAAGAACTGTACAAAAAAGATCTTCACAACCAAGATAATCATGATAGTGTGATCACTCACCTAGAGCCAGACACCCTGGAATGTGAAGTCAAGTGGGAGTTAGGAAGCATCACTATGAACAAAGCTAGTGGAGGTGATGGAATTCCAGTTGAGCTATTTCAAATCCTGAAAGATGATGCTGTGAAAGTGCTGCACTCAATATGCCAGCAAATTTGGAAAACTCAGCAGTGGCCCAGGACTGGAAAAGATCAGTTTTCATTCCAATCCCAAAGAAAGGCAATGCCAAGGAATGCTCAAACTACCGCACAATTGCACTCATCTCACACGCTAGCAAAGTAATGCTCAAACTTCTCCAAGCTAGGCTTCAATAATATGTGAACCATGAACTTCCAGATGTTCAAGCTGGTTTTAGAAAAGGCAGAGGAACTAGAGATCAAATTGCCAACATCCTCTGGATCATCAAAAAAGCAAGAGAGTTCCAGAAAAATATCTATTTCTGGTTTATTGACTATGTCAAAGCCTTTGACTGTGTGGATCACAAGAAACTGTGGAGAATTCTGGAAGAGATGGGAATACCAGACCACCTGACCTGCCTCTTGAGAAATCTGTATGCAGGTCAGGAAGCAAGAGTTAGAACTGGACATGGAACAACAGACTGGTTCCAAATTAGAAAAGGAGTATGTCAAGGCTGTATATTGTCACCCTACTTATTTAACTTATACACAGAATACATCATGAGAAATACTGGGCAGGATGAAGCACCAGTTGGAATCAAGATTGCCGGGAGAAATATCAATAACCTCAGATATGGAGATGACACCACCCTTATGGCAGAAAGTGAAGAAGAACTAAAGAGCCTCTTGATGAAAGTGAAAGAGGAGAGTCAAAAAGTTGGCTTAAAGCTCAACATTCAAAAAACTATGATCATGGCATCCGGTCCCATCACTTCATGGCAAACAGATGGGGAAACAGTGGCTGACTTTATTTTAGGGGGCTCCAAAATCACTGCAGATGGTGACTGCCACCATGAAATAAAAAGACGCTTACTCCTAAGAAGAATAGTTATGACCAACCTAGACAGCATATTAAACCTAGTTTAATAGTTATGACCAACCTAGACAGCAGAGACATTATTTTGCCAACAAAAGTCCCTGTAGTCAAGGCTATGGTTTTTCCAGTAGTCATGTATGGATGTGAGAGTTAGACTATAAAGAAAGCTGAGCACCGAAGAACTGATGCTTTTGAACTGTGGTGTTGGAGAAGACCCTTGAGAGTCACTTAGACAGCAAGGAGATCAAACCAATCAATCCTAAAGGAAATCTACCCTTAATATTCACTGGAGGGACTTGTTGAAGGTCCAACTTTGGCCATCTGATTCGCAGAGCCGACTCATTAGAAAAGACTCTGATGCTGGGAAAGATTGAGGGCAGAGGAGAAGGAGGTCACAGAGGATGGGGTGGTTAGATAGCATCACAGACTCAGCAGACATGCGTGTGAGCAAATTCCAGGAGACAGTGGGGGACAGGAAAGCGTGGTGTGCTGCAGTCCATGGGATCGCAAAGAGATGGACAAGACTGAGCAACCGAACAACAACTACTACTACTCTTGTCTAAGCGTAAAAGCAAAAGGAGAAACCAGAGCCATGTGAGAAAATCTTGTTAGATATCATTAGAGTTTAATAGTCAAGGAAAGTTCTTCAACATTAAAGAAACAAATTATTTGAAAACAGTCAAGAGAGTTGGAGTTATTTTACCAGGTGAGTAAAAGGCTATATTGGAGCTTATTTTCTATTGTATTTTGGAAGTTACTAAGACTAGAACAAGGAAAAAGTTCTCTATTTTCACAACTCCAAACTAAAAAAACAGAATTACACTGCAACAAGAAAAAGTAGGTAAGATATACCAGAAGGATTTGTTTTTAAAAGGGCAATTAAACATTCTCATGGACTGCCATGAAAGTCTACAAAAAATCTATCCCTAGGCTTTTCTAAAAACAGAAGAAACAACAGTATGTTTAGGATAATCCTACACACCACTTTCGAAACACGCTTCCTAAAATAAATCCTTTCATTGCATTACTCCTCTCACTAAAATAAAACAAATAAACAAACAACTTTCAGTGGTTACTGTCTCCTCAAATTATTTTGACTGATTTTTAAGGCATTCAATCATTTGGTCATATAAAAATGACTGAAATTTAATGTTCGCCAAAGGCGATCTTCCCTGTGCCTCATGAATATTTGCTGCTCACTTATGTCACCATGTCTGTGCCCATAGTAGGCATTCAATAACTTTTCTTTTGAATGAGTGAATGAATGAATGCAGTTTCTAGTACCCTTACCAACTATCTCAAAATTCAGTATTAAACTCCTCTATATTAAACTCCTCTATAAAGATTTCTCTGAATACTGAGCCCTCAGTGATTTCCCTCTCAATTCTTTTTTTTCATTTAATTCTTATTCTAGTGACAGAACCACACAATTTACTATTAACATTTGCTTATTTAACAAATGCTCATTAAACACTTCCTACATATAGTTCCCAATCACTGAGCAGATAATAAAGGTGAACTGAGCACAGACTCACCTCTCAAGTAAACTCGCAGCTTTGTATTTAATTTTCTAATTGGTACTGTCATTTTCAGCCCAAACACAGCTCGAAATCATGATTGTCTCATCTATGTCAATATCTTACTATATCACTTCATATAGCTTGCCAATTCCTTGAGACTGAAGACCATATCCTGAACTACTTCTGTGTAGACAAATCTCAGAACAGTGCTGAGCACAGAGCAGATACTCAAGGAGCAGTTGTGATTACCTGCCTATAGGCCCAGCTCCTTCCAAAACCATGATCCAATGGAATAAAAAACAAACCACCTTGGCAAATAGGTTAAATATTCAGAATCCAAAACTTGCATAATCAGCAGTGATACACTGATAGTATTATGGTTATAAGAAAATATTTAACCTACATAAAAATAACTTTAGTTATTCTGACTTCAGGCCCATGGGCCTGCCTGTATCATTTTGCACTGCTATACTCCTCTCTACAAAAAGTAGCCTTTTCAATATTGGTATTTCAGTTGTAACCCCTTGGATGACTAAACATAGAATCTTTTCTTTGACAGTCAGCAAACTTAGTCCTTTATAAGTTAAAAAGTCATAAGCATAATTCAAGTGAAACAACGGACCTAAAATATTAGCCATATATAAAAAACAAAACTAGAGTAAATCTGATCTTTCTATAGTAGGGTAAGAAAATTATTTGACGCTAGTGGCATTTCCACTTAAATGTTTTCTCTTCAACCAAAATTTAAATGTGACTACTGCTTCATGATCAACGGGTTGGTATTAAGGCTTAATACCTATTATTTCTAGACCAGTGCTTCCCAATATTCTTCAAGATATGACATATAGAAAATGCTGATATAAACTTACATACTGAGAAGGAACAAGAGACCACTCACTGCAAAAGGCAAATAAATGGCAAGGTTTCCTTCCAGGCCCATCCTGCCTTCCTTTCCACACCAGGAGGGAAAAGGTTTCAATATTTTAACACATCTCTAACTGAATCACGGGACATGGGAAGGCAGCTATACATGAGATAAATATAATTAGAGGTTTCTTTAGTTGAGAAAAACATAAATACATGGGGAGGTAGAGAGACAGGTCAATGAAGACAGAATTAATGGCAGACTGATGTAGGAAGGAAAAAAAAAAAAGCATACTAAAGCACTTCATGGCAAATAGATGGGAAGATTTTATTTTGGGGGGCTCCAAAATCACTGCAGATGGTGACTGCCACCATGAAATAAAAAGACATTTACTCCTTGGAAGGCAATTATGACCAAACTAGATAGCATATTAAAAAGCAGAGACATTACTTTGTCAACAAAGGTCCCTCTAGTCAAGACTATAGTTTTTCCAGTAGTCATGTGGATGTGAGTGTTGACTATACAGAAAGCTGAGCGCCAAATAATTGATGCTTTTGAACTCTGGTGTTGGAGAAAACTCTTGAGAGTCTCTTGGACTCTCAAGAAGATCTAACCAGTCCATCCTAAAGAAAATCAGTCCTGAATATTCATTGGAAGGACTGATATTGAAGCTGAAACCCCAATACTTTGGCCACCTGATGTGAAGAGCTGACTCATTGGAAAAGACTTTGATGCTGGGAAAGATTGAAGGTGGGTCCAGGAGAAGGGGAGACTGAGGATGAGATGGTGGGATGGCATCACCGACTCAATGGACATGAGCTTGAGTCAACTCCGGAAGTTGGTGATGGACAGGGAGGTCTGGGGTGCTACAGTCCATGAGGTCACAAAGAGTCGGACACGACTGAGCGACTGAACTGAACTGAACTGAGAATACTCTAGGGCTTCCCAGGTGGCCCTAGTGGTAAAGAACCCGCTTGCCAATGCAGGAGACTTAAGAGGCAAAGTTCCATCCCTGGGTTGGGAAAATCCCCTGGAGAAGGAAATGGCAACCCACTCCAGTATTCTTGCCTGGAGAATCCCATAGACAGGGGAGCCTGCCGAGCTACAGTCCATAGTATCACAAAGAGTCAGACATGACTGAAGTGACTGTGCACACATGCATGAGAATATTCCAAAATTAATGAGACACCAAAATGAGCCAGGAAGCAGGATACAATAAATAAATACACACACATACACACACACACACATAGGCATATCATATTCAAACTCCAGAAGACCAAAGACAAAGAAAATCTTGAAAGAAGTCAGAGCAGGAAGAAAACCTCACCAATAGAGGAACAATGACAAGAATTACAGCAGACTTCTTATCAGAAACCATGCAAGCAGGAAGAAATAGTAACAAAATATACAAATTATCAAGAGAAAAAAATCAGTAATATACAATTCTATAGCCAAAAATTTCACCTTCAAAAGTGAAGAAGTAAATATTTTCTTAGACAAAAACTGAGGGACTCATTTTCAGCAGACCTGCCTTGCAAGAAACATTAAAACGAGCTCTTTGTGAATAAGGAAAATTATATTGGTAAGAAACTTGGATCTGTATAAAGAAAAAAGCACTGGAGAAGGAATAGATGAAGGTAAAATAAAATCTTACTTATTTTTATTCTTAACAGATCTAAATGATTCACAGTAATGTCATAGGGATGGGAAGGAAGAATTAAAAATATTCTGTTGTAAGTTATCTGCACTATACATGTGAAATAATACAGTGTTATTTGAAGATAGGCTTATACTGTAAGCTCTAGGACAGTGACTAAAAATTTTTTAGGAAGAAGTATAATTGATATGCTAAAAGAGAAGACAAAATGGAATCATACGAAATGCTCCATCAAAATAAAAGAAAACAGAAAAAAGAGGGAAAAGAAACAAAGAACAAATGTGATGAATAGGGAATAATTACAAACATGATCGATACTAATCCAACTATATTAGTAGTCACTTTAAATGTGGATGATCTAAATCATGCAATTAAAAGCTAGAGGTTTTCAGGATAGATAAAAGAGTAAGATCCAGCTATAAGTTGTCTACAGAACTTTACTTTAAATGCAGACTCATAAAGATTAAAAGAATGGATAAATATATACCATGATAACATTAATCAAAAGGAAAGTGGAGTAGAAAATTATAAATAAAAAATTTTTAAGTGAAATGACTTCCAAATAACAACAATAAAAAGAAAGTTGGACTAACTATATAAATTTCAGACACAGCATACTCAAAAAAAAAAAAGGAAAATTATCAGGGATAAAAAGGGTTATTACATAATAATATAGGGATCAATTCTTCAAGACGACAATAATCCAAAACTGTATTCACCTAACAAGAGGATATCAAAATACTTGAGGCAAAAACTGATAGAACTGCAAGGGAAAACAGAAAATCAGATATTATGGCTAGATTTCAACCAGAGCTGAAGTCTTCTGATCTAAATTCTTTCAGTAATTGGTAGATTAATCCACATTCTTTCAGTAACTGATACATCAATCAGGCAGAAAACTAGTGAGGAAATAGCTGACTTTAACACTATCAATCAACTGTATCTTAACTGGCATTTATAGGATATTTTATCCAATAATACCAAAGTATAAATTCTTCTCAAACTCAGATGGAACATTCACCAGGAAAGACCACATTCTGAACCACAAAACATACTTTAGCAAATTTAAAAGAACAGAAATCACAATGTATGTTCTCAGACCACAATGGAATTAAACTAGAAATCAATAACAGGAAGCTGAAAAATCCCCAAATATTTGGAGATTAAACACTAAACTTCTAAATAACACATTGGTTAAAGAAGTAGCAAGAGAAATTTTAAAATATTTTAAATTAAATTAAAATGAAAATACAATTTATCAAGATTTCTAAGATGCAGCAAAAGAAGTGCTTAGAGGAAAATTTGTAGTCTTACATGCATATATTAGAAAGGAAGAAAAATATAAAATTAGTAACCTATGTTCCTACTTTAGGAAACAGGAAAAAAAGAGCAATTTAAACCTAAAACAAGATGGAGAAAAGAAATAATAAGAATGAGAAAAGAAATAAGTGAAATTGAAAATAGAATAATAGAGAAAATCAACGAAATCAACTAGTGCTGAGAGGGGTGTGGATTTTAATATAACTGGCTTAGTTTTGGCCAATTCTGAGTGGAAAGGAGGAAGATAAGGATGGGTGGTTATGTCAACCATGGAATCTATCACTTTTTCAGGATTTCTTCAACTACTCAGTTCTTTGTTATTTGTTCATGTATTTATTAAGCAAAAATATATTAACATCCTAGTATATCTGATGCAGAGCCGACACATTGGAAAAGACCCAGATGCTGGGAAAGATTAAGGACAGGAGGAGAAGGCGGTGACAGAGGATGAGATAGTTGGATGTCATCACTGGCTCAAAGGACATGAGATTGAACAACCTCTGGGAGACAATGAAGGGCAAGGAAGCCTGGTGTGCTGCAGTCCATGAGGTCACAAAGAGTCAGAAACGACTTAGCTGCTGCACAACAGCAGTGCTAGGCAATGTATTAATTTCTAGACAACTATGAAGATAAGACTTGATTCCTACAATAACATATACATAATAGCAGCTACCATTTACTGACCCTGTGGAAGCAATTGTTCAAAGAACTTTCACCTATTAATTCATTTAAACTCGTCTAACCCAAGGTAGGTATTACTGTCATCTCCAACTCACGTATGAAGAAGGTGAGGCATTAGAAAAGTAAATAATTTGCCACAATCATATAGCTACTAAACAGCAAAGTCTGCCGAAGCTCTTAGTCATTATAATACTCAGTTCAGTTCAGTTCAGTTCAGTCGCTCAGTTGTGTCTGACTCCTTGTGACTCCATGAATTGCAGCACGCCAGGCCTCCCTGTCCGACACCAACTCCGGGAGTTCACCCAAACTCATGTCCATCGAGTCGGTGATGCCATCTCATCCTCTGTCATCCTCTTCTCCTCCTGCCCCCAATCCCTCCCAGCATCAGAGTCTTTTCCAATGAGTCAACTCTCCACATGAGGTGGCCAAAATACTGGAGTTTCAGCTTCAGCATCATTCTTTCCAAAGAACAACCAGGACAGATCTCCTTTAGAACGGACTGGTTGGATCTCCTTGCAATCCAAGGGATTCTCAAGAGTCTTCTCCAACACCACAGTTCAAAAGCATCAATTCTTCAGCACTCAGCTTTCTTCACATCCATACATGACTACTGGAAAAACCATAGCCTTGACTAGATGGACCTTTGTTGGCAAAGTAATGTCTCTGCTTTTGAATATGCTATCTAGGTTGGTCATAACTTTCAAGGAGTAAGCGTCTTTTAATTTCAGGGCTGCAGACACCATCTGCAGTGATTTTGGAGCCCAAAAAATAAAGTCTGACACTGTTTCCACTGTTTCTCCATCTATTTCCCATGAAGTGATGGGACCAGATGCCATGATCTTCGTTTTCTGAATGTTGAGCTTTAACCCAACTTTTTCACTCTCCACTTTCATTTTCATCAACAGGCTTTTTAGTTCCTCTTCACTGTCTGCCATAAGGGTGGTGTCATCTGCATATCTGAGGTTATTGATGTTTCTCCTGGCAATCTTGATTCCAGCTTGTGCTTCTTCCAGCCCAGTGTTTCTCATGATGTACTCTGCATATAAATTAAATAAACAGGGTGACAATATACCGCCTTGACATACTCCTTTTCCTATTTGGAACCAGTCTGTTGTTCCATGTCCAGTTCTAACTGTTGCTTCCTGACCTGCATATAGGTTTCTCAAGAGGCAGGTCAGGTGGTCTGGTATTCCCATCTCTTTCAGAATTTTCCACAGTTTATTGTGATCCACACATTCAAAGGCTTTGGTATAGTCAATAAAGCAGAAATAGATGTTTTTCTGGAACTCTCTTCCTTTTTCCATGATCCAGCAGATGTTGGAAATTTGATCTCTGGTTCCTCTGCCTTTTCGAAAACCAGCTGAACATCTGGAAGTTCACGGTTCGTGTATTGCTGAAGCCTGGCTTGGAGAATTTTGAGCATTACTTTACTAGTGTGTGAGACGAGTGCAATTGTGTGGTAGTTTGAGCATTCTTTGGCATTGCCTTTCTTTGGGATTGGAATGAAAACTGATCTTTTCCAGTCCTGTGGCCACTGCTGAGTTTTCCAAATTTGCTGGCATATTGAGTGCAGCACTTTCACAGCATCATCTTTTAGGATTTGAAATACCTCAACTAGAATTCCATCACCTCCACTAGCTTTGTTCGTAGTGATGCTTTCTAAGGCCAACTTGACTTCACATTCCAGGGTGTCTGGCTCCAGGTGAGTGATCACACCATCGTGATTATCTTGGTCGTAAAGATCTTTTGTGTACTGTTCTTCTGTGTATTCTTGCCACCTCTTCTTAATATCTTCTGCTTCTGTTAGGTCCATGCCGTTTCTGTCCTTTATCCAGCCCATCTTTGCATGAAATACTCAAGGAAACAAAAATTCTTCAACTTTTCTTGAAAATTTACTCTGTCTACTGGACATCCTCACATTAAGGACATATATCTTATATTTAATGTCAAGACCATAACTGCAATTTAAAATAATTTCTTTCCTTCTTTCTTCCTTTCTCTCTGGCCTTTCCACCCTCCCTCATCCCTCTTCCCTTCCTTCCTTTCTTTGGCTATTATGAATGGAAACAGGAGGGAGGGCATGTTGAGCTGTGTATAATGCACTTTCATACACTGAAGAATAATGGTGAGGGATTTGTGGAAGAAAAATAAATCTATTGGAAGTGATTTTTAAAAGACCTTTTGGTATTTGAAGCTTGGCTAGAAACACTCTAAAAGAAGAAAGCTGTTTTTGACATGTATAAGATTTTTTAACAACCATCTCTCTTGTAAGTAATTAAGTATAAGTAATTACATAATTACTTGATTATGTAGCAGCACTAAAATTTTACAGGAGGTTTTTCACTTAAACTCTACCCTTATAAAAATAATTGCCACAAGTCAAAATTATTTTCTAAATGTAGCAATTCTTTCTGCTTTTAATTTTTTGAGTGGGGGTACAGTTGGGGGAGTGGAATCTAGGCCAATTTTTGTTTAGCAACCAAAGCTAGAGAAATATATGATTTAGTAACGCGTCACTGTGTTCAGATACCGACTTAAACCTTAGAGTGAATCCCCAAGTTATGATGGTGAGAAACAATTAGGTGGGAAATGAAATTATAAGCCAAGGCATATTCTAGAGAATTTCTCTGGGCATAAATTTCTAAAATCATCAGTAATAATAGGGTGAGAATGCTATTAGTTTAGTAACAAGACAGCATTTTAACACACTTGGTATCTCAAAATGCATCACCAAATACTACGACTGAGAGATAGAAAACGCTTCAGATATAAAGACGACTCTCAAAACTTCATTTTATGTAACCTCTGCTTCCAAGAAACAAGCTTCGGTAACAAAATATGTGGGATTTGCCCCCATTTTCTTTCATTCTTCCTATCTTTCTTTGCTTTTTCTCTTTTTTAAAGTGAGCTGTCTCATCACTGCAAATTTTCTCAAGTTCTTAGAACTCTAATTAAAATGTGGTAATTGGTTATGTTACCTCAATTACCATGATGCATGGACATTGATGCAAAGTGACACCAATTGAATCCCTTGGGTGTTTTACCCTGGGGCCATCCCATTTATCGTGGCCTTATTATTTTCAATTATGTGGCTAGATGTGTTGCATACTTTCAAGGCCAATAAATATGCAGGGTTCTCTGAACACAAGGTTCTGTTTTTTCTATGCTAGAGCTCTGGAGCAACAGGGCAAAAGGAAAAATATATTTTGTGAAAAACAAAAACTTAAAACTCTAAATTCACTAAGGACTGAAAGGTACCCTTGCTAAAATAAAGGTATTTCAAAAGAATCCAGATTATATTTCTTTCTAAAATGTTTGTTTGGAAAGCAAGGATGATTTATTTGCTATCAATGACTACTTCTTCTGGCTAAGAAAATAGTGATGGGACCATTCAGAGACCTTACAGAATGAGTTAGGGGAGGAAACTGAGATAGAAAAACAAAAGTTTTCTTCCTCTTTAGATATAAGTTTGGGTTCACTTCACTTTGAAGAGGGCTAAGGAGAACTATAGGACTTTGCCAGGGGCTCAGTGGTAAAAAAAAAAAAAAAATCTGCCTGTAGTACAGGAGATGCAGCTTCCATCCTTGGGTTGGGAAGATCCCATGGAGAAGGAAATGGCAACCCACTCCAGTATTTTTGCCTGGGAAATCCCATGGACAGTGGAATCTGGTGGGCTACAGTCCATGGGGTCACAAAAGAGTCACACACAACTTAGCAACTGCTGCTGCTGTGTTATGTCAGTTGTGTCTGACTCTGTGCAACCCCACAGACAGCAGCTCAGCAGGCTCCCCCGTCCCTGGGATTCTCCAGGCAAGAACACTGGAGTGGGTTGCCATTTCCTTCTCCAATGCATGAAAGTGAAAAGTGAAAGTGAAGTCACTCAGTCGTGTTTGACTCTTAGCGACCCCATGGACTGCAGCCCACCAGACTCCTCCGTCAGTGGGATTTTTTTGGCAAGAGTACTGGAGTGGGGTGCCATTGCCTTCTCCGACTTAGCGACTAAACAACAACAAAAAAGCAGAGCTATACTGAATACTTTACAGACATAAATATAAACATAATATCAATAATATTTTACAGAGATCTGTCCCCAGTGTGAATGGGATGGTAAGAGCACCTGAAATGGTTATAGCATATAGTATTTCCTATCGGGACACCACTGTGCTTGTGGGAGACAAGCCATAGATTGTTCTGTGCTTTGCCGTTGTCACCCCACAGCTACCCACTCAATGCCAGTGCTGTCCTCAGTTATTATGATTGATTCCTGGACATTTCTCCACAAAAATCTAGGTGTGGATTAGAACATTATTTGGGAACATCATCAATACATACAATTTGACACTTTGTCAAACCAGTTTCATTTACTGAGAATGATACTTGCATCTTCACCAGGTTTTCTTTTTTAAAAAAATCACATTCTCAGATTTCTGAGAACCAAGGAATATCTTCTGTCCTTTTAGTTACCAGTTTATGTCTTAATTTATTTTGAGTATTTTGAAATAGGTACAGTATCTATCCATATGCTGCTGATGATAGAAGAAAATGACTTGGGAAAGGGAGTACTGGGACTATACCAAGATATTTTAAAAACTGGCAGAACAGGTATATTTATGACAGAATCCCAAGCTTTATCTCCAAATTAACACCTGAAGAGCCTTATGTTTGCAACACTTTGAAAATACTTTTCCATTTAAGCCTCATGCATAAATTAAATGTCAGGTCATTTTCCCCTTCATTCTTCTCTTTGGATTCAACAGCAAACTCAAAAGAATTTTGCATAAAACTCATTCTGTTACTTTTAGAAGTACTTTTAGAGTAAAAAATGTTGAGTGATGATATATGATGACTTTATCCAAAGCATTTCATTCATAATATACACCCAAAATGAACTTTATTATTCAAAATTTTCAAATCATATTTTACCTTCTCAAGCCTTTATTTTTTTTAATTCAGTTTTTTCTCATTGTTTGGTTTATTTTTTCCAAATAATCACAATACTTAATTCTATTTCTTCCAATGAAAACACATCTTATTTTTTTTTAAATATAAGAGCCAATGTATGAGAGTGGAAAAAAGCACTGGATTTTCTTCCAAATATAATTCTCTAATTAAATTCTAGCTTGAGTCTTTATGTCTTTAATACATTATGCAAAAAATTCTTAAGACTGATCAACTAACAGAAAATAGTACAGTAATAAAAACTATTGTGCTGTCATTTGTTTATATGATTCTTCTTACATTCAATAAAAAAGAACTATAGGCAGATTCTAATGACAAGAAAAAATAAGACTATAAATCAATATACAGGATGATGTGATAACCAACCAAAATAGTTATGGGGTAAAAAATGGCAAGAAATTATATCCTGAAGAAACTGTAATTCAAAAAGATACATGCACTCCAATGTTCAAAACAGCATTATTTACCATAGCCAACATGGAAGCAACCTAAATGTCCATCAACAGACTAATGGATAAAGAAGAAGTGGTATATATATGTATACACACACACACACACACACACACACACAATGGAATATTACTCACCCATAAAAAGAATGAAATAATGCCATTTGCAGCAATATGGAAGGCCTTAGAGATCATCATATTAAGAGAACTAAGACAAAGACAAATATCATATGATATCTTCATATGTGGAATCTAATATTAAAAATGATACAAATGAAATTATTTATAAGACAGAAACAGCTTTGCAGATATTAAAAACAAACTTCTGCTTATCAGAGAAGAAACATGTTGGGAGAGGGATAAATTAGGAACTTGGGATGAATATACACAAACTACTATATAAAAGTCAGATAACCAAAAAGGACCTACTGTATAGTACACAGATCTCTACTAAATATTCTGCAATAACCTATAGGAGAAAGAATCTAACTAATATGCACTGTAAATGAGCTATACTCCAATAAAATTTTTTAAAAGATTAAGAAATAATACTGTGCCTTTCTGATCCATGAATACAGTATAGCATATAGAGTATAGTATAGTTTTAATCACTCATTTAATATTTTGTTTTCAGAGTATCAGTTTTCCATATTTTTGTTAGATATATGCCTAAGCCTTTCGTATTTTTGCTGCTATTGTAAATGATATTGATTTCAATTTCAATTTGATTGTTAATTAATAGTACAAAAACACAACTTATATTAGTATATTGATCTTGTATCCTACAGCCTTCTTATATTCTTTGTTAGTTCTAGATATTTCAGGGGATTCTATAGCATTTTCTACATAGATGACCATAGAATTTATGAATATATTTGCTCCTTAATTTCTAAGCAACATGTCTTTAATTCCTGTTTCTTGCTTTATTGCACTTGCTAAAATTTCCAGTGCAATGGTGAACAGAAGTGGGTGAAAATGGACATCCTTACCATGTTAGAAAAAAAGCATTCAGTGTTTTACCATTAAGTATGATGTCAGTTGTAAATTACTGTATATGCCCTTTATTAGGCTAAGAAAGCTCCTATTTTAGTCTTAGGATTCTGAGCTTATATCAGGAAGAATGTTGGATTTTGGCAAATGCTTTTTCTGCACCCGCTGGGATATAGTTTTCCTTTCTATTTGATTATGGTGAATTACATTGATCTTTGTCATATGTTAAGCTACTTGTGCATTTCTATAACTCACATGGTCATAATGTGTTATCTACTTTATATATTGTTGATAATTTTATAAAATTTTAATATCTTTTCTATTATGACCAACCTAGATAGCATATTGAAAAGCAGAGACATTACTTTGCCAACAAAGGTCCGTCTAGTCAAGGCTATGGTTTTTCCTGTGGTCATGTATGGATGTGAGAGTTGGACTGTGAAGAAGGCTGAGCGTCAAAGAATTGATGCTTTTGAACTGTGGTGTTGGAGAAGACTCTTGAGAGTCCCTTGGACTGCAAGGAGATCCAACCAGTCCATTCTGAAGGAGATCAGCCCTGGGATTTCTTTGGAAGGAATGATGCTGAAGCTGAAACTCCAGTACTTTGGCCACCTCATGCGAAGAGTTGACTCATTGGAAAAGACTCTGATGCTGGGAGGGATTGGGGGCAGGAGGAGAAGGGGACAACAGAGGATGAGATGGCTGGATGGCATCACTGACTCGATGGACGTGAGTCTGAGTGAACTCCGGGAGTTGGTGATGGACAGGGAGGGCTGGTGTGCTGTGATTCATGGGGTCGCAAAGAGTCAGACACAACCGAGCAACTGAACTGAACTGAATATTCATGAGAGATACTGGTCAGTAGTTTCCTTATAATATCTTTGACTAATGCTGAGTTGGGAAGTATTTCTTCCTTTTCAATTTTCTGGAAGATTTTGCACAAAATTAGTAAAATTTCTTACTTCTCTATTTGGGAGAATTTACCCATAAATCTATCAAGGTCTGGAATTCTCTTTATAAGGAGATTTTAAACTAATGGTCATGTAGCAGATATGGAACAATTCAGGTTGTATATTTCATTTTGAGTAAATGTCAACAGTCTGCAACTGTTAAGGAATTTGTATATTTTATCTGAATAATTGAATTTAATGTTAGAAAATTATTCATAGCATTTCTTTTATATTCATTCAACATTAGTAGAATCTGTAGTGATTTCTCTTATTTCTGATAATGATATTTTTTCTCTTCTGTCCCTGTTCAGTCTTCTAGATCTTTATTAGTTTCACTGATCTAAAAATTTTTTGTTCTCATAAAATTTTTCTATTGTTTTTTCTGTTTTTAATTTCAGTGATTTCTCCTTGAAACTTTATTATTTCCAGTCTTCTACTTTGTGTTTAATCTGCCCTTCTCTAGTTGCATAAGATGAAAATTAAGGTTATTATTTTGGTGGCAAATTTTGGTTGGTACAAATTTTAATTTTTTCTATTTTTATTCAGTTCAAAATAATCTCTAATTTCTCTTTTTCATTTTTCTTTGTTCCAGGAATTATATATGTTTGCATTTAGTTTCCAAATATTTCAGGATTTCTCCAATATACTTCTAATATTTATTTCTAAACTAATTCCATTATAGTCCAAGAATAGGATATAATAAGGATTTTTTAAAATCGGAGACTTGTCCACAGCTCAGAAGAGAGTCAGTTTTGGTAGATGTCCTAGGTACACTTGAAAAGAGTGTATATTCTCCTATTATTGGATGGAGTGTTTTAAATGTCAATTGGGTCAAATTGATTTATGGTATGATTCAAGTTTTTTATATTCTTACTGATTTTCTGTCTACTTGTGCTAACAATTACTGAGAAAAGTATTGGACTCTCTGTCCCAAACTGTATATTCTTATCTTCTTATAACTGTGTCAGTTTGGATTTATGAATTTGTAAGTTTTGTTCCTAGAGCACAAACATTTAGTAATGAATGACATGTTCTCTTGATTAATTAACATTTATCATTAAGAAAATATCCTTCTTTATACCTTGTAATATTATTTGCTCTGAACTCTAATTGTTTTAATATTAATGTAGACACTCCAACTCTCTTTTAATTGTATTAGTTTAATATATATATTTTCTTCATTTTACTTTTAACTTAATTTTTCTTTATACTTAAAATGGAATCATATAGTTCAGTCTTGATTTTTTATGCAAACTAGAAATTATTGCCTTTTAATTGAGGTCTTTAATCCATTTATATTTAACAGAAATATTGATGCAGTTGGTTCAATTTTTCATAGATTATATCTAGTCTTCACTCCCAGTTTTCCTCTTTCTCTGCATTGTGTAAGATTTTTAAAAATGATTTCCTTTCCTTTGTTGACCTATTTCTTATAGCCCCTTCTGTTTTTAAAGAGTCAGAGTATATATTTTATCTATCTCTAAGTGATTCTATACCACTACATTTGATATACAAACCATACATATAAAAGTATAATTCCATTTCCTGGACTTTGTGATATGTTTGTTATATATATTACTTCTATATGTCTTATATTAATAAATCCCTTAATACATTGTTATTATCTTGTTTTCAACGACCTATTATCATTTAAATAAATTTAAATAAGATGAAATAAATTTCATATTAACCCACACAGTAAATGTTTCCAGTGCTTTTCATTTCTTTTTGCAGACTCAGGCTTCTACTGATACCATTTTATTTTTTCGTGAAAGGATTTCCTTTAACATTTCTGGCAGTTCTGCTGATTGTCTTTTGATGATGATTTTTTTTTTAAGTTTTGATAGCTGAAAACTATTTTTGTCTTACTTTTAAAAGAGCATTTTCTATGTGAAATTCTGGGTTATTTTCTTCCAATACTTTAAAAATGTTGTTCCACTGTCTTCTGACTTTAATTATTTCTGAAAAAATGTATGCAATAACTCTTTCTTCTTATGCTTCTGTATATAATGTATTCCCCATCCACCATGCCAGATTCTTTGAAGATACTTTTCTTAACACTGTTGTAGTCTTTTTCAAGTTTCCTGGGCTTAGAGTTTGTTGACATTCTGAATCTGTGGGTTTATAGTTTTCATCAAATTTGGAAAATTATGGTCATTATTTCTTCAAAAATTGTTTGCCCCTCTGTCCTTTTTTTAAAAAAAATTAACTTATTTATTTTAATTGAAGGCTAATTACTATGCAATATTGTGGTGGTTTTTGCCATACATTGACATGAATCAGCCATGCATGTACATGTGTCCCCCATCCAGAACCCCCTTCCACCTCCCTCCCCATCCCATCCCTCTGGGTTGTCCAAGTGCACCGGCTTTGAGTGCCCTGTTTCATACATTGAACTTGGACTGATCATCTATTTCACGTATGGTAATACACATGTTTCAATGCTATTCTCTCAAATCATCCCACCCTTGCCTTCTCCCTCAGAGTCCAAAAGTCTATTCTTTTTATCTGTGTCTCTTTTGCTGTCTCGCATATAGGGTCATTGTTACCATCTTTCTAAATTCCATATATATGTGTTAATATACTATATGGGTGTCTTTCTTTCTGATTTATTTCACTCTGTATAATAGGCTCCAGTTTCATCCACCTCATTAGAACTGATTCAAGTGGGTTCTTTTTAATAGCTGAGTAATATTCTATTGTCTATATGTACCATCACTTTCTTATCCATTCATCTGCCAATGGACATCTAGGTTACTTCCATGTCCTAGATATTGTAAACAGTGCTGTGAAGAACATTGGGGTACACATGTCTCTTTCAATTCTGCTTTCTTTGGTGTGTATGCCCAGCAGTGGGATTGCTGGGTCATGTGGCGGTTCTATTTCCAGTTTTTTTAAGGAATCTCCACACTGCTCTCCATAGTGGCCGTACTAGTTTGCATTCCCACCAACAGTGTAAGTGGGTTCCCTTTTCTCCACAACTTCTCCAGCATTTATTGTTTGTAGACTTTTTGATAGCAGCCATTCTGACTGGCATGAGATGGTACCTATTTGTGGTTTTGATTTGCATTTCTCTGATAATGAGTGATGTTGAGCATCTTTTCATGTGTTTGTTAGCCCTCTGCATGTCTTCTTTGAAGAAATGTCTGTTTAGTTCTTTGGCCAATGTTTTGATTGGGTTGTTTATTTTTCTGGTATTGAGCTGCATGAGCTGCTTGTATATTATTGAGATTCTTTGTCAGTTGCTTCATTTGCTATTATTTTCTCCCATTCTGAAGGCTGCCTTTTAACCTTGCTTATAGTTTCTTTCATTGTTAAAAAGCCTTTAAATTTAATTAGGTCCCATTTGTTTTTTTTTTTTCTTTTATTTCCATTACTCTGGGAGGTGGGTCATAGAGGATCCTGCTGTGATCTATGTCAGAGAGCGTTTTGCCTATGTTTTCCTCTAGGAGTTTTATAGTTTCTGGTCTTACATTTGGATCTTTAATCCAATTTGAGTTAATGTTTGTATATGGTGTTAGAAAGTGTTCTAGTTTCATTCTTCTACAGGTGGTTGACCAGTTTCCCCAGCACCACTTGTTAAAGAGATTGCCTTTTCTCCATTGTATATTCTTTCCCCCTTTGTCAAAGATAAGGTGTCCATAGGTGTGTGGATTTATCTCTGGGCCTTCTATTTTGTTGCATTGATCTCTATTTCTGTCTTTGTTCTAGTACCATGTTGTCTTGATGACTGTAGCTTTGTAGTATAGTCTGAAGTCAGGCAGGTTGATTCCTCCAGTTCCTTGCTTCTTTCTCAAGACTCCTTTAGGTATTCAAGGTTTTTTTGTAATTCCATACAAATTGTGAAATTATGTGTTCTAGTTCTGTGAAAAATACCATTGGTAACCTGATAAGGATTCCACTGAATCTATAGATTGCTTTGGGTAGTATACTCATTTTTACTATATTGATTCATCCAATCCATGAACATGGTATATTTCTCCACCTATTTGTGTCATCTTTGATTTCTTTCATCAGTGTTTTATAGTTTGTTATATATAGGTCTTTTGCTTCTTTAGGTAGATTTATTCCTAAGTATTTTATTTTTTGTCACAATGGTGAGTGGGATTATTTCCTTAATTTCTCTTTCTGTTTTCTCATTGTTAGTGTATAGGAATGTAAGGGATTTCTGTGTATTAATTTTATATCCTGAAACTTTACTATATTCATTGATTAGCTCTAGTAATTTTCTGATGGTGTCTTTAGGGTTTTCCATGTAGAGGATCATGTCATCTGCAAGCAGTGAGAGTTTTACTTCTTCTTTTCCAATCTGGATTCCTTTTATTTCTTTTTCTTCTCTGACTGTTGTGGCTATAATTTCCAAAACTATGTTGAATAGTGGTGTTGAGAGTGGGCTCCCTTGTCCTGTTCCTGACTTTAGGGGAAATGCTTTCAATTTTTCACCATTAAGGACAATGTTTGCTGTGGGTTTATCATATATGGCTTTTATTATGTTGAGGTATGTTTCTTCTATGCCTGCTTTCTGGAGAATTTTTATCATAAATGGGTGTTGAATTTTGTCAAAGTCTTTCTCTGCATCTATTGAGATAATCATATGGTTTTTATCTTTCAATTTGTTACTGTGGTGTATCACATTGATTGATTTGTGAAATTTGAAGAATCCTTGCATCCCTGGGATAAAGCCCACTTGGTTATGATGTATGATCTTTTTAATATGCTGTTGGATTCTGTTTGCTAGAATTTTGTTGAGGATTTTTGCCTCTATGTTCATCAGTGACATTGGTCTGTTTTCTTTTTTGGTGGCATTTTTTCCTGGTTTTGGTATTAGGGTGATGGTGGTCTCATAGAATGAATTTGGGAGTTTACCTTCCTCTGCAATTTTCTGGAAGAGTTTGAGTAGGATAGGTGTTAGTGCGTCTCTAAATTTTTTGTAGAATTTGCCTGTGAAGCCGTCTGGTCCTGGGCTTTTGTTTGCTGGAAGATTTTTTTATTACAGTTTGGATTTCTGTGCTTGTGATGAGTCTGTTAAGATTTTCTATTGCATCCTGGTTCAGTTTGGGAAGGTTAAACTTTTTTAAGAATCCGTCCATTTTTTCCAAGTTGTCCATTTTATTGGCATGTAGTTGCTGATAGTAGTCTCTTATGATCCTTTGTATTTCTGTGTTCTCTGTTGTGATTTCTTCATTTTCCTTTCTAATTTTGTTGATTTGATTCTTCTCCCTCTTTTTCCTGATGAATCTGGCTAATGGTTTGTCTATTTTATTTATCTTCTCAAAGAACCAGCTTTTAGTTTTGTTGACTTTTGCTGTAGTCTCCTTTGTTTCTTTTTCATTTATTTCTGCCCTAATTTTTATGATTTTTTTTCCTTCTACTCACCTGGGGTTTTTCATTTCTTCTTTTTCTAGTTGCTTTAGGTGCAAAGTTAGGTTATTTATTTGATTTTTCTCTTGTTTCTTGAGGTAAGCTTGTATTGCTATGAACCTTTCACTTAGCACTGCTTTTACTGAATCCCATAGGTTTTGGGTTGTCGTGTTTTCATTTTCATTTGTTTCTATGCACATTTTGATTTCCTTTGATGTCTTCCATGATTTGATGGTTATTCAGAAGCATGTTGTTTAGCCTCCATATGTTTGTATTTTTAATATTTTTTTCCTATAGTTGACATCTAATAATACCACATTGTGATCAGAAAAGATGCTTGAAATGATTTCAATTTTTTTGAATTTAATGATTCCAATTAGATATATACTAACCTGCCTGAAGTTATCTCACAGCTCACTTATGCTATCTTTTTGGCTTTTTTCCTGTTTCAATTCTGACAGTTTCTATTGTTATGTTTTCAGATTTATAAATTGTTGCTTGTGCAATGTCTAATTGGTTGCTAATACTATCCAGTGTATTTTTCATCTCAGTTATTATAGTTTTCATCTGTAGAAGTTTGATTTTAGACAGATATTTTCAATGTCTCTAGTTAATAAGCTCAATATATTTTCTAGTTCCTTGAACATATGGAATGCAAGTAGAATAACTTTTAATGTTCTTTATTAACTTTATTATTTGTCATTTCTGTATCTGCTTCTATTGATTGAATTTTTCTCCTCATTATCAAATTATTTTACTTTTTCTTTGTATGCTGGTAGCTTTTTAAAAAGAATTTATTTATTTTTAATTGAAGGATAATTGCTTTACAATATTGGTTTGATTTCTGCCATACATCAACATGAAATAGCCATAGGAATAAACATGTATGCTGGTAGCTTTTAACTGGATGGCAGATACTGCAAATTCTACCTTACTGGATGCTGGATACTCAGATGCCAATAAGCATTCTTGAGTGTTGTACTGAGATATATTTAAATTACTTTTAGAGTTTGATCTTTTCAGGTTTTGTTTTAAAGTTTTTTGGGCAAGACTTCCCAAGTGGCTCAGTGATAGATAAAAAACCCACCTGCCAATGCAGAAGATGCAGGCTTGATCACTGGGTCAGAAAGATCCCTTGGAGAAGAAAATGGCATCCTACTCCAGTATTCTTACTGGGAAAGAGGAACCTAGTAGGCTACACTCCATTGGGTTGCAAAGAGTAGGAAGAAACTGAGTGTGTGCGCGTGCATACACACATACACATACACACACACACAAACAGAGCATTTAGTCTAATTTGCATTACAAATGTAAAACTGTTCTTAGTACTCTGTCACAGGCCCTGTGAATGATAAGGGTTTCTACTGTGACTGATAGGAAAAGGAAGTATTCCTAGCTGTGTGTGAGCTTCAGGGATTGTTCCCTCTAATTTTTTCAGGGGGTTCCTTCTCTGAAGACTTAAGAGGATCACTCTGATAGCTCTAGAGCCATCTCTCTGTGCAGCTCTCTCCTCTCTGTTATATGCCTGTAGCAATTGTAGCTGCCCTATCCTCATTGGACTCCCAGACCTGTCTTCTCAATCCAGGGAGAATGCTAGGCTCCGCAAGGATTTCTTCTTTGTACACAGTGACCTGAAAATTCTCTCTAGGCAGAAATTTGAGTAACCATAGTATCACTTCAATCATTTCACATCTCTTCACTGCCTGGTATTCAAGGTCTTGAAATTGTGGTTTCTGTCCAGTTTTTAAATTATTTCAGGTATAAAGGTACTGATCCTTTACTCTATCCTGGCGGAAGTGGAAGACTGCCTATATCTTTTTAGAGGAAGAAGTCTATGGCTTCCATCAAGGAGTTATCAAGAATGAAGCACAAGCTGGAATCAAGATTGCCTGTAGAAATATCAATAACCTCAGATATGGAGATGACACCACTCTTATGGCAGAATTAAAATTAAAAGACGCTTTTAGAAGAACTAAAGTGCAAAGAAGAACTAAAGAGCCTCTTGATGAAAGTGAAAGAGGAGAGTGAAAAAGCTGGCCTAAAACTCAACATTCAGAAACCAAGATCATTGCATCCGGTCCGATCAGTTCAGTTCAGTTTCTTAGTAATGTCCAACTCTTTGTGGCCCCATGAACTGCAGCATTCCAGGCCTCCCTGTCCATCACCAACTCCTGTAGTTTACTCAAACTCCTGTCCACTGAGCTGGTGATGCCATCCAACCATCTCATCCTCAGTCTCCCCTTTTCCTCCTGCCTTCAATCTTTCCCAGAATCAGGGTATTTTCCAATGAGTCAGTTCTTTGCATGAGGTGGCCAAAGTACTGGAGTTTCAGCTTCAACATCAGTCCTTCCAATGAACACCTAGGATTTATTTCCTTTAGGATGGAATGGTTGGATCTCCTTGGAGTCCAAGGAACTCTCAAGAGTCTTCTCCAACACCACAGTTCAAAAGTATCAGTTCTTTAGCACTCAGTTGTCTTTATAGTCCAACTCTCACATCCATATATGACAACTGGAAAAACCATAGCTTTGACTAGAGGGACCTTTGTTAGCAAAGTAATGTCTCTGCTGTTTAGTATGTTGTCTAGGTTAGTCATAACTATTCTTCCAAGGAGCACATGTCTTTTAATTTCATGGCTGCATTCACCATCTACAGTGATTTTGGAGCCCCCCAAAATAAAGTCTGTCACTGTTTCCATTGTTTCCCCATCTATTTGCCATGTAGTGATGGGACCAGATGCCATGATGTTAGTTTTCTGAATGTTGAGCTTTAAGCCAACATTTTTACTCTTCTCTTTCACTTTCATCAAGAGGTTCTTTAGTTCTTCACTCTCTGCCATAAGGGTGGTGTCATCTGCATATCAAAGGTTATTGATATTTCTCCTGGCAATCTTGACTACAGCTTGTGCTTCATCCAGCCCAACATTTCTCATGATGTACTCTGCATATAAGTTAAATAAACAGGGTGACAATATACAGCCTTGACATTCTCCTTTCCTATTTGGAACCAGTCTATTGTTCCATGTCAAGTTCTAACTGTTGCTTCCTAACCTGCATATTGATTTCTCAAAAGGCAGGTCAGGTGGTCTGGTATTCCCATCAATTTAATAATTTTCCACATTTGTTGTGGTCCACACAATCAAAGGCTTTGGCATAGTCAATAAAGCAGAAATAGATATTTTTCTGGAACACTCTTGCTTTTTAGATGATCCAACAGATGTTTTCAATTTGATCTCTGGTTCCTCCGCCTTTTATATATCCAGCTTGAACACCTGAAGTTCACGGTTCATGTACTGTTGAAGCCTGGCTTGGAGAATTTTGAGCATTACATTGCTAGCGTGTGAGCTGAGTGCAATTGTGCAGTAGTTTGAGCATTCTTTGGCATTGCCTTTCTTTGGGATTGGAATGAAAATTGACCTTTTCCAGTCCTGTGGCCACTGCTGAGTTTTCCAAATTTGCTGGCATATTGAGTGCAGCACTTTCACAGCATTATCTTTAAGGATTTGAAATAACTCACCTGGAATTACACCACCTACACTAGCTTTGCTTGTACTGATGCTTCCTAAGGCCCACTTGACTTCACATTCCAGAATGTTTGGCTCTAGGTTGGTGATCACACCATCATGATTATCTGGGTCATGAAGATCTTTCTGTATAGTTCTTCTGTGTATTCTTGCCACCTCTTTTTAATATCTTCTGCTTCTGTTAGGTACATAAAAATTCTGTCCTTTATTGTGCCCATCTTTGCATGAAATGTTCCCTTGGTATCTCTAATTTTCTTGAAGTGATCTCTAGACTTTTCCATTCTATTGTTTTCCTCTATTTCTTTGCACTGATCACTGAGGAAGGCTTTCTTATCTCTCTCCTTGCTATTCTTTGGAACTCTCATTCAAATGGCTATATTTTTCCTTTTTTCCTTTGCCTTTCTTCTCCTCTATCACAGCTATTTGTAAGGCCTCCTCAGACAGCCATTTGCCTTTTTGCATTTATTTTCCTTGGAGATGGTCTTGATCCCTGCCTCCTGTACAGTATCACAAACCTCCGTCCATAGTTCTTCAGGCATTCTGTCTATCAGATCTAATCCCTTTCATCTATTTCCATATAATCATAAGGGATTACCATATAATCATAAGGGATTTGGCAGTCCAGGTTCAATGCATGAGACAGGGTACTCAGGGCTGGTACACTGGGATGACCCTGAGGGATGGGATAGGGAGGGAGGTGGGTGGGGGGGTTCAAGATGGGGAACACATGTACACCCGTGGCTGATTCATGTCAATGTATGGCAAAAACCACTACAATATTGTAAAGTAATTAGCCTCCAATTAAAATAAATAAGTTTAAAAAAATTTTTAAAGGAAAAAAAATCATAAGGGATTTGATTTAGGTTATACCTAAATGGTCTAGTGGTTTTCCCTACTTTCTTCAGTTTAAATCTGAATTTGGCAATAAGTTCATGATTTGAGCCACAGTCAGCTCAAATGTTTTTGTTTTTGTTTTGTTTTTGCTGACTGTATAGAGCTTCTCCATCTTTGGCTGCAAAGAATATACTCAATCTGATTTTGGTATTGACCATCTGGTGATGTCCATGTGTAGAGTCTTCTCTTGTGTTGTTGGAAGAGGGTGTTTGCTATGACCAGTGCATTCTCTTGGCAAAACTCTATTAGTCTTTGCCCTGCTTCATTCCGTATTCCAAGGCCAAATTTGCCTGTTACTCCAGGTATTTCTTGACTTTTGCATTCCAGTCCCCTATAATGAAAAGGACATCTTTTTTGGGTGTTAGTTCTAAAAGGTCTTGTAGGTCTTCATAGAACCGTTCAACTTCAGCTTCTTCAGCGTTACTGGTTGGGGCATAGACTTGGATTACTGTGATACTGAATGGTTTGCCTTGGAAACGAACAGAGATCATTCTGTCATTTTTGAGATTGCTTCTAAGTACTGCATTTCGGACTCTTTTGTTGACCATGATGGCTACTCCATTTCTTCTAAGGGATTCCTGCCTGCAGTAGTAGATATAATGGTCATCTGAGTTAAATTCACCCATTCCAGTCCATTTTAGTTCGCTGATTCCTAGAATGTCGACGTTCACTCTTGCCATCTCCTGTTTGACCACTTCCAATTTGCCTCAATTCATGGAACTAACATTCCAGGTTCCTATGCAATATTGCTCTTACAGCATCACTTCCTGCCAAATAGATGGGGAAACAATGGAAACAGTGACAGACTTTATTTTGGGGGGGGCTCCCAAATCACTGCAGATGGTGACTGCAGCCATGAAATTAAAAGACACTTGCTCCTTGGAAGAACAGTTATGACTAACCTAGACAGAATACTAAAAAGCAGAGACATTACTTTGCCAACAAAGGTCCCTCTAGTCAAAGCTATGGTTTTTCCAGTAGTCATGTATGGATGTGAGAGTTGGACTATAAAGAAAGCTGAGCACTGAAGAACTGATGCTTTTGAACTGTGGTGTTGGAGAAGACTCTTGAGAGTTCCTTGGACTGCAAGGAGATCTAACCAGTCCATCCTAAAAGAAATCAGTCTTGAATATTCATTGGAAGGACTGATGCTGAAGCTAAAACCCCAATACTTTGGCCACCTGATGCAAAGAACTGACTCATTGGAAAAGATCCTGATGCTGGAAAAGATTGAAGGCAGAGGAGAAGGGGATGAGAGTGTATGAGATGGTTGGATGGCATCACCGACATGATGGACCTGAGTAAGCTCTGGGAATTGATGTTGTACAGGGTAACCTGGCATGCTGTGGTCCATGGGGTTGCAAAAGAGTCAGACATGACTGAGTGACTGAACTCAAGGAGTTATCTTCCCCTTGCTAAAGATTATTTTGACTGGATTTGTAAATTATTATAGATTATTCTGAGTGGATTTATACTGATATGGATTTGTATTGTTTTCATGGATTGTCTCATATATTTTAATTTGTATCAGTGGTAGGAAGTGAAATTCAAACTGTTCAAATAATGAAAATCTTAGTCCTCTATAATAAATACATCACAAATTCAGAACAATATTTTGGGAAATGGGATACTCTAATGTAATACAGGCAGACGGTTCTGTTGACCAAAATGTAAAGCCTTAATCATATAAAGAAGTCAAAGCAACAAAATTCAAGCTTCTTTAGTTCATAAAGAAAAAATGAAGGAGATGATAAATAAAAACATATGATTTAAATGAAAATTAGTATTACACTATAAAAAGTATACACAGAGATTAGTTTTATAGGTAACACAAAATAATCCAAAGTAAGTCTGTGAAAAGAGCTTGAATGTAGAAAGAACAAAGTGGAGTTGGTCAAATAATTATGTAATTTCAAATCCCGATGATAAGTGAGAAAGATGCTTTTGAGTTTTGTCCGTTTTAACTCCCAGAATTTAATAAAAGATCTCTTGCTTTCTTCCAGTTCAAAAGAGAGAGAGAGATTCATTATTTACCTAGTTAGGAGAATTAGAGAAGCTTACTTAATTGACATTTTTACTTTTATCTGAATTTTTCTGAATATTAAGAAAAGATTTTCCATATTTTGTCAGTATTAACTCTAAACTTGAAGCCAGTAATTACCTCAAGAGACCTAGCATTATTATTCTTTGTATATTTGCATTAACTACACATTTTCTGGAGAAGGAAGATGTCTTGCTTACTTTTGAATCTCTAACACTGATTATTATTGAGTATCACTCAGAGAAAATTCATTTGTTTAACAAATACTACAGAGTACCTGTTAAGTCCCACACGCTATGTGGGGTTTTTAGGAATGTAAAGGTGAGGAGAAACTGAAATGTGGCTGTTTCCTTCAGACTAGTGGAGAAGATCAACAGTAATTAAATCATCACACAAATAGAAGTGACATCAAAAATGAGGAGTACTGGACAGACGATTAGGTGATGTCTCTTATACAAGCTATTTCCAAAGTGACTGATTAAGAAAATTCTACAATACAGAGATGAGTTAGAGCCTCTAATTCTAAGTGCCAGAACCTAGCCTGCCCTTTCAGAATGACTTCATTCAATACCTCATAGAGAATTTCCTTCAGAAAAACTTGAAGAAAAGAGAATACCATGGGGGAGTTCACATCGTATCTTAGAACGTGGAAAAACTAACCCTACCTTCAAGAACAAAGGTTAAAAGTCATCTGCTTGGTGATCTCATGAAAGTGAAATACTCAAATAGGAACATCATACTCAAAGCCATTTTTTTGAGAATATGAACACTAAGAATTAATATAGTAACTCTGGACCAAATGCCAGAATGAAAGAAAATTATGAAATAAAAGAGTGTGTTCATTCATTTAGCAAATTTCTGTTAAAATCTACTATATGTGGGTATGTCCCAGACCCTGGAAATACAGCATTGAATGTTCCTGTGCACAGAAGAGGATGGCATAGGCGCAGGGACACCGGATGAAAAAGCAAACAGACCACTTAGAGGCTTCTGAGTCTCTTCAAAGGCAGCCTCCACATGGGTGAAATACTTGTTTGCTCAACAAAGCAACCTGGACTCTTTACCCAACCAACAGAGATCAGAAGTCAGAAACAGTTCCAACATTTTGAGGTACATGGTATTCACTGCATTGTTGACATTAGTGCCGCTTGCTACTCTTCTCTCCCTTTCTCGAGGACTGTCAACTTGTTTAGCACAGAGGACCTTATTTGCTACCTCAGGATTCCAGAAAACCTACACGTCCAGCATCCAACCTACAGAAAAGGGGAGATTTGGTCCACCTGTAGTGTTTATCTACCTCTCTTAGTAGCTTGAGCCTCTAAGAAGTAGCCAATATTTCAAAGCTAAAGCTTACCTATACAACAGAAGTAGGATAAAAATGTCCACAGCTAGTCTGCAGAGGTCCACTCCTGCATCCCTGATCATATGATTTCAAGTAAATCTCCAAAGAAACACAGTTCTGTCTCCTCCAAAGCAGCCTGAATGCTTCTAATGTTAGAGCTTCTCCAGGGGCAATTGCTTTTTATGTAAACTTTATTAGGGTCACTACTATGCTTAAATGTTTCAAACTATAGATAAAAAATAACCTCTTTTACAAAAAAGTAAGAAAGAAAAGAAAGAACTCTAACTAAATAGCTTCACAACAGACAGGTCATTTTAAGAAAAGACATCCAATTATATAGAATCTGATTGCTGGTAATAACTTGGACATCTTAAGAAATTTAGCAACTTCAGCACAAAACAATTAAGTGAACTATTAATGATAAAATCATCCCCTAGACTCAGCGTAACTACAGTTGCAAAAAGAGTGAGAAGGCTTACTGATTCACTGTCCCTCCTGTTCCCAGTTCCCAATGACAAACATATCAGATAGCAAATATTAAGGCTTTGTTAAAATTAGAATTCATAGGAGAAGACTATTTTTCAGTGGCAACATTTGATTCAGTGGCAATATTTGATTTTTCAATTTTGAATCTTGGACTCTCTGAAAACATAGAACTGATGATATAAATACACAAGAAAAAATTTCCATTGTATCTATATACGTGTGTATTTCACTTATGTAAGTCAAACATGAGAATTAGGCCTTGAACTAACAGACACTAACTTCAAGGTCCTTTGGGGAATGCAATATTTTCATCTATAAATCCTTTCCCTTAAGGATATGAAGGTTTTCTGGATAAGTGTGTATTCTATATTATAATAAAACAACTCTAGTTATATATTTTTCCTTCATCTAGCAATAGCCTGAGTTTACAGTCAATTTGGAAAATTCTTAAAAGCAGTCCACACCTCTACCTTGAGCACTGCATTAAAACTCTCAGAGGAAACTTGCTAGTTCTCAGCAATGCATCTCTATTTGAAGGAGCTCTAAGCAGGAACAATGGAGGCTGTTTTACACATGGACAGTGTGAATTCCTCTCATGGAAAGAAAAGGCAAGTGGCATACTTTACTTCATTGCCTTGTCTGTAGAGCATACACGCGACTCTATAAGCTCTGAGAGTGGTAAGCCGTTTCCTAGCAAAATCTTCATGGTGTATTGTATGATTAGCAATGTTGTTGGTGAAGGAATGATTGAAAGAATTAATGGCTTAGTTTGGTAAAGTTAAGTGAAGTCTCCATATGATTTCTCTAAAAGACAATGAGACTAAGATTCATCTTACTAGTAGGCAAATGAATCTCTGTGTTATGATAAATGGAGTTTCTTTTAGAGGTTGGAGATAACTATTCCTTTAGTTAGCAAAACCACTGTTAAGAGGAACATATTTTCCAAGTCCTGAAAGAATGTTTTTCTGAGAAAAATGAGAGAGTATCATGATTTAAAGAAGAAACTATCACTCACAGATTCCTTTCCCATCTTCTTTTGCAGCCGTGTTTGCCACTGGACGGCTTGCATGACAATGGCTTCCCACCTTCTTTCAAGATTTACAATGATCAGCTGCATGGGCTGGTGGTCTGCGTTCAGGTTGCAGGTCTCCCGGTCATCCAGAAGATGTTGGCATAAACGCAGGATGGAGGCCACTCCGCGACGTCGCTGCTTGATTTCACGACAGAGGGACTGCAATGCAAAGAGGGACCAATCCATGAGCGTTTACAGGACAGAGTTCCTTTAAACATACAACATCCTCTTCCATCATAATTTTAAATCGTAGGGATATGCTCAACCATGAATAAATGGGACAAGAAGGCCTCTGGAGTTACTTTTGGATTGCATATCTTCTACCCAAGTGATTTTTGCTTCATCTCATTCTTCTCCTCCTCTCCCCCTCTTTTTAAACTTACTTCTACATCTAAAATGTTGGGTCTGTCTTTGATACCTAGGTGATTAACTTAATGAAATAAATCATTTAGGTCATATGAATGCCAAACAGATTGCCATGCTTTGTTTCAAGGTCATAGAAAATACAAAAGACAGAAAAGTCCTCCCAAATAAATGGGATATTTCCAAATTTTCTCCTAGATTCTCTGCAGCTAAAAGTTTACTTTTCTACTAACTGGAAATAAGTTAAATAAGATTGCAAAAAAACTGATATATAACAGCTATTATTTGAAAAAATATGGTAAGCAACACTTCTCTTCTGAAACTTGATTAACAAAGCAATAATGTTTTGAAAACAGAAATTAGGATACAGGATGATTATTGCATTATTTGTTAGTCGCTGTGTTTCTCTTAATAGACATTCACGCTATTTAAGAAGGATATGCATACATCAAAATAACATTTTGCCCCCAGAAGCTTTTGTATTGCTGCAGTGACCCTAAGCTGAATGATTCAAGCAAAATAGTGGGCAAACATGTCTTAAAATATTGTATCTTTTCTTTGCCTACGGATAGTGTATAAGTGATATTCTAATTCAAAGCCTTCAGGAGAAATGATTATATCCACAAACATCACTGAATTACTAATCTCGCTCTACTGCTACAATTGGACTGTTCTAACAGTTAACAGATTGCTTATTAATCAACAAGGGTAAACAAGACAATGCAATTTAATTTAGTGCTAGAGTTTTAATGCCTGAAAGTATTTGTGCTTAAAATGTTAATCTAGATAAGGCTTCATTAGAAGAAGTCTTAAAATGATTAAGTGCGGTTCACTGAAATGTGCACAGAGTGGTAGTAGATCAGCAGGTGGACGTTTCATACAGATGTTCCATTTATTGATATAATACATGCTATAGCCATTTAAACGACCCTAACTCAGTAATAGCTGGAATTCTATTATTTCTGTAATGAGAGAACCCTGTACCTTTAATATTTCTGAATTTTAAATAAGGAGAATGACAAATTCCCACACCTCTATTTATAGCAAAATATGACCAGGAATTTTATTATCCAATTTATACCAGTACAGCATTTTCAGTTATGTTTCTTGAACTTAGCCTTATTTATTTTCCGAGGGTTCATTACTATTTTCCTTATATAACTCCTGATAGAACCACCAGGTCTGACAAATTTCTTTACTGACACTATTCATTAGTTCAATGCTGAATGGAGGGAAACTCCTACACAATCAAAGATAAAACTTAAAGAGTCTACCAAAGCAGCAGGCATTGTTTCCATCTCCTCCTCCAATTCTGCTGACTTTCTCTTTTACATGCTTTCTCTCTTTCCCTCTATTTCACTCTCTCTCTCTCACACACACACATACCCTTCAGTTTACTCTCTTGCTCTAGAACAACTGTTGAGCAAGTCAAACTATTAAGTCCACTTAATACCTGTCAGTTTTTCACCCAAAGTGCAACACTTCAAGATGACATAATAATATAGCCACTGGGATTGCTTCAGAAGAGTTTTATGAATATATGTAGAGAAGATTTTATTTTTTGTTTGTGCTTGTCATTAATTTGTTAAAAAAGCGGGGGTGGGGGGCTAGAAAATCAAAAGAGATGTTCCATGCTGCCAAACTGGATCTTGCAAAATTCTCTTTTAAGTTGCCTAAAATAATAACTGCATTTCTACAGCCAAAAAAGAGTCCTGATGTTTCTTAGCTGAATGGGAATTTGCCAGGGATGGCAGTAAAGGTATATGTGGCGTTAGCACAGCCGCATTAGGTGATATTTACAAAGCAGCCCAAACAGGCTTTATTCATCTCACAGGTGTTTTCAAAGTTCTGAAACAGGACATGTGAGGTGGCTAGGGGAAATTTTCATAAAGCTGATTAGCCGTAACTTTTAATATGAATCTAGAATGTATCCAGTATTTAAGTATCCAGATGATCCTCACTCCACATCTGAACCCCAGTCAGTTGATGGGTTTTAAACCATGTGTTAGGTGTTCTTAAAAATTGTTGACATTAAATATCAGATTTTTATGTCTCCATAATTCTGCAAATTTAAAAATTTAAATATCCAAAGAACTCAGTGTATATTCTAGATTAATAATTTATCCTGTATGCACACTTCAGAAATAACACTACTTTAAAGAGGAGAGAGTAACACTGAGAATTTACATGGAAACATATTTTTCAGTAATTTTTTACATCTAAGAGATATAATTGATAAAATTACATTCTTTCACATAAATGTGTTTCCATGTCAACCATTAAAATATACATATTTATTTATAATCACAAACATATACTAAATAAAATCAGTGATTTGCTGGCAATGTTTCTTAGAATCAGTAGAGTTCACATTATTTCTATGATAAATGATGTATAGAGAAATGTTAAATATAACTACATAGGAACAAAATGATTATTATAACTATTTTTGGCTTACATTTTTAGAAGAAAGCACTTTTAAACAGAAACCCAAGCTAAGCAATCTAAGTAAGTCTCAGAAACAAGATGAACTCATCCCTGCCTCCAGACCTCCTAAAATGTTTACTGTACCTTGCGTCTGCTAGGCACTATTTCAGGCATGGAGGCATCAAAAAAGAGCAAGTTACTGTTCCCACTCTCAAGAACCAAAAGTCTACTGGAAATGGACTACACAAATAAGTATGGTCCCAAGAATGATACAGAGAGGTAAGTGCTAAAAGAAGTTTGTGCAGGTTGCTATCAAAGGAGCCATGAAATCAGGGAAACAATGTGAGCCAGATTGTCCAAGTCGGGTAGTTGAGGTTACAAGGACAGAAGGTCCAGTAGCAAGTAGTCTGGGACACTGCGAGTACCAGGCATGTTGGAGAAAAGAGAGAATGGAGCCCCTGGAAAAGGAAGTAAAGAATGGAAAAATCTGGAAGGTTTTGTTATACATACACATGTATCTATTATTTTTTTAAACTTTCTCCCATTTAGGTTGTTACATAATATTGAGCAAAGTTCCCTGTGTTATATAGTAAGCCCATGTTGGTTATCCATTCTAAATATCGCAGTGTGTACATGTCAGTCCCAAACTCCTTAACTATCCCTTCCTCCCACCCTTCTTTCCTAATAACCGTAAGTTTGTTCTCTAAGTCTGTAAGTCTTTTTGCTGTACACCTGAAACTAACACAATACTGTTAATCAACTATAATCCAATATAAAAAAATAAATTCTGGAGAAGATATGGAGAAAAGGGAACCCTCCTACATTGTTGGTGGGAATGTAAACTGGTGCAGGAACTGTGGAAAACAGTGTGGAGGTTCACCAAAAAACTAAAAACAGAATTAACATATGATCCAAAATACCACTCCTGGGCATATACGCAGACAAACTCTAATCCAAAAGGGTACACGCATCCCTAGGTTCATGCGTGCATGCGTGCTAAGTAACTTCAGTCGTGTCCAGCTCTGCGATCCTGTGGAGGGTAGCTCTCCAGTCTCCTGTTGATGGGATTCTCCAGGCAAGAATATGGGAGTGGGTTGCCATTCCCTTCCCTAGGGGATCTTCCTGATCCAGGGATTGAACTCACATCTCCTGTTCTCCTGCATTGTAAGTGGATTCTTTACCACTGAGCCACCAGAGAAGCCCTAGGTTCTACTCACAATAGCCAAGACATGGAAACAATCTAAATGTCCATTGACAGATGAATGGACAAAATGATGTGGTACATATCTACAGTGGAATATCATTCAGTCATAAAAAATAATGAAATAATGCCCTTTGCAGTAACATGGATGCAACCAGAGATTATCATACTAAGCGACGTAAGTCAGAAGAGAAAGACAAATACAATTATTTGTCTATTTCACTTATAGATAAGTGAAATATTTATTTCACTGATACGTGGAATCTAAAATATGACATAAATGAACCTATCTATGAAACAGACTCACGGACATAGGGAACAGATTGGTGGCTGCCAAGGGGACTGGGTAGGGGAGGGATGCAGGGGGAGGTTATGGTTAGCATTTTAAGTTATTATACATGGAATGGATAAACAACAGTTATACTACATAGCACAGAGAACTATATTCAGTATCCTATGTTAAACCATAATGGGAAATAATATTTTTAAAAGATATAAATACATAACTGAATCACTTTGCTATACAGCAGATTAATGCAACATTGTAAATCAACTATACTTAAACTAAAATTTACCATTTTAATTTACAAAAAGAAAAATTTGAAAGATTTTTTCATTAACGCCAGTTTTGAAGCATTGTCCTTGATATCCAATGAGATTATGTTGGTTCCTAAGCATAATCATATTGCCTTCTCAGAAAAGTAGAAAGGGAAGAAGTGGGAAAGAGAATATAAAGAAGGAGAATAAGCAACATGTCTAAGAGAAAAAGATTCCAAATGCCTTTATATTTAGTTATCATTATTATTTGGTAATCTTTAGTCCTTTTTTCCTAAAGAGCTACCTTTGTTAGTATGGAGGTCATTGTCTTAGTATCACTTCAGAATCTGATTGTTGGAATATAGTTTGGTGTGATACTTTTAAGTCTCTAATGACCTACTTTATTTGCTTATTTTACATTTCTACTCAGTTTCTTCATGTTACTTTAAAAGTCGATTTGCTATAAAAGTTGAGAAGTCCATAAGCAAAAATCAAAATTCCTAAGTTGTTTTTTCCTTTACAGTTCACCAACCCTTTAAACATATCTTCTTGGACATGTTACAAGAGAGCTGTCAACAGATTGAAGGTATTTGTTTTACACTTATAAACTTGCAATATGATTTTCAATCCACTAATGGTGATACAAAGGGGTGTTTTGGTTTATCTGGGGGTTTTCTCCTCTCCTGACCTGTTTATGAGTTTCTTTGATAGCTGAAACTACTCATATTATAGAGCCAAATGTGATGTTGGTGTAGTTTTATTAATTGAAATAATAAATCAATTATTTTTTAATTGTTATTTAATGGCTAAAAAATTAATGAATCAATCAATGAATATATCTTTTCAGCCAGTGATAACTTTATATTATTCATATTTGCTTGATAATCTCCAGAATTTTAATATAATTAAGAATGCCGATTGTTTGAATACTATATTTTGGGATTTTATACCTTTTGGTTATTTTTTGTCAAGTAAGTAATTTACCAACTAATGACTAACATGTTTGGCATTGCACTAAATTAAATAGAAGCTTTGTTCTGAGAGAGTTTACATAGTAATCAAAACCTTGTGACTGTTTGGCAGGTACAAGGCATCCCATAATGTTAATGCCTATAGCCAACGTGTGAGATGAATGTATAGCAGATGGGAAAAATGAGAGGCTATGATTGTACCTCTATGATTCTCCAAAAGATGCTTTTGGCTTGTTGGTTTGGAATCATCATTTGGAGGCAAGTTGGGAAAGATCACATGAATGATACTTCTTGTAGAAATAAACATTTATTAGGTGTCATTTGTCAAACACCATACTTTTCATCACAGGATTGGTACTGGTGGATAAGAGGCCAATAATATGATGTGGTACCTGATCTTAAGGGCTTGTAAACTGGCTGTAAATTAGAGAAGACTCTTGGCTACTCACAATAAGACATATTAATGCAGCACAAAGGTTTTTGATAAGACCTAACCTATCAAGTTATTGTACGTTTTTAAATGAGGTAAGTGAGGTAAATGTACCTCACGAACAGTGAGGCTGTGACCCAAAAGTAACATGGAGTTGATATACATACTAAATTATGGGCACTGGCTTTGAAGATGAGAAAGATCATTACCAGCTAAAGTAGATAAATGCTAGGGTTCTCCTCTTAGTAGTATTTTCTTAGTTATTTTTCACTAATCTCCAATACTAATGGCAAATCTTTTGTATATTTCTGCATGCTATGCATTTTCTTAGGTATTTCATATGTATCAACTCACTGAATTCTCAAAATAGCACTCTGAGATCACATGAATGATATTGGCTTCTTGAAGAGGGTCTGAGACATACATTACTGTCATCTACCTATTTTATAAATGAGATGATGGAGACACGAAGAGGTTAAGTATGTGACCAGTGATGACAGTTAATAAGTAGCAAAGGATTTTAACCCATGCAATCTAAATCAAGAGCCAATCCATGAAACTAAGTCACACTGCCTTTCATAAGAGAGCTGAAGAAGCTTGCAAAATCTTGACATTTTCAGATCATCTCTGCCCCTGAGTCCTAATTCGAAGTGGTTGCAGCCATAAACTTACTGTCAATGAGAGGGCCAACAACTTGCTTCATATACCTGTCAGGGGTTTATCTTATACCCATTCCTAACCCTGCAAATACAGTAAGAATCAGTAAACTATATAATTCTTAAGCCCAGGGAAGTTAAGATAGCAGAGGTGGAAAAATATGATTTAATTCATTGAACAAATATTTAATAAACACATATTATAATGGGCACTGTTCTCAGTGGTTGAGACACATCAGTGAACAAAACATAGTCAAAACGTTCTGCCCTCAAGAACCTCATATTTTAGCAGACAGTGGGAGCTAATCTCTTTTCTGAGAAAGATGTAAATTATATAAATAATAAAGAAGAGATTTAACAAAAGTGAGAAACATTCATTAGGCAAATGATTAGCAAAATTTCCAGCAAGGGGTCGGGAGATATTTTGGTCCTAACAGCTCCATTCTTGAGACAATTATGTGCTTAACTATACCTACTGTATAATGTATGCTGCAAATAAGAATTTCCAACCTAGAATTGTAAAGGAGTAATTCTTCAAAACAGAAAAAAAAAATTAAAACACCCCAGTGAGGTATGAATGATGACTTGAATATTTAAAGAAAATATGGACAAAAGACATCTTCATATTTTAACTGATTTCGAACTTAAAAGACATCAGCCAATACAGGAACTAAGCTCAGTTGCAAACTCTGGGACTTGATCTATATTGAAGCTAAATATTCTATAAGCATGCAGTGAAGTGCAAAAAATAGCAATTGAAAAATGACATGATTAAATGGCACGACATGCAATCATTTGCTCTCAATTATATCAATGTATCTTCTTCATTTCTAGGAGTCAGGCAGAAATATTGTTTTTTAAATGCCTCTATTAAATTGGTCACCAATAATAAAATAGATGAGAGTCCTAATAAGCTCATTTACATACCATACATCATACACTACAGAACTATTCTCTCCAAACAGTTTTACTCATAGATTTGTCTCCTGGTTGTCATGCATCTTTGCTACATTAGCAGATTTTAAAAGCATAATACTGCCTTCAGGACCATTTGTAGAAAAACATTTGTGAAACTTTTCTAGTTAACCCTTGGCTGGGTCCTTATTGCTAATTATGGGAAAGGTATTGATATAATATCTTGGCTGTCACATTTTATTATGATGACAGTAGAAGCAGAATCTAGGTCTGACATTTTGGAAATACCATCTAATTGCAAGTCAGAAACAGAGAATGACAGTTTTAAGTAGATTATAACTTCTTGAAAAATAACAAACTGGTTTATTTAATGTAAAAGCTAGATTTTAAAAATAGCATTAAAGCCCCCTGAATTGATTCACCAAGCACATCTCTATCAGCTTCTTGAAGAGGGTCTGGGACCTGTGCCAAAATAGCTTTAAATTTGTACATGACAGTGTAAGTCTAGATTCTAACGCTAAATGATTTCTTTTAGCCATTTAAAATCAAAGTATTTTCAGTGAACACTTTCATTTATAAGAAAAACCATCTCCCCTCTGTTCATCTAGGCTTCAGATAAGTGAAAGACCATCTTTACCGCCTTGGCCTAATTAGCCTGACCTTTGACCTAGAAAAAGATCTTGTTCTTGTAATCTAGAATCCTCACCAATCAAGATGAATCATTAAGGGCCACCATGACTATTACTACTAAAAATTCTTAGACACCCTTTGATGAATGGTGTCATCGAAGGAAAAACCATTCTTTTAACATACTCATATTTATGTTTTAATGTTTTATACCTTTATCTGTTTAAAAAATATTAATTCTATTTGGGAAGGAGTATTTCTATTCCTCTTAGCTACTTTTTAACTGTGGACCAAACTTAGTAAGCATTCTAAAAAGGAAGACTCTGTGTTATTTCATGAAAGCTGTTGCTAGCCCTGTGTGGCATTCTTTAATTTCTTTGTGACTTACCCTACACTATGTTAAGTACTTTTAAATATGTTTGTTTTTAAGAATCAAGCTCAGTGGTCATGTGCTTAGTTCATATTCACATGTAATTAGTAATATGTTGTATACTTACTGTTTAAATTAAAAATACTATTAAAATTCCAGACATATAGCCCAATATGAAGATTAAGTTACTCTAAAGAAAACTGTAATTGCTTGTGTCATTACTAAAATGCTGGTATCTATTACAGAGTCCCTCTGGAATAAAGAATGCACTTTTGGCAATAATCTCCTAAAAACATGTCCATTATTGTTAAGATGCTAAACTAGTTTGCAATTATAGAAAGGTAACTTTTAGCAATAAGAGGGAAGGGGTGCTGGATATAAATGCAACTTAGCCATTATACTATAAATACCTTTTCTGAAAATCCTACAGTCACTCTTTTCATAAGTAGATAAGGCATTAATTGCCATTTATTTTTACATTATTATATTTTGAGATCTTTTTACAATGCCCACTGTGCTTTTTATCTCTTACTGATTCCATGGGAAGTATTTTAAAATAATTCTGCAGAACAGATGAAGGTGATTTTCTTCTCCGGGTTATTTATGGATCCCGACTATCTGAACTTATCTGTGAGTTCAGGTGAAAGAAGAATTATCATAAAAAACCACACCTAGAGAATGAAGTACCATTCAGAAGGAAAGCCAGAGAACACAGGAGCAAAGATGACACATACGGAATTCCCAGGGATAATGTGGAACATAGAGAAGACAGATCATTGGACTAATTAATTTCACAAATGAGTCAACTCTGCTGTGTGATACTTTTCTAATGCTCTTACCCATACACAGTTGACTATTCCTCACCCATCTTTTCCACCAAATCCTATTTTTTTCAGACTTATCTCTGGCTAACCTATTTGTATTTCCTATGCAGCCACTCCTGGAACTCATCACAAAGCTCAGTGTTACTTGAAGTATAACAGCTAGGAACTGGTATTTTAGGGAAGTATTACTGCTATTCAAGAATCCTACAGATGGGAAGTAAATGAATTCGAGAACTCGAGGGACCCAACAAGAGTGCAGGAAGAAAGTTAGGCTATGGGGAATAACACCACTAAAAAAGTGGAAAATGATACTGGGGACAAAAGTCAACATTAGAAAGACCTTTCTGTTTTTTCATTTATACCTTCCTGACCTGGAAGAGGCTGAGATATAGCCAGCTCTATAAACTTCATATTTCTGATTTTATTTTCATAGCACCTAAAATAAATAGGACGCTTTCCTGTGGGCTTGGACCATTGGGAATTTGCTTCTTAGCTCTTTTCCTTTGCGTTTGTGGAGGAAGCCCAGGGCAACTCGACTCCTTTTTCACCGGCTTTCAGTATTCCCAGATGTGCAGTAATACTAACCACACTCTCAGGGTCGTTTAGAAGTTTAACTAATATATAATGGCAAAACACTCTTCAACTGTTATATGAAGTAGTAGAGAGATGCTGACTAAATATTAGCCAACTGGTAAATTGCTATAATGATTACTTAGCTCAAAGCAATATTCTACAACCTTATGGGAAGGAAATGTAATAAGAACTTCATTCTTTAAACACTCCCATGGCTCAAACAAAGCAGAGGTCCAGGAGAAATTTTTGAGAGCAGTTTCTTGAACAAAGCTAATTTTCCTTTTAGAAGAATATGTTTTCTTTTTCTGAGAAAAGACACCACATCCTTCTCCTGCTTGCTCCCCCAAACAAGATTAAATACACTGGGGGATAGTTTTCTCATTAATCTCCTTCATCTGTCAGCAACGTAGAACACAAGTGATCTAAGCATAAATGTGTTTTCGTGGAAGGTTTGAGAGGCAACTTGTATTGAGGGGGGAAAGAAACAACTTACAGTCTTCTCATAGAATAACCACTTATGTGATCTTGAGTAAATGATAGAACTCTTGCTGCTGCTGCTGCTGCTAAGTCGCTTCAGTCATGTCCGACTCTGTGCGACCCCACAGACGGCAGCCCACCAGGCCCCGTCGTCCCTGGGATTCTCCAGGCAAGAACACTGGAGTGGGTTGCCATTTCCTCCTCCAATGCATGAAAGTGAAAAGTGAAAATGAAGTCGCTCAGTTGTGTCCGACTCGTAGCGACCCCATGGACTGCAGCCTATGTGCCCTCAATAACTCAGCTCTAAAATGCAATGATCCTTTAGTTTTTACCATCTTCTAGTATCTGATTATTATATAACTTTGTTCTGAGACAGGAAAAATTTCATATGGTAGTCCTTTAAAAAATAATAAAACATTTAATATCTCAATTCAGTTGCAAGAGGACTCTCATCTTTGCTGATGAACTTTTAGGGATGATAGAATATTAGTTTCATTTAGTCTGTATCATTCTTACTCATTTACCTCTTCACTGGCCTACACTGTGGGCAATGGCTTTAATTGGACAAGTGGGTTGTTACAATCATTTGCACAAATCATCCTTACTTAGTCTCAAGATTCTCTTCACGTCTTGGTCATGTTCTAACATCTTCAAAGTCTAACTCCAAATATTTTCATAGTGAGAACCACATGCCTAAGCCAAGTACACAAGGCTGTAAATTTAACTTCCAGTGTTGCTTTTGTAAAACTGTGAAGTCTGTTATACCAGAGTTTATATTATAGACAGTTAGGATGACATAGTTGAATGGATCCATTGGTTCTCTTGCTGGTAGTCTTGGCTGATAGGTAAAGAAGTGAATTTGTTTCAAACATCTCTCCAGGCTCTAGAGGACATTTCTCCTGTCATGATGAGCAGCAACAAAGAGGGGCATTTTTTAGAAAATGAGGAGAGCATAGGACAAGGAGGAGCCAGCACAGGATAATAGGAGGAGCCTATTATCCTGTGCCGGAGAAGGCAATTGCACCCCACTCTAGTACTCTTGCCTGGAAAATCCCATGGATGGAGGAGCCTGGTGGGCTGCCGTCTATGTGGTTGCACAGAGTTGGACACGACTGAAGTGACCTAGCAGCATTATCCTGTGCTTCTCAAATGAGCTTCTAACATCAGCCCTCTCTATCTGGTTTTACTTACCTTGATGACATTAAACTTAAAAAGAGAGAAAAATATCCTTGGGGAAGAAAATATTATATTTAATCAACAATTTGGAGTGTCAGGAAAATTAAAAGAGATGTTAGGCCATCTTTTTGCCAGACAGGAATAATGATTTATGCCTCCACTCTATCTTAAAGAGGTTTGGGGAAGATTAATGAGGTAATGTGTGTAAGGCTCCTTAAACTCCTCATATGGACGTGAAACACAAACACAAGGGAAAAAATGATAGCAAACTCCATACTGAGTTGAACTCCTGAGAGTAAAGCCCCTGGAAAGGAGAAGATGTTGCAGGTCAAGATGGTTAGTCTCTGAGTTCCAATGCCAGAAGAGCCTTGGTTTGTTGTCATACTTATTTGTAATACTGTTTAAAACAGTACTTCATAGTATTAGTGTTTCTACATTTCCTGCCAATCACAATGTTCGTTGTAATGATCATTTTTAATTTCTATTTGTCGAATGAGATGGGTTTACTTTGTCTATTTTACAGAGGAAAAATTAAGATGTGAAAATTACAAAGGCATCAGTGATGACTCATAAAATCATCCACTTGGTATTATTGGACTATGGCCTGGATTAGGATTTAGGAGATAAGGGCTGCCATCTGGCTCTGGTTGTGTGGTCTTGGGTGAATGATTTAATTTATCAGAGACTTGGTTTTCTCGTCTTGGGAAAAAGGAGGTTGAGCTAGCCAAATGACCTCAAATACCATCTTGTGATGAAATTCTACAATCTGCTAAGTACTTCTTTAGTATCTAGCAACCCTAAAGCAATGTCTGTGTTACTGTGAAGGGTATGCAAAAAAACAAAAACTTCAAGATACTTCCTACCTGGATGGACCTAGAAATTATCATACTAAGTGAAGAAAGCCAGACAGAGAAAGACAAATATCATATGATATCACTTATATGTAGAATCTATAAAAATGATAAAAATGAGCTTATTTACTAAACAGAAATAGACTCACAGACAGAAAACAATCTTATAGCTACCAAAGCGGGAGGTATAAATTAGGAGTTTGGGATTAACAGATACAGACTACTATATATGAAAGAGATAACCAATGAGAATTCACTGTATGGCCCAGGGAATGATACTCAGTATTTCGTAATAAACTATAATAGAAACTATCTATCTACAATTGAATCCCTTTGTTGTATACCCGAAACTAGAATAGCATTGTAAATCAGCTATACTTCAATAAAAAATGTTTTAAAAGTTCCTACTCTTAACACGTTTATACACTTAAAACAATAATGAACTATCATCATACACCTATTAGAATGCCCAAAATCTGGAACACACAACACCAAATGCTGATGAGGTTATGGAGAAACAAGAGCTCTCATTCATTGCTGGTATGAGTGCAAAATGGTACCAACACTTTCTGGGAGTTTCTTACAAAACTTATTACCATATGATTACCATATGATTACACTCTTACCATATGATCCAGCAATCACACTCCTTGGTAGTTACCCAAAGGAGCTGAAAAGTTTTATTCCCACAATAAACTGCACATGGATGTTTATAACAGCTTTATTTATAATTACAGAAGTTTGGAAACAACCAAGATGTAGCTTAGTAGATGAATTAATTAATAAACGATGGTACCTGCAGACAATAGAATCTTATTCAGTGCCAAAAAGAAAGACTTATTAAGTCATGAAAAGACATGGAGAAATTTTTAATGTATATCATTAAGTGATAGACGCTAATCTGAAAGGGCTACATACTATGATAGAACTATACGAAATTTTGGAAAAGGCAAAAGTATGAGGAATGAAAAGACCAAGGGTTTCCTGAGGTTGGGGTGGGGAATGGGGGATGAGGAATGAATAGGATTTTTAAGGCAGAGAAATTACTCAGGATGTTGATGGACATGTCATTATACATTTGTCCAGACCCACAGAATGTACAACGTAACTGTAACATAAACTCATGACTCTAGGTTAACGATGTGTCAATGTAGGCTCACCAGTATATACAGAACAGGACATCAAAAAGGAGGGAACTAAACATAAAGCTTCCCTGGTGGCTCAGTTGGTAAAGAATCTGCCTATGATGCAGGAGACCTGGGTTCAATCCCTGGGTCAGGAAGATCCCCTGGAGAAGAAAATGGCAACCCATTCCAGTATTCTTGTTTGGTATATCCCATGGACAGAGGAGCCTGGTGGGCTACAGTCTATGGGGTCTCCAAGAGCTGGACACGACTTAGCAACTAAACCGCCAAAGTAAAAGCGAGTGTCTGACTCTTTACGACCCCATGGACTATACAGTCCATGGAATTCTCCAGGCCAGAATACTGGAGTGGGTAGCCTTTCCCTTCTCCAGGGATCTTTCCAATCCAGAGATCAAACCCGGGTCTCCCACACTGCAGGCGGACTCTTTACCAGTTGAGCCCAAGGGAAACTACCAAACATATGAAGAAACAATGATAATCAAATAGTAGGAAAACTTTGCTGATCTAAAGCAGAATTTAACTTTTCAAAATCAAGTAGGACTCACCAAGCTCTCAGAGGAAGAAATGAAGAGATTAACACTCTATCACATACAAGTGAAGAACAAAGTTACTATGTGGCCACAAAAATGAGACTTCACCTTTACGACCACAAATGCCAAAAGAATCATTAGAAGTTTTGATGGCAAAAGATTACACAACCCATAACAAAATTTTTAATTCAGCCAAGTATTGTTTGTATGTGAGGCCAAGAAAAATATATCTTGAGACATGCAACGGTTTGGGGAATATACCAAGAATGCACTTTTTCTATAAAAATTATTAGAAGATAATCTAATAATCAGTACTCAGAATAATTTTTTTCAATAAAAAACTATGGTATGAAAAAATGGAGGTTGAACAATAAAAAAATTTGTGTAAGGAATTCTGAAATATTTTTCATATTCTTATAAAATAAATGCAAATGCCAAAAGAAATTATTGAAAGTATGAGAATGAATATAGTTATATTAATAATACTAGCTGCACCAGTACTTTACTGATATATTTCTTTCTACTTTTAAATCAACAAAACATGTTACCTGTGCCAGCATCCTGACTAAATTCATAACTAGGAAGATGTTTACCTTTACATTTTATGCAGTATCTCTATTCAAATTATAAAGACACTATAATATTAGAAAGAAAATGGGTACCAAGGGACAACACCCATGGTGACAAAGGTAACGACATTGCAACTTGGGTTCAAAAGATGCTTTTGTCCTTCTAAGCTGGCATTTTCAATGACACAAACATGAATCCTGGTATATAAAGTTAATTATATACCAGTAATTTTATGCCAAAGCCAAAGTATTGTTTAGAGGAATTAAATGGCACCTGCAATTGAATAAATTTAATGATGGAAAAAAGATGGCTAGTGCAGAATCACAGAATGCTACAGCTGAAGAGAATTTTTTTTCATTAAAGAGCCCAAATTTACAATAATAGGCAAGGAGAAGAGAAATTAGTTGGTGAGATTACACAGTTGAAAATCCTAGATGGTAATATTGCCAACTAACAGAACCTAGTGAGGATAATCAATGAATATCATTGGTTAGTTAAATTATAAAAGAATGATATGGAAAAACTATAGAAAGATGGTTGACAATTCAACATGAACATTGGGGAAAAAAAAGAAGTTTTGTTTGTTTCCTTAAATGAAAGTCTAATTGTGTATGTGGGGCTGTGTATGTAGGGGTATGTATATATCTGTAGACCAATGATCTGTGAGAAATATGATGAAGCTATAAAGGGGTGTTTACAAAAGAGTCAGGGAGACAGAAAGTAGAGAAGAAAATGCCCTCCAAGAATCACTACCTTGCACAAAATCTATAAAGTAGCCCAATGTGGAGACCCATGTTTGATAATCTGGGATCTAGTTTTCTGCACCCTAGAAAAGCTGTCCAGTCCATAGGTCAGAGCGCAAACTTAGGAGGTCTGCTGACTACCTCCTTTTTTTTTTCTAGTCTTGAAAGGAAAACAACTTTCTTGTGGCCTTCCTTACCTACATCAGATCAGATCAGTGGCTCAGTCGTGTCCGACTCTTTGCGACCCCATGAATTGCAGCACGCCAGGCCTCCCTGACCATCACCAACTCCCGGAGTTCACTCAGACTCACATCCACTGAGTCAGTGATGCCATCCAGCCATCTCATCCTCTGTCGTCCCCTTCTCCTCTTGCCCTCAATCCCTCCCAGCATCAGAGTCTTTTCCAATGAGTCAACTCTTCGCATGAGGTGGCCAAAGTACTGGAGTTTCAGCTTTAGCATCATTCCTTCCAAAGAACATCCAGGACTGATCTGATCTCCTTTAGAATGGACTGGTTGGATCTCCTTGCAGTCCAAGGGACTCTCAAGAGTGTTCTCCAACACCACAGTTCAAAAGCACCAATTCTTTGGCTCTCAGCCGTCTTCACAGTCCAACTCTCACATTCATACATGACCACAGGAAAAACCATAGCCTTGACTAGATGGACCTTTGTTGGCAAAGTAATGTCTCTGCTTTTGAATATGCTATCTAGGTTGGTCATAACTTTCCTTCCAGGGAGTAAGCATCTTTTAATTTCATGGCTGCAGTCACCATCTGTAGTGATTTTGAAGCCCAGAAAAATAAAGTCTGACACTGTTTCCACTGTTTCCCCATCTATTTCCCATGAAGTGATGGGACCGGATGCCATGATCTTCGTTTTCTGAATATTGAGCTTTAAGCCCACTTTTTCACTCTCCACTTTCACTTTCATCAAGAGGCTTTTGAGTTCCTCTTCACTTTCTGCCATAAGGGTGGTGTCATCTCCATATCTGAGGTTATTGATATTTCTCCCAGCAATCTTGATTCCAGCTTGTGTTTCTTCCAGTCCAGCGTTTCTCATGATGTACTCTGCATATAAGTTAAATAAACAGGGTGACAATATACAGCCTTGACGTACTCCTTTTCCTATTTGGAACCAGTCTGTTGTTCCATGTCCAGTTCTAACTGTTGCTTCCTGACCTGCATACAAATTTCTCAAGAGGCAGATCAGGTGGTCTGGTATTCCCCTCTTTCAGAATTTCCCACAGTTTATTGTGATCCACACAGTCAAAGGCTTTGGCATAGTCAATAAAGCAGAAATAGATGCTTTTCTGGAACTCTCTTGTTTTTTCCATGACCCAGCGGATGTTGGCAATTTGATCTCTTGTTCCTCTGCCTTTTCTAAAACCAGCTTGAACATCAGGAAGTTCACGGTTCACATATTGCTGAAGCCTGGCTTGGAGAATTTTGAGCATTACTTTACTAGCGTGTGAGATGGGTGCAATTGCGTGGTAGTTTGAGCATTCTTTGGCATTGCCTTTCTTTGGGATTGGAATGAAAACTCACTTTTTCCACTCCTGTGGCCATTGCTGACTTTTCCAAATTTGCTGGCATATTGAGTGCAGCACTTTCACAGCATCATCTTTCAGGATTTGGAATAGCTCAACTGGAATTCTATCACCTCCACTAGCTTTGTTCGTAGTGATGCTTTCTAAGGCCCACTTGACTTCACATTCCAGGATGTCTCTAGGTCAGTGATCACACCATCGTGATTATCTGGGTTGTGAAGATCTTTTTTGTACAGTTCTTCTGTGTATTCTTGCCATCTCTTCTTAATATCTTCTGCTTCTGTTAGGTCCATACCATTTCTGTCCTTTATCGAGACTATCTTTGCATGAAATGTTCCTTTGGTATCTCTGATTTTCTTGAAGAGATCCCTAGTCTTTTCCATTCTGTTGTTTTCCTCTATTTCTTTGCATTGATCACTGAAGAAGGCTTTCTTATCTCTTCTTGCTATTCTTTGGAACTCTGCATTCAGATGTTTATATCTTTCCTTTTCTCGTTTGCTTTTCGCTTCTCTTCTTTTCACGGCTATTTGTAAGGCCTCTCCAGACAGCCATTTTGCTTTTTTGCATTTCTTTTCTATGGAGATGGTCTTGATCCCTGTCTCCTGTACAATGTCACGAACCTCATTCCATAGTTCGTCAGGCACTCTATCAGATCTAGATCCTTACCTACATAGTAATAGGTAAATGATGCAACTAATAGATAATTCAGTTCCTAACGATCATACAACTCATTCTGAAGTAATTGAAACCCATGGAAAGGTCTCCATTTACTATTTACCACTTATGTTATCTATTGTAGATACTAAAAACTGTTTTAAAATAAATGCCTTTTAAGAAGGACAAGTTTATGCTATAGTAATTATAATGTTGATAGCTAATATGTATTGAGTTCCCATCAGGCAGGCTCTATTTTAAAGAACTTTCATATATCATTTAATACTCATAGCCACTCTATGAGGTTAGGTGTTATTACTCTGTCTATTTTATAGATAAGAATCCTGGGGTTTTAAGAAAAATCATGGATTAGAAATAGGTAGAAACAGGATAAACTCAAGCATCTTGAACCCACACATTTAGGCTTCTACACTGCAGTGGATCAAATTCACTGCTTCAACCGTATCTACATGAAGGGCAATTCTACAATTGTGTACTCCCAGTTTCTTCCTAATTTGAGTTTATTAACAATTAAAATAATATTTAAATAATGTTAAGGCTGTATATTGTCACCCTGCTTATTTAACTTAGATGCAGAGTACATCATGAGAAATGCTGGGCTGGAGGAAGCACAGGCTGGAATCAAGATTGCTGGGAGAAATATCAGTAACCTCAGATATGCAGATGACACCACCCTTATGGCAGAAAGTGAAGAAGAACTAAAGAGCCTCTTGATGAAAATGAAAGAGGAGAGTGAAAAAGTTGGCTTAAAGCTCAACATTCAGAAAACTAACATCATGGCATCTGGTCCCATCACTTCATGGCAAATAGATGGGGAAACAAGTGGAAACAGTGTCAGACTTTATTTTGGGGGGCTCCACAATCACTGCAGATGGTGATTGCAGCCATGAAATTAAAAGATGTTTACTCCTTGGAAGGCGAGTTACGACCAACCTAGACAACATATTGGAGAAGGCAATGGCAACCCACTCCAGTACTCTTGCCTGGAAAAATCCCATGAATGGAGGAGCCTGGTAGGCTGCAGTCCATGGGGTCGCGAAGAGTCGGACATGACTGACAGACTTTACTTTCATTTTTTATTTTCAGGCATTGGAGCAGGAATGGCAACCCACTCCAGTGTTCTTGCCTGGAGAATCCCAGGGACAGAGGAGCCTGGTGGGCTGCCATCCATGGGGTCACACAGAGTTGGACATGCCTGAAGTGACTTAGCAGCAGCAGCAGCAGACAGCATATTAAAAAGCAGAGACATTACTTTGTCCACAAAGGTCTGTCTAGTCAAAGCTATGGTTTTTCCAGTGGTCATGTATGGATGTGAGAGTTGGACTATAAAGAAAACTGAGAACAGAAGAATTGATGCTTTTGAACTGTGGTGTTGGAGAAGACTCTTGAGAGTCCCTTGGACTGCAAGGAGATCCAACCAGTCCATCCTAAAGGAGCCCAGTCCTGGGTGTTCATTGGAAGGACTGATGCTGAAGCTGAAACTCCAATCCTTTGGCCACCTGATGCAAAGAGCTGACTCATTTGAAAACACCCTGATGCTGGGAAAGATTGAGGGCAGGAGGAGAAGGGGACGACAGAGGATGAGATGGTTGGATGGCACCACCAAAAATGGATATGGGTTTGGGTGGACTCTGGGAATTGGTGATGGACAGGGAGCCCTGGTGTGCTGTGGTTCATGGGGTCATAGAGTTGGACACAACTTAGAGACTGAACTGAACTGAAGAAATAAAGTAAGAACAGAAATATTCATCACTGTGGTTTCAGAGCCTAAAGATGGTTATTTGTGGTTTTCTAGGCAGCAATAAGGAGAAGGCAATGGCACCCCATTCCAGTACTCTTGCCTGGAAAATCCCATGGATGGAGGAGCCTTACAGGCTGTAGTCCATGGAGTCGTGAAGAGTTGGACAAGACTGAGCGACTTCACTTTCACTTTTCACTTTCATGCATTGGAGAAGGAGATGGCAACCCACTCCAGTATTCTTGCCTGGAGAATCCCAGGGACAGGGTGCCTGGTGAGCTGCCATCTATGGAGTCGCACAGAGTCGGACACGACTGAAGTGACTTAGCAGCAGCAGGCAGCAATAACGTAAGGACAGGTGACATATCTGTCATCTTTCTAGATTACCATCTCAGCCTTCTTGTGTGTTAGTCACTCAGTTATGTTCCACTCTTTGCAACTCTATAGACTGTAGCCTGCCAGACTCCTGTGTCCATGGCATTTCCCAGTCAAGAATACTGGAGTAGGTTGCCATTTCCTTCTCCAGGGAATCTTCCCAACCCAGGGATCGAATCCAGGTGTCCCACACTGCAGACAGACTCTTTACCATCTGAGTCATATATGAGAGCAATAATACAAATGACACATATGAAATGAGTACATAGCTACCTCTCTGCATCTTTAACTCAGAGGCAAAATGCCCCACTTTAGGAATCATTCAGTGTCTTTTAGAAAAAGGTGTACTCAGAATGAATTAGGCCTTAGTTACTCCATTTTCTTTACTTTAGAAGGCTTACACTGGGATTGCCTGTAAAAATTTCCTGTGGGTCTTCCCACTACCCCGATGGTTAGTGTGAATAACATTTATTTAAAGCTATCTTTGAACTTCAACCTTAATCCAGCCAATGTTTTTCTCTTTACAAGGCAATTCTGGATTGTATCTAATTACTTAAAATTACTTCCAAAGAAGTGTTAGATGATGGATTTTTTTTTATATATACAGTGGGGGAAAATATCTGATAAAAGCTGATTTCAGTATTTTTTTATGAACATATATGGTTAATATAACTGCTTTATAAAAAAGCATTTAAGACACATAGAAAGGATTAAATCCTGTCTGAGGTCTGTTGATTTTGAAGGCATTTTACAAGCTTTTGTTACAGCCAGATTGAATTACTGTAATTCTTTGTTTGCAGCTTTGCCAACAGCATCATTACCAAGTTTGTAATGAATGGCTCTAGGACAAAGCAGCAGAGATGATCCTATAGGGCACATGGCCTCCTTCCTCATATCTCAAAATTCCAGCATATTCTCTTCTGTCCCTCAACCTTACCTCCTAATATTGAGAGTTTTGAAGGACACAGGAAGTGTGATTATTTGTGGTGCCATTTGAGATTGATTATAGTGGACATGGGAAATTCCCTCTAAATCTCTTGGCTAGATTGGTTCTATTTTTATTTCTGGAAATGACAGAGTGAGATTTGGGAAAATACTTCTTAAACCATGTGAACTGTGTTTAGCTCTTTTATTTATCTATTTTGTAAAAGTACATCAGTGATATTCCCTTTCAGCTAATTACTTAGTAACGCTGCAAACTTCCTAGTTAATTTGAAATTCTGCTAAAAACCCTACTCTAAAAATTCTAACTTCCAAAATTTAAAACAGTGACTCACTTGCATGACTATCCATTTGACCTTCAAGCTGAACCTAGGCAAGCAGACTCCTCTTCTCCACCCCTGTCTCTCTTAGAAGCTGTCCCAAGGACAAGGCCTTGAGATAAGAGTGGGTGACAAGACTAAATGGGCTCCATATATGACTGAACTCAGGTCAAGCCTCTATATAAACCTTTAAGATTCTGGCAGGTATGGAAATCTATTTGTCTCATAGCTGCCCATGACAAACCTCCTGTTTCCTTTCTTATTAAAATTGCCAACTACCAATCTGGAGTGGTCAGCTTCTTTCTTCTCTTTTCCTGCCCTCTGCTTATGGGGGTTGATTTCAGGTTATAGCCAGGGGTTATAACTCCTGATGGGGTTACAACCCAACATCCTATAGATGGCTATCCACGTAATCAGAAATGGAAGGAACAACAGATCAAGCTACAAATTAATGTGTTTTTCTCTTCCAGAAATAGTTCTTTGACCCAGGGACTAATGAGTCTACAAAGTAGTGGCAGATTCAGGAACAAACTTTCTAGGTCTGACTATTGGCCTATTGGCTCTATCCTTGACTAACAGTATGATCTTGAGTAACTTCAATTTTCCCTGCCTCAGTTTTCTCATCCATAAATAGGGGATAATAAACCAACTGTCTCAAGACTGTGATGAGTGTTAAATAAGTGAATGGAAAAAATTAGGAACTGTGACTCGCCTTCTACGAGCGCTCAGTAAGTACTGGCTGTCATTGTCACAGTTATTAAAAGAATGTTTTGTTCCTCCTATTGCAGTTCTAGCATGCAGATGGCACCCATCACCATGTTTTTGGTAATTTTTGTAATCTAGAACAGGGTCAGGAAACTAAAGTCTGCTGGTCAAATCTAGCTCACCAACTGCTCTTGTAAACAGTTTAGTAAGTTAGTTTTATTGAACACACCATATATATTCATTTACATATTGTCTGTGGCTGCTTTTACACTACAATAGCAGAGTTGAATGGGCTTCCCTGGTGGCACAAGTGGTAAAGAACCCACCTGCCAGTGCAGGAGACATAAGAGACTCGGGTTGATCCTTAGGTTGGGAAGATCCCCTGCAGGAGGGCAGAGCAACCCATTCCAGTATTCTTGACTAGAGAATCCCATGGACGGAGGACCCTGGTAGGCTATGGTCCACAGGGTCGCAAAGAATCTAACACACTGAACTGACTTAGCACAGCACAGCAGAGTTGAACTGTGACAGAGACTGTATTATCTGCTTTTTGACAGAAAATGTTTGCTAACCTTTAATTTATGGTAAAACAAGGTTTCAGTGTATTTAAGGGTCAGCAAATGACAGAACTAAAATTTGAACCTAAAGCCCATGGCTTTTTCTCTGTCTTCACTGCTGGTTACTGTTTGAATTCACATTAACTTTCTGTATTTCAAGTTCTTCACTCATAAAAATAAATAAAAACACACATAAGAAGGTGATCACAATTTTCAACTTAAATTGGTAGGGTAAGGTTTAAATATAATAACATGCATAAAGTGCTTGGTCAAATTTAAATTAGTAACCAAATTTGGGACATCGGTCATTGAGAAGGTTACCATATCTATTCCACTCATTCTTGTCAGTGACAGAGCCTCTTGGCTGGTCTAAACTTATCCTTCCTAGGCTGGTTCTGGACCCAGTCCAGTGCTGCAGCCTCCTTTAACTGGTAATGGATAATTTCTCCCAATTTGAGTCTTTAGAATAATGAATTTCGTTACGGGGTACAAGGAACATATGATTAAGGAATTATTTTTTTTTTTCTCTCTCTCTGAAGGGTCACTGTTAAAAAGCAATGTTTTTCAGCCAATGGCATTGAAGCTGCACACACGCAGCTCTAAGGGGCCCTTTGCCAGCTGGCCTCATTAAATCTCTGATGTGCTCTCTGCATTTTGTTGTCACAGTGTGCTCACTCCTGAACCGTTTTTGCCTTTCTGTCCCTGGGCTCACACCTTCCTGTCTCTCCCATCCAGGGCTCTGACTCTTTCTTAGGTAGAATTTTGCCTCACGTCTAATCCCACATTTATCACATTACTGCCTTAAAGAAAAGAATAAATTCCACAACTGTTTTTTTTTTCTTTTTCTGAAAACGTAAGACCCTGATCCTTTCTCTCATCCCAGACCAAGCTCTGAGAAGGAAACGGTTGTGTCTACAAAGCGACGGATTTTCATTTTTATATGCAGCACCCTCCTTCCCTGTTCTCCTGGGCAGTGCACTGTGGCCTATCTATCATTACTCTGGGTGTCACATAAAGAAATTCATTCTGTTAAAAGCCTAAGACTTTAGAGAATGGAGAATCATAAAGCTAAACCCTGTGGATAAAGCCTGTCTTCTGTGTGACCAATGACAGCAGAAGACATTTGGGAACCCATAAGAAGAGGTGGAACGTGACAAAGAGTTTTTGACATACAAAGGTTCTTTAATAACTCTCTTATCTAAGTGGTTTTATCACTTAGGAAGGCAGAGGTTATCTGCTTTTCTTGGATTTGGGGTAAGTAAAAAGTTCTTATTCTGCATATGCCTATTACCAATTATGACTTTGACAGGTTATAAACATTATATTACAATATTATTATATTACAAACATTTGGTTTCATTCTTCCAATGAATGTGGTAATATACATAACACTTAACTAATTATACACTAAGCTCTAAAGAGCAAACAGCTCAGAAATATTTATAATTGTGGCTAGGAAACACATTTATTACAACAAATATGCATAAAGCTTTATTTTTTTTTTTTTTAAGTGCTGTCATGTTAGATGCACTTAGCTTATCTGACCAAATTCCTCAAGGTCAAAACTTTAGAAGAGACTAGAGTTCCAGGTCATAAAAGAAAATCATCAGGACTCCATAATCTCAAAAAGTTTTAAAAGCTTCAATTTTAAAAGTGATACATGATAAGCCAGAAGGAAAAACACCAATACAGTATACTAAAGCATATATATGGAATTTAGAAAGATGCTAACAATAACCCTGTGTACGAGACAGCAAAAGAGACACTGATGTATAGAACAGTCTTTTGGACTCTGTAGGAGAGGGAGAGGGTGGGATGATTTGGGAGAATGGCATTGAAACATGTGTAATATCATATATGAAACGAGTCGCCAGTCCAGGTTCAATGTACAATACTGGATGTTTGGGGCTAGTACACTGGGACGACCCAGAGGGATGGTATGGGGAGGGAGGAGGGAGGCGGGCTCAGGATGGGGAACACATGTATACCTGTGGCGGATTCATTTTGATATATGGCAGAACCAATACAATATTGTAAAGTTAAAAAATAAAATAAAATTTAAGAAATAAATAAATAAAAGTGATACATGGCAAAGAAATTGACACTGATATTATACAAATATGTAAAACAAAAACACAAATATTTTCACCTCTCTAGATCATTAATAGCTACAGCCATTTGCTATTTTGGCCAAATTGCTGAAGACTGTGACTAATAAAACTACCACCGAGAAACAATCATGTTTAGTTTAGTCTTGCTCTTCCCTTTGAGTCATCTGCCATGGGAAGGCATTTAGTAAATACCCATAAATACCAATTTTGCATAGAAGTTCAAAGAATGGGCTTTAGTCAGACAGTTCCGGATTGAAAACCAAATTCTACCAAGTGTGGCCTTAGACACACAAAATTTAACCTCCCTGTGCCTGTTTCCACATTTGCAAAGTCAGGACCCTAATACCAACCTCATGTGTTGCCAGTAGCATTACGTGAAATACATGGACATACAACGGTATATCACACATTGTCAAAGTGAGTGAGTTACAGCCACACTCCATGAGATGAATGAATCTTGGCATTATCATGTTAAGTGAAAAAGAAATCCTAAAAGATAACATGCAGCATGATTACCTTTTAATGAAGTTAAAAGCAACTAAAATTAAAAATATTCCTTCCTACCAGAGGAAAGCAAGTAGATAGAGATGTGGGATTCAGGATCATGCTATCTTAGGTAAGGGTAGCAGGGGATGGAACAGGGCTGGGGCAAACACAGGATGAGCTACATATTACCATCAAAATCCTATCTGTTGTTTGGAGTAGGAAATATTATTTATTATTTTTAAAATAATAATAACTGTATTATTAGTTTGGGCTTCCCTGGTGGCTCAGATGGTAAAGTGTTGTTATTATCATTTATTATTTAGTTATTATTAATAACTATATTATTATTAACTATAATGCAATAATAACTATATTTTTAAAAAAATAGCCAAATAAGCGAAAGTGGGGCATAAAAGTAGTTTAATGAATAGTGATACTGAAAACATAAAAATGCTCTAAAGAAAAATCATCTTTGAAGAAAAAAATAAAACCACAAAAAGTATCTCTGCTGCTGCTAAGTCACTTCAGTTGTGTCCGACTCTGTGTGACCCCATAGGCAGCAGCCCACCAGGCTCGCCCGTCCCTGGGATTCTCCAGGAAAGAACACTGGAGTGGATTGCCATTTCCTCCTCCAATGCATGAAAGTGAAAAGTGAAAGGGAAGTTGCTCAGTCGTGTCCGACTCTTAGCGACCCCATGGACTGCAGCCTACCAGGCTCCTCTGTCCATGGGATTTTCCAGGCAAGAGTACTGGAGTGGGATGCCATTGGTACTTCTAAAAGAAAACTTCTATGATGATTTTCAGGCACTAAAGTACACATGGTAAATAATGAATTAGGTGTAGTGAATATTCCCTAGTGGCCAGAAAGTATTAGTTAGCGAATGACTGGAACTCCTAGAAACTGTTTAATGATTTGGAAGCCGAGAGACATATCTCTGTCTCTTTTAATCTCTTTTTAATTTGTTATTAGGACCTAGCTGAAAATGACATTGATGACACTGTACAAACCTAAAGCATAAAGCTAACATCATTTGGCAGCATCAGTGAATCAATGCAGAACTGCTTATGCTTCCATTTATGATAATAGTGGATGTGGAAAAAACTGGCTTTCAGTTACCTATGTATGAGCCAAGTGGGTAGGTAGGCAGGTATATAAATAATTGTAATAACAAACTTCCTGTTACTGTTTCCAATTATTATGTAACATCTTTGGTCTTATAATACTAAGAAATTTCATCCTTTATGGATGCATCATCACAAAAAGTAGAAAGAATGATTTACACATATGAGCTCATAACTATGTGAGATACATATTACCAGCATACCATTTCATAGATGAAGAAACTGAGGCACCAGGAATTATACAAGAAATATGACCAAGGTCATAAAACTAACTGGGGCCACTGACCAGTTCACTAAAGCTACAATACAGGCATAACAGAAAGAAAATATGTTACGCAACATCTAGCCTATTGGTGACGAGGATGCTTTGCAAGGTACCTGTAAAGTCCAAATAACACAGAGGGAAATATCTGAAGACTCCATCTCCCTGAAATGGGGGGTTAGAGTTAAGCAGAGGTCAAATAACAAATCTTTCAGATATTAGATGGTAGAGAGTGAAACCCATTTGCCTCGGCAAGAGACTTTTAACTTCAACTTAATGGCAGACAAGGAATTCAAGTAAAAAGCAATGTGTAGGTGTGTGATACAGATGGTTTACTGAGAAATACAGTGCCCTTACCCTGGACGGGGGCCTCCTCTTGGGTTATGCAGGTGAGAAAGGGGAGCCTGCCTGTCTGGCAAGGGAAGGTGAGCTACATGTGACTACATTCTCTGATATGTAGACTGCTCGAAGAGGGCAGGGCAGAAGGTATGAGATGAAGAAAACCTGGTCCTAGAAGGCTTTGAGAAGAACCACTTGCTTGGTCTCAAGAAGTTCTTTCCTTCTTGATTTCCCCCTTTCTCCTCTTTCAAACCTCTCAAGCCAGCAAATTCAGGTTTGCAACCCAAAAGCCTTAGGCTGACACCGGCCAGAGCCCAAATAATCACTGAATTTACAGGAGGGCTCAAGTAGTACAGGCTAGTGTGGCTGGTAAGAGCCAGCATTTGAATTTTAAGCTGCTTTTAAATAGATATTGTGTAAACCAGGGAACAAATAAGGGGAACACTTCTTCGTGGACATACAACAAACATGCACACGGCTGTGTTGCTAAGGTTGACGTTTTTCTATGGAGGAAAATGCCTCTAATGTAGGAACCTCTTTTACTTTATTTCTTCCTTCCGTAAGTAGCTAATTCTTTCATATGTAAAAATTATATTTCCTTTTGTTAGCATTAATACTCTTCAATTAAATCACGTGCTTTTATCATATCAATTTCTAGAAGTATTTTTAGCCACATTATTTATAGAACATGTAGGTCTGCCTTTCAAAGTCCTTGGTAGTCTTGAGTGTCTGCTGGTCTGCTTTTAATTTATCAAAGCCCTCCTTCAATAGGCACTGCACAAAACCCACAAGCAGCAGAGATTTCCCCTACACAAAGTGTATTTGATATGCTTAATGTTCATCTTTATAAACACACAGACGCTGGCATATAAGAAATGTGGAGGGTGTCTATAAATTCAAGGAAACATTTAAGTGCACAGTGATACATAGATACATGGGTATAATACTTTATGTACTTGATAAATATTTCATCCCTACCATAAAGAAAGCTTTTTATCAACTTTGATTGTTTTTTTATTACCTTAAAGTATTGCAGTTGTTTCTCAGCATTCATTGTTCCTTCCTTTTCTTGTCTCAGACAGGAATTGAAGATGAAAAGCTCTGTATCTCTCAGCCACCCTTTCAGTTCTTTGATCCTGACCTCCAGCTGCCTTACCAGGCTTCCGCTTTCAGGAGAGAGTAGGTCACGTGTACTCGACCCACTGTGGCCCGCCATTGTGTCCTGGACCTTCTCTCCTAGGGTTTTCTAATGCAGCAGATTAAAAACAAAAACACCAACAGAAAAAAAAAAAAAAAAAACACTGATTAGCACAGGTACCAAATACATATCCCAGTTTGGCTGGTGACAAGAGCCCACCTGGAAGGTGTCTGCTGCACCCGCCATGTCACGACTGAGATTCAGTTCTGATGAGCTCATTGTTCCATTAAGAACTTGATTCTCAAGCCATGGGTGTTGTTCTGATTACCACTAGAGGTTTAAGAAGACCTCATTCAGTGATAATTTCCTCTAACAGAAAGGAGCTCTGACCCAAAAGTTCACCATGGTCACTGATAAAAATTCATTTGAATTCTCATGACAGGAGTTTACAGTAAAAATTCTCTGCCTAAAAATTTCAGGAGATAGAAGTTTGAGTTTAATCAATATGTTAAAGAGGCCAAGAGAAGACTGCACAAAAGAGAATGAAATTTCTTTTTTTGTTGTTTTGGGAAGTACAATTCCCCAAACCTTCTTATTCAGGGCTGTGAAGAAGGGGCAACCTCCTTGGTGCTAGTTGTGGATTTTACCTGCCCTGGAAATCATTCAACCTTTCAATTCTTCCCGTTTCGCATTTGTGGATGCTAGAATTTCTAAAATAAGTGTTAAAATGAGTCCCAATCCACTATGCTAGAACTCTGCTTAGATGAACCACTATGGCATGGAATATAGTCAGAGAAGGCTTTTTAGCTTTTTTTTTTTTTTTTTGGTGAAAAACACTCTGGAGCATTAGAAAGAGTTAATCTATAAGGATGAATTAAACCTACAAATATCAGCTTTAAAATACAAATAAAATGAAGTCAACCAACATTCATCTGCTGCGTAGTGTTCTGTAAATAGTATCTTTAGGAGATCGTAACAGAAAAATAGCCTTTCCTGGCAACACCCTTGTATTTTCATGGTGCAAATATTGATAATTTGAAGACCCTCAGTGGAATCCAGATTTAGCTATTGTTTTTATGCTGTAACAAAAGTAGCAGCAGGAGGTGAAATCAATGCCCTTGGAGGGTAGGGTCACAAAAAAGAATTTATTGCCACTTTTTTGTTCTGGAACAGTTTGCAATCATAAATTCTTCATAAACAGAATACTTCAGAGAATGGTCCGTCTTCATAAATATACGACAGAGGACATCAATTTCATTTAATTCACAATTTGTGTCAGCACAGCAGATGCCAATGCCTGCCTTGATAGGGTTGTTTAATATGCAATTGAGACAGAGTAATATGCAGCACAGGGGACAAAATTTCACAGATTAAACTGTACGCACCACTGACATTTCATTCTAATGTATTTCCATTCCACACTGTTCACCTTAGATGAAAGTAATATTAAAAACCATATCCCTCTATTTTACCATTGTTAGAAGTTAAAATCCTTGTCTTTAAATTTTTTTTCATGCCAATTAAAATGTAATCATGCCAATTAAAGCTGTATGCCTGGTGGTGGTAGTATGGCACAGGTTTTGTTCAAATTTTCCTTCCACCCTTCTCTCCCCAGAAATCATAAAAACACTCAGCATACTGCATTCAAACGATATTTCTGTCAAAATGGCAACCATTTTAAAGGTATTTGGCTCATAAAGGATAGCGAAACATTCTGGTTCTTTTTAAAATATTATCTTGGTTTCAAGTTTTTGTTTAGGGAGCTATATATATGACATGCTTCAAACAATTTTCCAAAAAGATTATTATTAATTATTTATCAAGTTAGAAACAGATATGTGAAAATATACCACAGACAAACCATCACTTTATCTACTGAGCAAATAAAGTTGCTGCTCTCATCATTTAGTAAACAGTCTTTAAAATGTCAGACACTAACGACATTTCTCCTGAATGGGATCAATGAATTCTATAGAATTTAGTAGGTTCAGATCTAAATCACCATGTAATAAAATGAAAGCCATTAATAATAATTGAAAAGTAATGTAACAATAGGTCAGAATAAAAACTTTTAATGTTTTAAGTTACTTTGTACAACTGCAGAGTGTGGTGAATTTAGATGAGAGAGCAAGGATTTCTACTTGCAGGTTTTTAATCACCTAGATTAAGCATGGCATAAACTGAACATGGCATTCCTCCAAGTCATCAAGGTACATGGAGAGCTTTTTATTCAAAATATTTTTGGAGTATTATTCCTTTAAAAATTAAAAAAAAAAAGTCAGGAAAGGGAAGGCATGCAAAACCATGCTCCATAACTGACACCACCCATACTTAGCTGTTAGAATTAATCATTTAAGTAATTGACAAATTTAGCTTACCCTTGATTTGAAGTGAAGGCAATTTAAGAGAGAAGTTGATGAAAAAATCGAGTCTAACCTCTCTCTCTCAGCTGTCTTCCAACAAAAGGACAGAACTGTCCCCTGCACAGTGCCATCCTGGTCTCTGGGTAACAGAATCTCTATATTGCCTTTTTGCCAGATTCTTGCATCTCAGTGCTTGGCTGAGACCCAGCCCATCATGGCGTGAAATGAATTACATGAAACTTTTTTTTTTGGCCTTTGTTAAAAGTGAGCTGGAAATTGAGGCACAAAACAGAGGCCAGTTTAATTCTGCAATTCAGATTTGGGTCAAATTTGCATCTTTGTTTTGGTGGCTTTAGTGTGACTTGAAAGCTGTAGTGACAACTCCACTTTTCATCTGAAGGGTACAGTAAATAGTTAAACAGTGGATGTCTCTAACGTGTACCTTTGGAACAAATTCTATTAACATTCATTCAAGCATGACAGTCAGTGTATATCAGATATACTGTATTATAGTTGACTTGGTGCCTACCCATAATACATGGCATATTTTACTTACTTTTTTTTATGTATTAAAGAACCAAAATTATTAAAAATCTGAAAGGAGACAAGCTCAGAGTTAAAAAAAGAAAAATCAACAGAGGAGGAAAAGCAGTGTTTTTCCCCCATAATAGCATGAATAGCTTGTTTGAAATGTAGGTAGTGAATTGAAAGAGAGAGATATTTGTGCCTCAAATTAGAAATCAGACAGATAGAGTATTTCACTACACAAAAAATGTACACATAACCTACAAACAGTAATAAAAATGCAAATACCCCAAGCAGTTCCCATTTTTCATTAATTGAATCCACTTTTTCAAGGAGATCATTTGGTAGTAAAACGCCACCTTTCTTCAAAGCTTCAACCTTACTAAGCAGCTCCGTCTTTTTCAGGTCCCTGATGGACATTTCCACACTGTATCGCTAAAATGGGAAGAGAAAAAAGATTTCATTAGGGAAAGAGGTGTTCTTAGAAAATCTTTGAGCACAGAGTTAGTGAGGCTCACGGGTATTAAAAGTTTTTGTTTCCAATAAAATTTATGGTGAGGCTAAACTAAGAACCTTGAGTCGTTGAGAAAAATGCTGAAAACGGTTTATATATATATATATATTTCACACACACAAACATCCAAGGTATTCTATTTAGTTGAATAAGCTTTATGTCTTTCTAAAGTTTGTATACATATTTGATCTTGATCTTGAAATATTCCAAATGAAAATATCTGGTCTAGGGGGATTTAATATTACAATTAGTCTTGGTCAATATTTGCTCTGGAGTATTGCCCATTGCTCTTTTCTGCCCTCTAAGGGACCAGTCTCAGAGTGGTACAAATAAATTGATCTCTAAAAACTGTGTAATTTCTTCCTTATCCTATAAGTCCTCTGAATTCTTAGTTAATATATTTTTTTTTTCATTTTTCACTTAAAAATTCTTGTGTAGGCTTGGAGAAGAGGTATATATAGAGAGAGGAAAAAAACACCTCTTTAAGAATGGTTACAAATCTATGCTTCCTTATTGATTACTATAAAATGTCCCCAAACATCACAATCAATTACATAACTCTCATACCCTAATATACATGGTTTTCTAACAAACTGTCAAGTGAGTGTCTCCTAAAAGATGTTTTGCAAGCGATAATGTAAGTGCTATTTAATGTGACAGTTACTATGGTGATTCTCTTCAAATAACTCTATCTTCATAGTTAGAAAGTCCTATATTATGGACAACTATAAATGACTGTGGATGTATTTTTTAAATGTGCACATAAAAACACTGCTGAATGGAAAAAAAACTAGATTCTGGTTAAAGTATTAAACCTATTTTACCACTTTAGGACATTGCCAAATGTGTACTGACAATCCCTAAACTTCTTTCTTCAAGGCACGAAAGTTAGGTTATCAAGGTCCATTGTCCTAACTGAGCTAAAATGAGCACCTTATCAGATCTAATAAGAAAAGCTTTTGTCTGGGCAAGGTAGGAAATCAGCAAATTCAAAACATCCCCAAGCACTTGGGTGACTTTATTCACCCGAGAATATGATATTTCATAAGATCCCCAACTAAAATACAATTAGAAGCAGCTTAAAGGAAAAGAAGGTATAAAATCCTTGTTTTAGTTACTAGGCCCTCAGCATTTTCCTGCATATGTTTGATTACTTTTAGCTTCCTATTTTAATCTTTCATTTACACTAAACATGCACATCATTTGTATTATGTAAACTTCTCCAAATGTTAGTCATTTGTGGATCACAGAACAAAATGTTTTAAATGAGGTGATTTAAAGCATTTGATGGTATTAATGAATGTTGATCAGGGAGTCAGAGTTATCCAAAATTACATGAATATGTATAATGAAAAGAATCAAGGGTTGCTTTAGAGTTCTTTCAGAATTTGGCCTGTGAAACATGGGAGTTCTGAATTCATTTTCTAATGGCAGGCAATTACCATGACCACATTACTCCAACAGTTATAAAATACACTGTCTGCTCGAATCCTCTGGACTCAACACTCAACAAGTGTTCTGGAAACCTAACTGTTTATCAGAGCAATGATGGGAGGAAAGGGCAATCTGCTTTATGCAATCAGATTCCCAACTAAAGGTGATATTGCTGACAAAGGTTTACATAATTAATTTGGTAAGACTTCTTTGACATCATACTGGAGGAACGAGAATTTCAAGCAAGCAGAAGAATCCTATTCAAATCTTTCACTTATGCCATGTGCATTAATTGACAGAAGGCATTTTCCACCTGTCCTACCCAGGAGAGGCCTCGACCAGTTATCACTTTCACTTGTAACATGCTCACCCTCTCTCTTTACCCCAACTTTGAACAGCAACTACACAGCAGATCAGTCATGAAAGACAACAGCTTAGATGTGTCCCACAAAAAAACACAGTCTTGTAATAAGAAATATATAAAAAGCAATTAATGTACTTTTAGATATAATAAATTAATTTTCTCTGTGAAATCTAGCACTGGTAGTCACTGCAACAGCTATTATAAAAAGTTACTACGTTTAAAAAAAAAAACAACTTCGTCTTCATGTACGCTCTCTTTGTCACCACGTAACCTACTGTATAAACAGATTGATGAGAGAGAGGATTGATGGACAATGCCTTCAAACTATAAATGCCAAGAGAATCCAGCTAATTGTTAGGTAAGTATTGGTATGTGCATGAGAGGTAACAGAATGTCACATAATTTAAGGTGAAAATGTTTATTTTAATTTTTGAAGCACTCTGAAGGTTGAATCTGATACAATTTAAGGCCTCAAGCTGTATATGTCATCATGCCAGAGGGTTATATTTTTGTTGATGTGAGTATGTTTTTGCTTTTCTCTCTTCAGCTTTCTCAGAAGCATTAGACAGGGACAATCAACTGCCAGCTCTATCTAGTTCTTGGTCATTCTATCAAGTAGGGATACTTTAGTCTGTGGTGAGAAAATAATTTAATCTTCATATTCATTCCATCCACAGCAGTAAGTGAGCAGAGGCTGTGCCATTGTGTCTTGTAGTCTAGGGACGTTATGATACAGACTACTCTTCCAATAGTCAAAAATGAGATTAACAAAGTTAAAGTCAGATGGCTTTTCTTGAGTGCTAAGGTAAATAAGCATCCAGTATTTAATTTCCCCACAGCACCTGCTGTGGGCCTCTCTGTCTAGTCAAAAATAAAATATACCCTATTGAAAGGGCATATTTACATTATTAAGTGTATTTGCTTGGCCAATTCAATTTTGACTAATGAAGCCTCCTAATAGATCTGTGAATGACCTAAATTAAAGACACAGGCCACTCCTATCCTAAATGCCACTCTTGTGTGTGTATAGAGATATATAAAGAAAACTTTAAAGCAGTTAAATATAACCACAAACACTAGCTTATTTTAAAAACTAAGAATTAAAGAAGTTTTTGGAAAATTCTTATTCAGTGCTTACTTTTTAAAAGCGCAAATACTAAAATTGAATTATAAAATGAAGTTAGCCAAAACAGGATTTCTGAAGTAAATATAATTAGAAATGCATGAAGACTTGATTGAGACAACTTTTTTTGACAGTTATGCTAAAGGCTTTTTTTCCCTCCTAAAACCTTTTTTTTTCCCCCCCTTTTTTTTTTTTGTTAAAAATCACACCGAAAATTCTGCCCAAATGGAGACTGGAACAATGCCTTGAAACAGTGTTAATTGTCACCATGGAAACCAGAAGAATAAGCCATTTTGAAACTGGTATAGAAGGCACACATTGAGCAACTCAAGCATTTTTCTGCCTCCCTCAATGTTAAAGAACAAGATGCCTTGTCACTGTGAGGTCAGAGAAAGAAAGCATCATGAAAGGGATGTCGATGCTCACTGTCTAGTAAATAAAAAAATAAAAAATAAACTACATACAGCTAATGCTACAAGACTCTACCCAGTGAATCTTTTTGAAATAGAAAGATCATCAAAAGATGGCCAGGACTGGGGGATGGATTCCACCTAAGCAAAACTTCAGGGCTATATTATGTGAACCTTGCCCTCAAAGCTCCCTGGGAATTCTGCTGTTGTAATAAAACTTCAGAAGAGGAAAGAAAAAAGGCAGCATGATGGAATTCAAAATAATGCTCTAAAAGCACACAGAGAGATTAAGACATCCATTGTAAGACTTTTGTATGGTGCTTCTGTTGGTTATGCTGAAAAGAGACCAGACATTGCTGAGCGGAGAGTGAAGTTTTGGCTATGAGAAACACAAGAATTAAACCAAAGAATTTTCTTGATTATTAGAATAGGGCTGTCAGATTCTGTCTCCAGGGTTTGCGTATTTACATCTTACACCGTATTTTAACTAGGCTTCATGTGATTTTATATGAGGAAGAGTAAAAGCAAGGATAAAATGATCTAGTTATTAGAATAACAGTATGATTATCTTTCCCAGTGCAAAGTAATACCATAAATACCTGTATATCCAGCATATATGCCTTTTCCATAAAGACATGACAGACAAAGAAAATACACTGAGAAAAGAAAATATACTATAGTCTATCAACAAGAAAGCTTATGCTAGGAACACACCAAAACACCAAACCACTGGCAAAATTATTTATGAAAATATGCTTTTTTGCACAAAAGTGCAGGGATGTGTCCATCTATGACTCCCATATTGTGTTTTCGGGCTAGTGTTTGCCCTCCTCATCCGAGGCTTCATGGTGGCCCCTCAGCAAGTCCATGCCTAATGCCATTCAGTGGTGAACAAAGAGTCTTTTTATATGAAAGTCCAGGGTCCACAGCTCAGCTGTACATGCCGAGTGCAGGAATCTGCTAAAGGCCAGTGTCCCCTCTGCAGCAGTGCTTGCGCTGCCCCCTTCTTCGGAACACCAGCATCCAGCATCTCAGGACGCATGTGATGTTTCACGTGGAGCCACGATCACCAGCACTTAGCGAAGATGTTCAAAACTGAAGAAGAGAGTTCAAGCCCAAGACAAATAATGGTCTTTATTTCTTGCAAACTCCTTGTATTTTACCATTAGCAATTTATGGCGAATAATTGCACAGAGAAATTATAAAGACTCCTACAATTGTCCTTGTAAATTAATAATAGGCTTTCTTGATTGGGATAAATCTGCTGCTGAGCCTTTGGAAAAATTAAAAAGTGCAATGTCATTTAAAATTGCCAGAACTCGCACAGCAAATTACATCTGAGGTTAAGAATTGAGTTTTCCCCCCTCTTCTAGCTTATTCCATTTGCATGATCTGGAAATCACATTACATTGGCCATGTATTGTTAATTGGACATAGATTGCATTATCTTTAATATAAATCAAACTACAAATATTAAAATGAATTGCAAATTCCCTAATAGAAGATCATAAAACAATCTTTTTTAAAGTATCTCCCATTAATAATTTAATTCCAATTATATCACTCAGAAAACTTAAGTAGGAAACCTGGCAACTTATTTCTCCAATCATTCCTTTTACATAACAAATACCTAAGCTTTTTCTAATAAATACTCAGAGCAAAATTCCCTGTTAGAGAACAAAAATAAAACCACCATAACTGAAAACTTTTCATTGCTGATTTTAAGTAAAATACTGCATAAGAATACCAAGTCTGTCTCTCTTGTCCCTTCCCTAAGGAGGAGAGAAAAAAGTCTCCCACAAAAAAGATTTACTAAGTTTAACAACTACTGTAATCATACTCTGAAATTATAAAATTTATTATTCTTCTATTTATTTCTTAAAAGGTTCTCTAGCCCCTTACCTTAGCTTTTTCTATAAACTTGATATCTTTCTGAAGCCTTTGCATGGCCTTTAATGAGTTTATATTAAATATTTAATACTGTTTAGGGCATATCCACTACTACCAAAAACAGTTATATTCCCAGCAGTCCCACTGTTTCAGGCAGAGGACTTGATTGATCCTCCTAGCCTGAATTGAGTAGAATGAAAAGAAGCAGTTGGAAAATAGCTGCAATCATTTAATGCAGATGACCTCTGACAGCCTCGCAGCTCTTCTATCTGAACAGAAATTTGCATGGGGTCTCTGTGCAGAGGAACAATGTAACCTAAATGGTAGACAATCTTTATTCTAATGAAGTGGGTGTCAAGGTCAATGTAAAACTGCAATGATAAATGGTGCACCACTAGGCAAGAGAAGTTGCATAGGCATTGTAGTGCTTTCACATTAATTGAAGACTGAAATGCACTGCGTGAAAAGCACAAGCCTCTCTTTTCACCATAATGTGTTAATGCGCCAATGCCAAAATGATTTCTTCAAGATGTTTGCCTGCTGACATGTATCTTATTGCAAAAATAACATAAATATGAAATTATAACACAAAATGGAGATTTTTAGAATTTAGCTTTTTCCCTGATTATAACTATAAAATTCTAAATATTAATAAAAGTCCCCAAACAACATCCTGACACCTAATGTAATTCCTTTGATCCCCCTTCCTTTTCTTTTTCTATTTAGACCTGTCTTTAATTAGCTTCAACCAGCAACCTTTTATGGTTCAACCAGAACCCGTCGATGTGTACGTTCATACTGAGCTAAGTTTAAAACAGGACTTAGGAGAGGAGAATCATTCAAATACATATTTCCCCCGTCTCACTTCTAAGTTTTCTGCTTGGTCTGTGGTTAAGATCTTCAGGTATTGTTTGTCCTGAATAAAAATGTAATAAAAGCCTATGGTTTGCAAAAGAAAATAACTATTTTCTAGTGTGAGAACTAGAGAACTATAATCTGGTTGTTGGACCTTGCCAAAATGACGATACAGCAATAACTACACCATTTCTTCAGTTGATCTAGCAATTTTGTGGCAGTCAATATTTTTCTTTATATGAAAATAAGGACAGTAGGCTGCTTTTAAGAAATCCCGATCTATTTAAGCCTGTGAAGGGGACATTGTTTGCTAATACACTCATTAGCAACCAAGCATTTTCAGTTCATCAATTAAACAGGAAATGGAGTTGCACCATTAGTCACAATTTGCTAAAATACTGATAAGAGCATATTGCTAACCATTTGAGAAACATTTCCAGGCTCAACCTGTAATTTGTTATAAACTGGATGCATTTTTATGGTTGACAGTTTTTTCTGATTCTGGTAGACCCTGTGAAATGTCAGCCACATTTCACAACACCAAGCTTCCTGCTGCAAATAGATCTTAATAATGAAACTATAGTTATACTAGTCAAGAATGGTCTATAGGTCTTTCAGTCTGCCGTCTTGGTGAGTAGAAGGCTTCTGGTCTGATTTACTATAAAATAAATGATACTGCTAGTTTGTAAGTCTGATGTAAAAACAAACTGTCTCAAACAGAAATCAACATTCCTGAAACGGTAATTCAGGGGGAAAAAAGATCTTAACATGAAGGAGGATAGTGAAAAAGGAAAAAAGTTACTGATGAAACTGTTTAAAAAACTGTACAGCTTCATCTGTGTGTGATTTGTCAGGTCTGAAGCTTTGACGTGCCCAAGGGGCAGACCCCAGCGGGGAGTAGGCTGCCGAGCTAAATAGCTGTGAAAGAAGTCTTAATGTAGGATGGAATTCAAACTAACCTTGACATGACCTCGGGAAAAATATGCAAAAAGTAAAATGAATGCACTCTGCAAGATACATCCTAATTTTGTGGTGGAGCTGGTTAGTTTTACAAACATAACTGAGACTTTAAAAGAAAAATAGAGAGCTAGTAAAAGGGGAAAACTTTGGAATTCGGGCAAAAAAAAAAAAAAAAAAAGATGTAAGCAGGCATGATGTGCTACGGTGAAGGCATGTGAACCATTTGGAAAGAATCCAAATAAAAACCCACACTGAACAATATTGTTGTCAGCCTGTCTATTCAGGAAAATTGTTTTTTTTAGGTTGAATATAAATGACACAAAGCCAAGATTACATCATTGCATTACAAAGTCTGTTGTGGCTTTTAGCTGAACAAGCCCCATGGATCTATTGGTTTAGGACACTAATTCAGTAAGGAGGTTTTAATGTGTTATTTTTTCCCCCAGTGTCAATAAAAAATAGAAGAATTTAAGAAAGAAATATCGTAAGTGCTCTCTAGTCTCTTCCTTGTTTTTAATCTGTATTTGATAAGCCAAACTCAAATATTAGTTGATGCACTGAGTCTTGATTTGACTTTATTATAAATTTTGCCTGTTTTGAAATGTTCAGCTTAAGGAGGAAGGCATTTTTTCTAGCTCCTCAGCTAAGAACTGGCTAACTCATTGGATATATGGAAATTTTAATTGAGTGTCAACTTGTGTAGAAATTCAATCCTATTACCTTCTCAAGGTAATTTTGTAGCAATACCAGTTATTTACTACACTACTAACCAGATTTTAAACATAATTAAATTGCTAAGAACATACACCCCAAATCTAATGACTTAAATCCCTACAGCAAGGATGTGAATTCCTGGATCAAGTATATACGCTTCTATTAGATTTTTATAAGCATAAAGCGAACAGGAGGATGCAATCATTTAGAAGTACAGAAGTACAAGGAATTTTGCTAAGAACCTGTTGAACATTTATTTGTAAAGATCACTACTTAATGGATATGTCATGCCATGGGGTCATTTTTTGGTTAGTCTTATTCAATATTTTTATTAGTGAACATATATAATAACATTTGTATATGGCATGTTGATTAGATTGCCAAATTATACTAATCTCATTGGTCAATAAAGAATAATAAATATTTTAGCTCTGATAACCTAAACTCAAGTACCTACAGGTAGTAGTAAACTGGCTTCCTAGTGGAATGATTTCCCTGGTGTAAATACTCGCATCATAGTAGATTCCAAGCTACCAATGGTTGCTACTGCTGGCAAGATTCCTTAATATTCAACAATCAGCTGTCACAAGTCAGAACTAACCAGATCTAGCACCCCACTTCCGGGCTCTCATGTAAAGAATGTGAGTGTAGATAAGTCATCTTCTATCTTTCATACTCTAACTGTTGCTAGGGTCACAGAAAAGAAGAACTATTTTCTCTACTAAAAGAAAAATGCATAAATGTGATAATTACTAACATTCAGTTCCAGTCAAGGGGAAACGAGGAAGTGGTGTGGATTTTATGGAGGATAGAAGAGCACAAGTTTCTCTACTCAATTCTGTTCCTATGTGAGATATAGCTTCAATATGGCTTCTGTATGGTTAGGTACTCAGCTGAAGAGAAGACAGAATATATAGTTTTATATGAAAATTATCATTTTTATATGTTGAATTAAACTTTTTAACATTGTCCAGGCCAATCTATGTCTCTAGTTGGATCTGAATTTGCAAGCAAGTACTTCTAAATGTCTCTTTTAGATGAGATATCTGAATTTGCAAGCAAGTACTTCTAAATGTCTCTTTTAGATAAGATATTAGACCCAAAGGGAACATAACATGCTGGCATCGTAGATGAAATCTCAGAAGGAAATAGGACAAGTATTAAGTCAGACAGAATTAGTTAATAACCATCCCTTCCTCCCACCAAAAAAATAAAAATATAGAAACTGCACAAAGAATGGAGGTGACTAGGCTTCAATTGTCTTTAGGTTCAAGGAGTCAACAGACAGAGTGGAAGGAATATAAAAAGGATGAAATATGATTTGAGGCTGGATTGAGACAAACACAGGGTCAAAAAAAAAAAAAAAAAAATGGTAGCAGATAGATCAGTTTAACTGTGGTTTTACCAGGCCCAAACCTGCAGTCCTTGTTCTCATTGGTTCCATGTTCCAAGAGGGACCTAAGCAATGTATTAAATATCTAAAGAAGAGCACTTAAGGAAGTTCCAGAAAAGAAGCAACACTCCTCCAGGGAGCAAGCTGTTGAAGAAGCTGGAGATATTCAGCTGAGAGATAAATAAGAGTTGAAGATGACAGAAAAAACAGAAGAACATGTTAGCAAGTGTGGAATAGTAAGAGTACTAAACAGAAAACATTAGTTTCATCTGACCTCGGAGGTCAGGCCTGGAATCAAAGACTGAAGCACAAGAACTAAAGCTTGGGCGATAGTGAGTTCTCACTCACCAGAGTTATTCAAGAAGAGACTAGAAGTCTACCTGGTTGGGATATTTTACTGGATAATGAAGCATTGGTTGTGGATTGGCCTAGAAGATAGTCTAAAATTCCTCTCTATTTCAGAAAGTTGAGCTTTTGGGGCCCACATTCACCAGATCAGCCATAACAATCACATTATTATGTGTAGAAGAAGTGCCAAGACTGAAAAACACCAAGTTGAGGAGCAAGCTGTCACTTGCCGGAAAGAGACTCAGATATAAGATCCTCATGCAGAGAAACCCAGGAGAACAGTGGGGCAAAGATACAACTACATAAAACATAAGCTATTAATCTAAGCTTAAATATAGAGAACAAAAAGAAAAGGCAAAGTTGGCTGAAAAATCCTCAAATCGTCTTCCTACTTTAGAGGCATATTTGGTGGATTTAAGGAAATTTAAGGAACCTTTTGGATCCCCCCTTTTTTTTTAAACTAAATATTTTATAGGAATATTGAGTTTATAGGAAACTTCTACTATCCAATTTATGCAGTTAGGTCTGTATTTCAACAAGTCCTTCCTCTAGATTTTTTTTTAAAACACAAACTTCACAAATGCCACCCTCAAAAATTTCCTTCCATTGATATATATCAGAACTTTCTCTAACAGATATCTAAGAAATGTGTTACATACAACCCATTCTGCCAGCGGCATGGGCATAATGGTAATTTCTCCTCCATGCTATGAAACTTCATGGTTGTGCTGTATTATGTCGAAAATCTGCACATCTCAATGGGTTTTCCGTGCATTCCAATGCACTTCAGTGACGATGTGGATCATTGCCATAATACATCATGACTGTTCTAATTACGGTTTCATTATGATATACCCTATCAGGGCTGTCTTAATGTCATGTCAGCACATAGTAAGAATAGTTATGCAATTATGTAATATCTGTTAGAGTATGCAGGGTAAGATGGAAAAAAAAAAAGACACAAAAAGCAGCAATAATGTAATGAAACTCAGTTTTCTCCTTTAAAAAAGTTTCCAATTTAAAAGTACTTCCTTTGTTTCTCATCTCCCAACCTAAACAAACGCCTTCAAATACATCTGTTTTTATTTAATTGGATACTGCTATATAGTTTAATGGACTTGCTTTTTAATAAAGCAAAATAAGAAGAGGGAAGTCCTTGACTTCAAGCTGTTCTCTGTATGTCACAAAAGAGTATGATTCACCTAATATACGCGACAAGAAGTCCAGTAAAAATTTAGGCACTGAGGTTTACTATTATGCAAACATCAATGTCACATTCTTCTATTTCTCTTCATCTCTTGTGTGGACATAGAATTTCTTGCCTTACCTCCTAAACCTCAACTGATCAGCTCTGTCTTAAAAAACAAACTATGATAATGAAATGAGATAAAATATTAACATCCATATTTACCTCTCTAAATTATGACCATATATTCACCTGCCTTTAGTTTAGTAGCCAAAATACACCCAGATATCTACAAAAATAGAAATCTTGTCATTTGTCTTATAAATTTGAAGAATAAACTCTCAAAGGACAAGGACATGGCTTTTTTGGTCACCCATGGAGTACCTTGAATATATGAGGCCTTCAGAAAGCCCTGAGTCAATGAATGGTTTTCAAACTAAGTGATACAGGAACTGCTTTTTGTTGTTTTAATACACAATCATGGGAGAATTTATATATCAAAGCTATGCCATATCGTTATAGCTGAATTACAGGCCTGTTCAACGCATTCATAATAGAAATGCTGACGAAGCCTAAACCATGGATGGGTACGGTTGTGCAGCAGCAGTCATTTCAAATATAGATATATTTTTAGCATTAGGAGCAACCAAGTTTGTTTAAATATGGACTTTTTTTTTTTTTACAATTGCAAGTAATGTTAATAGCACACTGTAAATGTTAAGGCTAAGTGTGCAATGTCAAAATAGATTGAATCTCTCTGAAAATTGGAAATTCAGGCTTTTCAAACGTAATCCAGATGTTTGGCTTTTATTCAGATTTCAAGAAAGAGGGAACTAATATGATATAAAATTCATACATGCATATTTCATTAGTGCCTTTTGTATCGCTGAATTAAACATTCTGAAACGTGCTTTTCCCAAATCACATAGAGTCTTAAACCAAAGCAGTTGCCAAGATGTTGCTCACCTCAAAAATAATGCCAAATTAATTTCATAAGGAAGATACTATATACTTCTTAGGTTAACTCTGCAGATAATGTTTCTCCAAAAAGAATATCTTGCTTTCTCTTTGCGGAAGATAAGAAAAATGAGAAGTGGAACATTGTAGCCATCATAGTGTATGTATCAAAAAGATATTACTGCCAAATATGGTGACTTTGGAAATCTGGGAGAATCAATGGCCTAAATGAAGGCTGAAAACACTGTCCCCCATGTTGTCATCATCAAAAGCAATCTTTTCAAGTTTAGTGCAAACAGGCATTCCCTAGGACAGCACTGAGAAGCATGTACAGAACTCACCATGCAGGTGTTAAGACAGAGCCAATCAAAGCATTCCCAGGGTTGTCTGTGCCAAAACCACAACGGAAGTGCCGTCCTAACTTTATGTATTCACGTCATGACTTTTCTTTGGTAGAATGTTTTTAATCTTTCAAAGGGTTTCAATATCTATAATTGTAATAGCCCCTTAATGCCATGGGATTTTTCTTGGTGACTGCCTGAATGCGTGTATAATAAAATATTTGATCTCTTAGGCCAGTTTTTGAGAGTACTCTAGGTGTCTTCACATCAGATGAAGATGAATGTTGTATCAGAACTAGAATAAAAGTTCCTGCAATGGAATATCTAAAGTCAAGGACCATGTTTTGTTGACCCTTTATCTACTATAACTATGACCCTTCATCTACTATAACTCTTATCATTATGGCTTAGATATAGAAGATAGGAAAATATTCATTATTATTTAGATATAGAAGATGGGAAAATATTTATTCATTTGAGTTTCTCCTACATGACCAGGTAAGCCTGTATCAAGCTGTTGAAATACATGCCAGATATAAGTATACAGTACACAACAGTGAACAGCATGTGATTGCCTTATTTCTCTTCAAACTTTATGCTCAGTAAAAAACAAACAAATTTCTTTGGTTAAAGCATCCTATACAGAAATATTCTCAAATTTTAGAGAGAACGAAGTGAACTGTTTCCCATGGCCAGGAACGGTTAAAGTAAGAAAAGCTTCTATAAAATGTATCAAAGAAAAGAGGAAGATGGCAGCAGCTCTTTAAATATTTAAGGACACCTTTTATGAGTTCAGTGTTTTCTCACAGCAATAATATTTGATCAGAATGAGAGAGGCTGGGTCCAATTTGTAGTTCCAACACGAGTGTGCAACAGAATTAAAAACCTTCCTGTTCTAACCTTTTTTTTTGTTTCTTTGGGATACATGTTCATATTTACCAGAGAGAGTTTTTAAGAAAATAAACTTTAAAGATTTTATGCTTTAAGCTTTAAGTGCCGTGTCTTGCTTCAGCCTCAAAAAACTTGACTGTCATTTCAATGGATTGTTCTCTTTTTTTGTTCTCCTACGGCAAGCCCAAGGGGAAAGTTAGTCACATCACTTCTGTCTTAAGGATTAAAAATTGATACGTAGAAGTTAAGTGACATGCCCAAGGTCAGTAAGATCATGCTAAAACCCAGAAACAGAATTTTCAGAAAGAAAATGTTCATCTTAGTTTGCTAGGCCATTCCGTTTCCTTGAAAATGCATCTTTAGATATCAGTGCAGAAGTCTGAGGAAATTGGTGGGTCCTGAGTATCACATTACAGTATAATATAAATAAACTCAAGAATGCCATTCAGAGTGAGTTAAGAGTAGTTAAAACACAGTTAAGAACCCCACTCTGTGGCTTCCACAGCCAGATTCATTTTGGTATAGGCTCATCTTCCAAACCTTCATGCATCTTTAAGAGCATGAGATTGAGGTTAAAAGGGCCGAGAGTTTTCACCATTAGTCGTATCTGTGATCCCGAAGTTCTCAGGCACAGGTAAAACTTCATTAGTGCAAACTAAGACTACTGGCTTCCCTCATAGCTCAGGTGGTAAAGAATCTGCCTGCAATGCAGGAAACCAAAGTTCGATTCCTGGGTTGGGAAGATCCCCTGGAGAAGGAAATGGCAACCCACTCCAGTATTCTTTCTGGAGCATCCGATGGACAGAGGAGCCTGACAGGCTACAGTCCATGGGGTCATAAGAGTTGGACACGACTTAGAAACATTAGGACAAGACTAATGTCCTAAGCAATATCTTAGGACAAGACTATAAAGAGGAAACTTTGGTTATGACGACTGCTTTATAAGCATTTTTTCCAGTTATGTAAGGGACTCTACCATGAGCCTGCAAATAAGTTCGCTAGAATAACTGCATCAAAGAGAAACACGCTGTGTGTGTGTTGTGTATGTATTCAATCACATAAATGATAAAAGTAAGGAAGAGGATGGAGAGAAGATCTAGAGACCAAAATAAAGGAAATGCTTAGATGGATGGAAAGAAAGTAATGAGTAAGTAGGGAAAATTACAAAGGGTTAAAAGATGGGGGAAACAATAACTAGTCTACAGAGCTGTTGCTGCTGCTGCTAAGTCGCTTCAGTCGTGTCTGACTCCATGTGACCCCATAGACGGCAGCCCACCAGGCTCCTCCATCCCTGGGATTCTCCAGGCAAGAACACTGGAGTGGGCTGCCATTTCCTTCTCCAAGTCTACAGAGAATAAACCATAAAAACTCCGTAAAATAAAAGTACTTCAGAAGAGGAAGGAAATCACTGCTCGAGAAAAGATCTTCAGTAAATGACTTCCTGGAAATAATCAGATGAAAGAATATGATAATGATGGCTTAAAAAATTGTGCAAGGGCTGCAAAAATTCACCAAGAGGAGAAGAGAACAAAAAGAGGCAAGAGTACCAGGATGTGGCCATTTAGTACAGCTTACAGCCACCAAAAAAAAAAAAAAAAGGTAGTTACTAAAATTTGTAATTTTGAGGATTCTCCCTAAGCACCATCGAAAGGGAGCCCCTTCACTGGGCACCATCTTCCCTGAGACTGTTACTTCTCTTTTTGCTATACTGGTGGCTTGTTACCTGGTTCAAGAGATGCCATTTCATATTTCCATGTAAAATCTCTGCTGTTTAAAAACAGGGACAATAATATACTCACCACTTATCCACCACAAATATATTTTAAGTAAGTGGGTCATGTTTCTACAAAATTTCAAATCTCTGTGGACAATGCATCCTTTTTTTTTAAATAAGTCTCTACTTATGTGACTTTTGTAATGAGATTTTTTTTTGGTCTGTTTCCCATTTGTAAGTAAGAATACAAATTCCTCATTCATTTTTATTATGTCTTAGAAATAAGGTATTGTAACTACTGTCAATATTAGTAAAACAAGTCACATCGGAGGGTAGTCATTGAAAAGGTACACTCTCTCTCTCTTTATGTATGTGTATATATGTATGAAGATAGTTCCCATCTTTTAGAAAATATATCCATAAAGTGTTACTAGTTTTCTCTACCCTTAATGAAAGGAGGAGGGAATATCGTTAATATTACCCAGTAACACTACTTCTCAAAATCTACACACTTGTAACCATTTTATTACTGAGTTCTATAAACATGGAAACTGAAAAGGACCCATACCAAACATTTTAATTTGTGAACCAATGAGTTTCAAAGAGTTGGGTCACAATAAAAAAAATAAAAGAAGAGAAAATACATGCCTGGAATCAGACTGCCCATGTTTAAACTTTGTTTGCATTGCTTACTAGCTGTTCAATTCTCTACGCCTTAGTTACTCATTGGGGGATAATGTTAATACTTTTTTCATAAGGTTCTCTGAGGATTGAATGTGCTAATATATGCAAAGATCCTGGACAATTACTGTTATATACTAAGCACTATAGTCAAGTGTTTGTTGCAACTTGATCCAAATGTCGCATGCTAAGAAAATATGACCTTTGGCATAAACTTTTCTAATCTCTTTTATGACCCTAGATTTTATATTTATGTATAACTCCCCTTTACTAAATAAAACATTGAACCTAGGAATCAGTATTCAATAGGAAAAAAAAAAACCGTTTGCTTTTTATTGACTTCCACTGAACATATGGATGAAAGCTATTGTGCTCTGCCATTGGTTTGTTACTCTTCCCATTGTGTCTTCCTGATTTTGGTAAATACCTAGGAGCATGTCAAACTAACTCCTGTATCTGAGGGGTCTTCTCATACTGCATTCTTCTGCAATGCACCTATCTCCATCTGACATAAAAATTCTGTCTAGCAAGGTCCCTGGTGGCTCAGATAGTAAAGAGTCTGCCTGAAGTGTGGGAGAGCTGGGTTCAATCCCTGGGTTAGGAAGAGCCTCTGGAGAAGGAAATAGCCACCTACTCCAATATTCGTGCCTGGAAAATCCCAGGGACAGAGGAGCCTGGCAGGCTACAGTCCATGCAGTCGCAAAGAGTTGGACATGACTGAGTGACTAACACACACACAGCAAGATCCAGTTCAAATCTCAATTCTTTTACAAAGATGTACCAAGAACATCCTCTTAGAAGACCAGCACTTTTTTTTGTACCACACAAATGTGCTATCTTTGTTATAATTTTATGGTTTTTGGTTTTACTTTTCTAAATGGATTATAAATTACTATGGAAAAGGGCAACCTTCCTTTTTTATTGTTCTCCACAAGATATAGAAATACTTAAAAAAAGCTTATTGTCTCATCTTCTTAGTCACTAATACCAGACAGCATCATTCCTTATTCTTCCTCACTTTTTAAACTAAAGGTAAAATTATCCAACCATTAATTCCTAATATATCAGAACATGTGAACATATGTAATTTTTAAAATATATGTGAGAAAAGAGAATTAACGTGAAATATCATTGTGTGTAGGCACACAGAGAGTGATGCAAATTTCATAAATTATTAGTAGGGTTTGATACTAACTAGGGCAGTTTGTAAAGTAGATAAAACTTGAAGTCAATTTTTCCCCAAAGTAAATACAAATCTGCCTTTAACCAGAGAGTGCTACAGAGAAGCCCCAGTAGCAAATTTGGAATTAAGAGCGATCGCCTGTCATGAGGCCTCCCATGGTTGACTTTGAATTCAAACATGAGCCTATGCTCTCCCAAATACCTTGGACACCATTCTGGTCCTTTCTTCATAGACAGCTAAATGCCTTTAGCCGTATTTGCAATGACATCCAATGTGACAAACAAAATACGAACCAGGTGTGTGCACACCATACTACAAGCAGAAGGTAAGAACAGGTCATTCACATGATGTGAAGTGACCCATTTTCAGTGGAAATGTAAACAAATATATCTATTTGATGCTGTTGAGAAGTCCAGGGATGATTTGATAATTCTGCCCAAAGAAAATGGTAGGAAAATTAAAATATCTGGAAAATAAGACGTCAAAGAGAAAGCTGAACTTCCATGATAATTTACCAAAGGACCCTGGCAAGAGCCTGAATGAATGGTTATCTAAAAAAGAGTGGTTATATGTATATGTATAACTGATTCCCTTTGCTTAAAGCAGAAACTAACAAAATATTGTAAAGCAACTATACTTCAATAAAATTAATTTAAAAATAAATAAATAAGAATTTATACTAATCTTCATAAACAAGAAGTTATCTACTACTGAATAAAAGTAAAATGGAAAGGAAAGAGTCCAAGAAGGCTCATAGGTATCTATTTATGACTACTACCTGAAATGAACTGTAAATAATGTGGCATTTAGAAATTACCAGTTATGATAGTTTGCAAAACAATTATATTCATTCAAATATATATTGTTTCCTTAGCTTGGAAACCATTCCTAAAATCCTGATTTTTGCCAGATTGCTTATAGGCAAAATCAATTACTAATTAGAAAAATCTTTGTTTTTCCACCAAAGAGAGAATATTGAAGTTGGAATGGACCTTGAAGCTACCCAGTCCAGCTCTCTCACTTTAAGATGAAGAAAACAAAACCTGAAAGCAACCGTGTCATCACCTAAGGAGAATCCAGCCTCCTTTTGCTTTATCACAGGGCTTTCAAGTCGTTTCTTCCTTACACTGGTCTTATACGAAGCTTAAAAATTAGATCAAAGAACACTCAAAAGAGGGTCTAGGGAATAAAAATAACAAAGAAACTGAGGCACTGAGATGAAGTCCACCCATGCTCAAGACTTTACTATATGGAGATTTTAGTGACAGTGGTCTTTTCCTTTTCCTGAGGAAGCTTCAAGACCAGTAAATCCTGATCGCATGCACACGAGAGCAGGGCTGAGTCACAGTAAGGCTCTTAGAGTAGTGGCAAAACTTGTTTTTGTAAAACTCCACTTCACTGTATGTGTGTATGTGTGAGTGTGCATTTAAATATTTTTATTTTGTTTTTACTGTTTTAATTCTTTCTAACTCTGCTTGATAATTAATTTTCTTAAAAGGTCAATGTAAATTTCTCTTTCAGGACCAAATACAAAACATAGGGTTCATAGAATGATTTGCGAGCAGTCAAGCCACCAGAAAAATACGAATAAAAGCTGAATAACGGCCAAAGTTGAAGGAAGCGTGTTAGATACACTTTCAGCTTCCTTTGGGTCCCACAAGCACAATAGAGTATAGGAGGCCACCTGGTGGTGAAATAAACCAATTAACCATTTAATGCTACACTGAAAAGCAAGCAAAATAGGCAGACTTTGGGTTGTTACATAAAAAAATCTAGAATCCTGGGCAAAATAATGATAGTCAACATGTATCAGTGCAATACAACAGACAGAAAACTGAATTGGAAAATCATTCAAATCTGTACAGTAATGTGTATTCCTAAAAATGTTGCTGTAATAGTTATTATTTATACCAGGGACTGGCAAACTTTGCCTGTGAAGAGCCAGAGAGTACTGCTGACTCGAACAAATTGAGAGTTACGGGCACTGACACCCACACAGTCAAAATTCTGAGTATAACTACAGTGGACACTCCCTGTCTGAGATTCAGCAACTCAGTCAACTGCAGATCATGGACTTGTTGTAGTTCTTATTTATTGAAAAAAATCCACACATAAGTGAATCCAAGCAGTTCAAACCCATGTCATTCAAGGGTAAACTGTAAACAGTTAAGGCGTATGGGTCATTTGGTCACTGCTGAAACTACTCAACTTGCTATCTCTGTATAAATACAGCCACAAACAATTCATAAATGAATGTGCCTGTGTTCCAATAAAGCTTTATTTAAAAAAAACAGGCTATGGTCTGGATTTGACCTCCAGGCTGTAGTTTGTCAGCCCTTGACTCTATACTATGTATTGAGCCCATACTATTTACTAAATAAGCACAAGGCTGAACCCCTAACATACATCACTGAATTCTGACAACCTTTTAAGGTGGGTGTTCTTCCCATTTCACAGGTTTAAAAACTGCAGCTTAAAAAGTTTAAATAATTTGGTGTAAAATGTACTCTGCTCCCTCTTAGAAACGCTGTATGTAACCTCCTCCTTTAGGTAGCCTCCTTCTCCCCGTGATTGCTGATGCCTGTTCTGACCCTCCCTCCCATTCATTAGAGGCTACTTCTGGTTTCACTCCACAGTGTCTTTGCTCCTGTTTCTCTACCTCATGTTTCCTTGAAATGTTGTTTGTCTCTTCCATCTCTTTCTCCATCACTTCTGTTATGTTTAAAAGCTTTATGTCAGTTTTCATAACAACAGATGCAAGCAAGCATAAAAAAAGACAAAGCAATGTATTAAAAATAGATAGCCACATATACAACAATAAGCCAAGGAAACTGTCATACCATATATGTTCCAAATGGAAAGTGAGCCAAAAACAAGATGCTCGCTCTTATATAAATAATACATTACACATCCACTGGGAGAAGAAGCAGCTCTATCCCTAAATAGGAGGAGAATTTTTTTTTTTGGTTTATTTTTATGTAATTTTCTTTTTCTTTTTAAATTCTTTTTTCCCCAGGTAAACACTATAAGTCATACCATCTCAGACAGACCACATTCCACTTCCAAACCATCCATGAACTATTTTATTAACTATTAATAGGACAGAGCTGAAAAATCCAATGTAGAAATCCACAGACATCATTAAAGTTCCTCAAATACATAGATTTACCAGCAGTCTCTCCATATTAGCATAATTTCCCCTACAAAAGAGGACGGAGGTGGTTTCAATTAGATGGAGTATAGACAAACTGAAATAAAAGATTTTTTAACTTAAAAAGAAAACTGCAGAAGATGAGAAAAGATATGTGACTATATTAGAAAACAGAAGAGATTTAATTACAGAGCAGGGATTCCAGCCGATTGGACAATAAATCCTCACGGAAGGGATTTACACTAGATATAAGAAGACTTTCAGGGCAAGGAGAGTTGTTAAACATTTTAATGGAAGGTTGTGAATTCCCTCTGGAAAGATCTGTAATGGAGGACAAATTCTCTCCTATCTGGAATGGATAAAAAAACAATCTCTGAAAGAGAGGAAACAAAATGAAGGTCGTTTTGAGGTCACTTGCAGTCTTGAAACTCCAGGTAAAATTCTCACTTCCCATGGGTAAATAACTGTACAAAACCTCCAAAAGATTCACTTTGGAAGATTCAGGAGAAAACACTCGTTAAATGGATGATTCAATTCAGAAAATATTTATCCAGTGTCAAATATTACCTAGCTCTGGGGAGACATCCACCCAGGAGGGCACAAGCCTGAGCAGCAGTATGGACAGGGAACACAATTATTCACTTCAGTTAATTTTTTAAACAAATCTTTGAGCTTCAACCAGCTTTCTGTAACTGTATTCCCTGAACTTGGTGAGCTCAAAAATCTTGCAAGAGCTGGCTGTCACATGAAATTTCTGGCATTATTCATGGTATCCTTGGATCTTTTTGTAAACAGAAAAGGCTCTGACAGTGTTTCCATACTTTATTTCCTTTTCAAACCCAAACTTGGATGGATGGAGCCTCTTAAACTATCATCGAAACACTGGTTATAAAATGCTGGCCAAATTTGAGGTCTTGTGCTATACTCCCTTGTTGCAGAGAAAGAATTCAATTAGCTTAACTCTAGCGATTCATTTATATTTAAGTTGTGATGAACGTGAAGATTTTTGTGGCTTATAAGAAAACTAGATTCTTTAGCATCACCAGGCTGAAGAGAGTGAAGAGGCAAGAACAATCATACGGAGAGAAGTGTTCTTCATGCATATTTTCAAATCTTACCATGTCCCAGCTGAGGAAAGCTAAGGAGAAAGGACAAAGTTCAAAGGTATGCACAAATGGGGGCAGGAAATGAATTCATCACAAATCTTTATCAAAATCTAATTTTAAATGGCACATCTTTTAATCTTGGCTTTATTGTTTAAAATCATAAAGCTTACAATTAATACCTAAATAAAAAGTATAAATGGTAGTATATGATAATTATTTTTTAAACTAATGAAGAATATAATTTTTTTTTAAAATACAAGAGTGGGACAAAGTTTCAAAATTACATTTCAGCTTTCTCTCGATATTATAGCAGTGAAATGTAGTTTTTAAATTCTCCTATTCTGAATTAGCTTGCTACAGCTTTGAAAAGATGAATAAGTCTTTTAGTCTTTCTCCTTTCTTCACCCTCATTATGATGGACTTGGATTAAAGAGCTAGACCAAGTCCAAATCTCTTTTCATTTTTCTCACCCCTTCCTAATAACATTTTTAGACACACACTTGTCTGAAGTCAAACCAGATTTTATACAATCAAAGTGTCAGTAAACTCTCCTGCTAACGATAGTATAAGAACAAACTGTGCGGATATACTTCACATTTCAAATGACTGCTTATGTTCCCCTACACCTACTGCTCTATTTTGGGGCTTCACGTTTGTATGGCTCATGTTATCCTCATACGTATGAACAATTATACTGAGATTGTCTACATAATCAAGAATACATCGGTGAATACTATGGTTCAAGGGGTTGGAAACTAGCCATAGAATTCGGGTGATCAATTGTACATTTTTGTACCATTTGTCTCAGACATGGATGTCACTGTCCTTCTTTCCCTCTCTCCCTCTTTTTCTCCCTGATATCAGCCTGGACAAATCTGAGTACTCTGAGTATTAAGAACTGTCCTTAATGTACACTGGTTTTTCAAGGAGAGAAAATTTTATTTTTCTATTGGGTTGCCCAGAAAAACTAATTTGGGTTTTTCTGTAATATCTTACAGAATTGAAAATTATGTAAATTATGAAATTTTATATCACCTCAATATATAACATAAAGTGTTAGTCACTCAGTTGTGCCGGACTCTTTGTGACTCCACGGACTGCAGCCCACCGGGCTCCTCTGTCCATGGGATTCTCCAGGCAAGAATACTGGAGTGGGTAGCCATTTCCTTCTCCAATAATATAAAAGGAGGCCATAAAGTTTTAGACTCAACTAGCACAACATGAAAATAGGATTGTCTTCTTGAAAAATTAATGAGCTGATAGCATAGCTCTGATCAATAGAATCTAATTAATAGATTATTAAATGCCTTATTGTTAAAATGTTTCCCACCATATATTTATTGAATTTCTATTCTGTGCGAGGTACTGTGCTAGGCATTGGAGATATATCAATAAACAACACAGACATGAATCTTGCCCTTGGAGTGTGAAATCTAATAAAAATTAAAATCATTCATTCTCAAATTTGGTCCACAAAGTCTAAATCTACCATATTATTTAAAATGTTATTTAATTAATAAAAAGTACTCAAGGCTAAATTAATCTCAAGGAGGCCTCTCACAGGGAGGCACCTGTGAATATTGAAAGGATAATTCCATTGTAATGAAGGTAGCAAAATTCAGTATGCCAAGATTTATAACACAGAAATGAGCTCCAGACTGAAACTTGGCATATATGAAAGGATTTGTATAGTTATTTATATATGCACAATTATAATGTCTTGGGATAGCCAGTATGTCTGGTCAAAGGAATCTGACTTTATCTAGACTCAATCCTGAAGAAAGATTATTTTAATTCAACAAGTTGATACTTGGTATCTGTGTGCATCTGCATAAACACACATAAATGTGCATGCATAACTAGGTGTGTGTGTATCTCTTGCATAGATTTCCTAGTTTTCAGTGGCTAAGTTGAGATGACAAGGGGAATATCACAAATCTTTTTTATGCAAATATCTATGAGCATATGGAATCAACCACTTAGGAGGCAGCTGAAATAGTAAGTTCAGATGAGTTTCAGGGGTGTATAGATATCCTTCTGGAGAAAGGTGAAGCTCTGTGGCCTGAGAAATTTCGGAAGGAAAATTTAAGTCAACTCCAAGAGCAGTGAGGATTTTAATCTGGAAGACTCCTCCCTAGCTTTAGAATAAGAAAATGCGTGTATGTGCGTTGTGTCTTCTGTAAACGAATCAAGATTCAGCAGGAAGACCACTCTTCCCTCTTGGCTTAGTCCAGTGTGCCTCATTAGGGACAGAGTGCCACAGAAGTGCCTATTTTAAGAATGTATGAGCTTCACAAATGCCCACATTATTAAAAATATGCTTAAGAATGCCCTTGCTTCTGAGAAGTGAACTTGCTTCCTTGACAGGACGGGAAGGTAGTTTTTCTGCAAATGATATGCCTCTAGAGCATCTCTCCAAGGGGACACTTATTCAGTGACTCCCTTTCCAATAATAGGATCCATGAGCTTGAATCTTTCTAGGGTCATGATACCTTTAATCTCTCTCCCACAATGATTTATTTTCAGCCCTAGCTTTCCTGAAACTGACAAAATACAGGAGGCCTCTGTGAGGCTCTGCATAGCACCCCTCCCTAGGATGCTGAGGTGTTTAAGAAAGGTTGATGAGTGGCTAAAGAACCAGCCCATTTTCTCTGCAGCTATACCATCTACATATTGAGGACTTTCTTCTTTCTATCTTAGCACAAAAAGCTTATAGAGAGGGAGGAAATAATGTTCTTGCAAGAATTTTACCTGTTGTAGAGAAGAGGATATAGGGCAACAGTGGGCAGGCAAGCAGTATATGAAAGAAAGACGATGGGCATTAGAACTACCCAAATTGGGATCAAACCCTGACTTATTTACTTACTTCTTGTGGTAGTTACTGGTTCAGTTCAACAAATATTTCTAGTTTTCTTCCTTCCAGCATATCAGTTCAGTTCAGTTTAGTCTCTCAGTCGTGTCCGACTCTTTGTGACCCCATGAATAGCAGCATGCCAGGCCTCCCTGTCCATCACCAACTCCCGGAGTTCACTCAGACTCACGTCCATCGAGTCAGTGATGCCATCCAGCCATCTCATCCTCTGTCGTCCCCTTCTCCTCCTGCCCCCAATCCCTCCCAGCATCAGAGTCTTTTCCAATGAGTCAACTCTTCGCATGAGGTGGCCAAAGTACTGGAGTTTCAGCTTTAGCACCATTCTTTCCAAAGAAATCCCAGGGCTGATCTCCTTCAGAATGGACTGGTTGGATCTCCTTGCAGTCCAAGGGACTCTCAAGAGTCTTCTCCAACACCACAGTTCAAAAGCATCAATTCTTCGGCACTCAGCTTTCTTCACAGTCTAACTCTCACATCCATACATGACCACAGGAAAGAGGGGTGAATTTTCCCCATCCAGTTTGGAATAAGGTGGAGCCATGCAATTAGTTCAAGCCAATGATTTTAAGAGGAAGTGACATGTGATTCTTTCAAGGAGAAGATTGATACCCAGAATGAGACCCTCCAGAAGTCTCTTTCCTCTTTGCCACATTGAGGGAATATTTAAGAGGCTGACTAGTCCATCAGTCTGAGTCCTGGAGTTAGTAACAATATCAAGAATAGCCCATAACTCACTTGTGATGGACACATAATAATACATAATGAGAAATTAATCTTTGCAGGTTTAAACCTTTGAGATTTTGGGGCTGTTTGTTATCTCAGCAAACCCTAGCCTATCCTAAGAAACTAGTTCTGTTATCTTTTAGACTAACCAGTTAACCTCTCTGTATTTCAAGCTCAGAGTACATGAAGTGGGGACAATAATTCAAGATCATCATTAGTATTAAATACAATAATGTGCATATGGCAAGAATTAAATACAATAATGTGCATAGGGCACTGACACAGTCTAATAGTAACATTCGACCAATGTTCGTTTTTGTTTTTTTTTTTTTTGTCCCACTATCCTACTCCTACCTCCTATCTCTCTCACACACACACACAAACACACACTTCCCTTCTTATCAAATGGTGAAGTAGATAGCATCTGTCCTTGGGTCCTTTCCCAGATTTCTTCTCTCTACCCACTCTCCACTCTATTTTCCCTTCTCAGTGTCTTTCCATTTAAACTAGATGACAAAATTAGCATCGAATTCAATAGTATTCTCCCCCTGCCCATACACTGCTGCTGCTGCTGCTAAGTTGCTTCAGTCGTGTCCGACTCTGTGCGACCCCATAGATGGCAGCCCACCAGGCTCCCCCACCCTGGGATTCTCCAGGCAAGAACACTGGAGAGGGTTGCCATTAGAGTACATTCTTTTTTATTATAAAGAAATGAGTCTTAACGATAGGCTTTAAGGCAGTGCGGATATTTAGTAATGGAGATAAGATAGTTTGGATTGGGAATACCTAATACTCTAAAAATTATGAAAGTAAAAGTGTTAGTCACTCAGTCATGTCTTTATGAGTCAAGTCTTCACTCAGTCATAACTTTTTGCAACCCCATGGACTGTAGCCCACCCAGCTCTTCTGTCCATGGGATTCAAGCAAGAATACTGGAGTGGGTTGCCATGCCCTTCTTCAGATGATCTTCCTGACCCAGGGGTTGAACCCAGGTCTCCTACATTAAAGGCAGATTCTTTATTACCTGAGCCACCTGGGAAGCCCTTTTAGAACACTGGAGTGGGTTGCCGTTCCTTTCTCCAGGGGATCTTCCCCACCCAGGGATCAAACCTGTGTCTCTTCCATCTCCTGCACTGGCAAGCAGGTTCCTTACCACTAGCGTCACCTGGGAAGACTTTACCATAAAGACATGAATCTCAAGGATGGGATTTAAGGCAGTGTGGATATTTAGTAATGGAGATAAGATAGTTGGGATGGGGAATACCTAATAGTCTAAAAATTATGTCCCTTGGACAACCACACATCTCCTTCTTTCTAAAGTTAGACATGGTAGTAAAACAAGGACAAGAAGGAAGGAGATTTATAAAAAAAAAAAGGGGGGGGGGAGAAGTTAACAAGTTTATTAGTGAAAGCACTGTGGCTGAACTTTGCCTGCCCCTGCTCCATCCCCAGCTGGCAATCGCCAGTCTACTGTGACAGCTACCAGGACTTCTTTTGAAATAACCAAAACATTATTTAGCTACCCTTCCAGCATGGCTCAGTGGTAAAGAATCTATCTGCATGCAAGAGATGCAGGTTTGATCCCTGGGTTAGGAAGATCCCCTGGAGAAGAGAATGGCTACCCATCCAGTATTCTCCCCTGGGAGATTCTATGAACAGAGGAGCCTGGCAGAATACAGTCCATGGGGTAGTAAAAAGTCAGACATGACTTAGCAACTAAACAACAGCAACAAGAAGCCTCATCTCCCAGCTTTAGGAATATATGCATGAAATCCTAGCAAACTGTAAAACTCAGAATGATAATAAAGATAAAATATTTGGCTTTAATAGCATACATATCATATACTTCCTTATAGTTATGGTTACCATAACCAACAGCTTCTTCATGTAATTATATGGAACATTAACCTAACATTTATCCTTTTTATATTAAGACCCTTTTGCGAATGCCAAAAAAAGATGTCAATGTCATAAAATATTAAAAACAATATTTGGTTTTTATCTTTTAATTTTGGCAGTTTGGGAGGGGCAAAATAAATAACCCCCAGTTCTTACCACGGTTGTCTGTAAAGTTTAATCACACAACATACAACTTTTTTCCTAGCGTCAAACCAGATTAGCCTAAATATGAATAGAACCACTAAAGATAGGCAATTTAAAAATAGGAAATACTAAAAAGTAGGTGAGGGACATTTCCCTTAACTCACTGACTTGAAACATATATTTATATAGTATTGAGCAGTTCAGGAGCCAAAGACAACAGTAAACCAAACACCTTTTCTTATAAGGAATGTAAACGTCCCTCTTATTCATTTCTATAAAACTAGGAAGAAATCTACAAACATGTAGAGTTAAAGCCAAATCTTGCAGCTTAACAGAGGTGGGGATTCATGTCTAATTAAGTAAAAGTCATTTTTCAAAAGTTAAAGGGTGAAATTTTTGCAATTTAATCCAAAATTTTATTAGCAAACTTTAATGATTATCCTGATTGCAATTAATAAAAAGCTCCCAAACAGGTCAACTCATTTAAGTGCTATCTGTAATCATTTGTATTTTAACATGATGGTTATTACTTATTACCCTGAAACCAAGAAGCACAATGAGATATTGATTACTTTTAACCTTTAGAGCCAAGGATTCAGGAAAGGTTAGAGTAGGGGAACATTCTTCCTTTCTTGGCTGGCAATGTATAGCCTTCAGGAGAATTCAAATGATTCCCATTGGCCAAGTAGATCCAAGATTAGTTTATTCCCTGGGCTGACAAGAAATGATGATGCTTTTAAAAATAACACCCAGCAGTACTGGGTAAAGTGTTACATTTATATAACCAATGGCCTCAAGATGTGCTTCACATCACAGCAAGTCTCAGGCTGTTAACCCTTTACCAAGATTTGTTTATCCAAGTATTTTGTTGGATATTAAAAGTAATAGTTTTAATTGGAATAAACTCATCCATTAAACCAAGTTCTCTGGTAGTTTCCAAAAAGCCGAACACAATCACTAGCCCACTGCTGGTCACTAGCATTTCTTTTTGTTTTCTTTTTCCATGACAACATTTAAAAATAATTTTCACATTGTGCCACTGAGAAGCAGTGAGTTCTAGGTAAGGGCCAGCAAAATTACGGGCAAGGGAAACATAACTGTTATGTGTTAGATTAATTTGCAGAACACTTGGCATTATTATTGCCAAGTCGTCAAATTGTTCCAAGTTGTTCCGGAAGGTTGTTATTAATAGTATGTTTTCTGAGGAAAGTTCTGTCTACTTTTGGAACTGCATTTCTGTTGCCAAGGAAACTCCTTTAAGCACAGTTTTCTAGGAGCACACTGCTGCTTTTGTTTGCCAGTGTCCTATTCATATCATCTAAGTAAGCGTTTTACATGCTCCAGCCTTCAGTCCCAAATGTTGAAGTTTTAGCCCATTTAAGTTGCTTTTTCAAACATAGCTAATGCTGGCTATGATTGCCCTCTCTCTTCCTCCCCCTACACTCTACACCCTCCACCCAAAGCCCCCTCTCCCCTCCTTCTTCCCACTCTCCCTCCAACATGCCCAAATCTTACTATTCAAGGTATATTTTTAAAAAACAGTTACATTAAGAAAGATAGTTTTCACAAGTTTTTGATAAATTAACTTCAATTTGAATAATAATTCATAGGTTGTAGCATGAGTCCTTCAAGTGTTAATTATCTTTTCACTCTGAAATTAATGTAGTCATTTCCTACTGACTCCTCTACCCCATTTATTGAAGTGCTGAGGAAAACATGTCATTGAGTCCTGAGCCAGCCCTGTTGTTGTGATTAAGCGTGGTCACATGGCCCATCTCTGCCAAAAGGAGGGCCCTGAGAAAAGGTGACAAAGACAGTGATTTCCTGTCAGCAAAGAGTACGACAGGGCTGTCTAGAAGTGATGCAAATGAGGGGAACTTTCCCCACGGCTTGTTTGATCCACTCTAGGCCAGAGCAGGCCAGGCCAGGGAGAGAGGGAGCAGTACAATACAGCTGAGGCTGCCCAGAGAGCCAACGCACCTTCCGGACAGTAGCTCACCCGCCAGAGACAAAACCTGCTGGCGGGGCTTCCCTTCCTTGCCCCTCTGCACACAGAGCCAGCTATTTCTTGGCATACTATTCTCTTAACATCCTTCTTTTTTTCCCCCCTTTTAAAAAAGCAATGCAAATAGGTATGATAAGCTCTAGCATAAATCGAGTTTTATATATTGTTCAGAAACCACATCCATCTACTTTTTATTCTAACAGTTTCAGGATAAGTTTTGCCCTCTCTCAAAAAAGAAAAGAAAATATATATATATACATACACACATATATATATATTCATTCAAGTATTCAAAGCAAACACTGATTCATCAAAGCCCAAATTAATATGACAGCAAATCTAAGGACTTTTTGAACTTTAAAAAAATGGAACAACAAATTCACTTCTAGACAGCAGTGGAGACAGCCTAGGTTTTTCCATTCTGATTGCTTTAAAAATGATTAGATAATGTTTTTTGCAATATTATAATGATTTTAAGCATATTCTTCTTATCTTAATGGAGTTTTAATCTAACATACAATTAAGCTCTACAATTAATCTACTGGGAAAGAGGTAAAAAATCATCATTAGGTTCTTGTGCCTGATATACCTGATACATTTTTACCTTGACTGCTTCACTAACTAGTAATTTGCTTCCTTTGAACAATCAAGGTAGAAAATTTGGATATTGAAATTCCAATATAAAGCCTAATTAACAGAATTTAATTTTTTGACGTGTACTTCTATTCTGTACACCAACATGTAAGTTAAAAAAAAAAGTTAATGGACTTTCTTCTATTTTAAGCCTAGTTACTGTGACCTGGACCGTGAACCAGCCTACCATTACATTTTTAAGAGCTCAAGTTCAGGCATAAACGTCTCAAGCCACATTTAAAATTATACAAATCAATATAATCCAGAACAAAATGAAAGAAAACTATTGTAGAGAGCTGAATTTACAAAATACAGGGCAAGCATGATTAATTTGTTTTCTATGATCAGTTCATAACTATGACAACATCATTTTGGCATCAATAGTTGTAAAAACAAAATAAGTCAACTATGTCCCATTTTTCTTCTTTTACACTGTATTTCTTATTCCCTAGAATTTCTTATCCCATTCCATATACATGTTTATTTTAAAAGTCACATTGGTTGTCTTATAATACACATCTAAATTCTCTAAAGTAACATTTTCTCCTTTTAAAATTTACCCCTTTCTCTTGTTTGGCTTTTTTTCTCCCCCTGAAACAATTCTTTTTTCAGTGTTTTGGTTTTAAAAGCCTGTTTGTATTTGATTTTTTAGCATTTTCTTACCTATTCATTTGTCTACCCATGATTGTAATTTACTCCTCTGTTCCTTTTTTCCTTTGGTTAACTTTGTATTAACTGATTTAAACTGTTTTTCTATCTCTTCAATGTTTACATTTCTTTCTCATTTTACAAATAACCTCTTCTTTTCCCATATATAATATTGATGTCCTTTCATTAATTCCATCTGGCCAAACTATCATTGAAGAAAGCCACTTATGGATGAGAGCTGTGCTCAGCTAAGCATTACCTGGCAACAGAGTCAGAGTAAACATAACTAACTCACTTGTGAGAAGTATTATGTCTACCTGTAAGAAATAATTGTGGTTAGCTATTTCTCTATTGTACCATTTTAATCCCTTATATTAAAAAAAAATCCTAACAGGATATTTTCATTTCTAAGTATCAAAATAAACTTAATTTCTCCAAGGAAATATAATGTTTTTTTTTCCATGGAAAATGTAAGTTTATCATCTGAGCATATTTCCCTCTTTGCTTTCACTACCAGGAAACCCAGAAAAACTTGTAGGATCTTTAGTAGTTGTGTAGGACTTTATAGTCTATGTGACTACATATTAAGTCTTCTTACAGAAACAGAATCCAGCCTACATATATTTTCCCAGTTCTGATTTGTACTTATATATTAAACATATTTTTATTATTTCCCTGTGAAGTCTTAGGCTATGCTAAGTCACTTCAGTCGTGTCTGACTCTTTGCAATCCTATGGACTGTAGCCCATCAGGTTCCTCTTTCAGTGGGCTCTCTGGGCAGGAATACTGGAGTGGATTGCCACGCCCTCCTTCAGGGGAATCTTCCTGAACGGGACTGAAACCACGTCTCCTGCGGCTCCTACACTGCAGGTGGATTCTTCACCACTGAACCACGTGGGAAGCCCGCGAAGTCTTATAAACAACCTCAAACCATTAACAAAATAAAAATTACTATGTTTAGTGAGCACTGTATTATATAGAATGAATGAATTTTCCTTTTTCACAGAGGACATATTTTTTATAATACTTACACCAATGGAGAAAGATATAGGACACTCAGATTTTTCCCACAAAAGCAGAAAACACGAATAACTAACCGCCTAAATTAAGTACAACACCTTCAGTGTAAATTCCCTGAAAGCATATACATCTTGGTTGAATTGTCAATATTATATTATTTTTAAGCTAGAAGAGTTATTTTTAACCTCTTAGAAGTAATATAATCTAATCTTTTATTGATGTGGAATAGCTAAGGCATTCACTCAAGGCACAAATCTCTAAATGTGGTATTTTAGTGACCTTCATACTATCTGAGGGCTTCCCTGGTGGCTTAGATGGTAAAGAATCTGCCTGCAGTGTGGGAGACCCAAGTTCAAATCCTGAGTCAGGAAAATCCCCTGGAGAAGGGCATGACAACCCACTCCAGTATTCTTGCTGGGAGAATTCTATGAACAGAGGGGCCTGGTGGGCTACAGTCCATGGGGTCACAGAGAGTTGGACATGACTGAGCGACTAACACTTTCATATTATCTGAAAGCAGCTCTTGTTCAACAATAACTATAAACACCAGCCCATAACTCCTGAATTTGGCTCTTGGAATTAACCCTTCATCTCTGAAATATCCAGCATGATTAGGGGCTCCGTCACCTGTGCTCTGCAGGCGGCAGAGACGGCAGTGCTCTGGGCCCTAGAATGAAGCCCCTGGCAGGGCACAGCCTCATGGCCCTCCAGGACTGGCTGCCTCTGCTGCGGACAGCAGCAACAGGCACAGCTGGCTCCAACTCTCCCATCATGGAGATGCTTCCAGGCCACTCAGTTTATAAAATGTACAGGATGGGGGAGGAGCTGTCCTGAGCTTCTCTGAGCCCAAGAATAATGCCACCTTTGATCTGTAGGAATGAAAAATAAAGCTTTTCCTTGGCAAGTGGGTTTTAAATATTTCTCCATTAATAGTTAATGCACATTCAGACCAGCAGAGTGACAGCTCCCTGTGATTATGAATTCTGGCTTCGTAATGCTAGTCCAAATAGGAGCTGAACTTTCAAAATCACGGTGTTACTTTTGACAAATTAAATTGTCCTACTTAGGAAAGTAGGAGGCATGAAGAGAAAGAAAGTGAGAGAGTGGGAGTAAATTCTCCTTGGAGGTGATTCTCAGATTGAGGAAGAAAGAAACGAGAAAAGACTACCTTTGTGTTTTCTAAGCTGATGATACTGCCGATGTTTATTAGAAAACAGCTTCAGAAGATCCCCATGCTGATGCTGAGCCAGACCAAGAAGGGGAAAGGACAGACATTGGCAGCATGTCTCACTATCTCCAAACAAAGAAGAAAATATATTTAAGGGAGTGGTTGCATTTTAATAAGAATCAGGTCATTCTTAGGGCCCAGCAATTTAAAACTAATCAGAAAGAAAATGATTTTAAATTTCTAACAATATGAAAATAACAAGAAATTTTTTAAACAGATAATCCACTTTATAGCCCATTGTAATATTAAGGATCTAAATTATGTGAGGTTGCATCAGTGTATTCTCTGCCTTTCAAAACTAATTCTTTCCCCTTCAAAGTTCCTTGAGCATTCTGGTGTTTTGGGGTAACCAAGATATTACAACACGTGCTCCACTCAGGAAGTCTGCTGAATGAATTGTCTGGTCTTTATCTGAAGTTCCATATCTAGGAATCACATGATTTTTTAGCAGAGACAAGAATATAAAATAAAGTCAGGAAGGTAGTACCAAATGTTGAAAATGCTAATAAAAAAAAAACAAAAACAACTTCTTACTCTCTGACTACCATCTTACTATATTCCTCTAATGTAAAAGTTTCAAAGGTGAACTTCAGGGATCAACCTAGGGACTGAGCAATGCAGAACTGGGGTGTGGGCATGCCTCTCCATGCCAGGAAATCAGCTGAATGATGAAATAGAGAGAGCCCTACTCCTCACCAGTGAGAGGAGGACAAAAGTTTCAAATTCTATGATAACAGGAATAACTGTCCTGATCTACAGTTCCTGGGAATTTACCATAACTCAGTTGAAGTCTCTCTTAAAAGCTGTTCACTCTCATTCTTTTCATTAATGGCAGGGATAGTGAACTTCAATGTCATCCTTCATTGTTATAACTCAACAATGATTAGTTCAGTATCAACTATGTAAGATGCTTTGCTAAATAACATAAAGAATACCAGTGGAAAGCGTTTTTCTCATTGTTACACAAGCATTTTATCAAACGAACATGACACAGACAAGCTGAGATAGATGAAAATTCTGTGAAAAGAGCTGGGCGTCCTGTTGAGTTGTCGCGATGACTGGAGGAACACGAATCACAAATACCCCGTAGTGGAAGGAACAGACCTACAAATGAATTTTTTTGTCCCAGGTGCTGATGGTGCCCCTGGTGAAAAAGGCTGATGACACGTTGGTAATTTTTAGGGCCAACAAATTTTAAGATTAAAGATGAATAAGGTAGATTCAAATGGTATCGAAAGCCTAGAAAGGTCTGGGGACCAACTGAAAAGCTTTAGTCCTTTAGGGGTCTCTGTGATCCACTGGCTTCAAATCTCACTTTCCCAAGGCATCAGTTGAATTGATTCCTAGAAAAGCAGATTAGAAAGAGAAATGGGACACTGGAAATGTTGACCTAACCTGAGAATCCCTGGGGATTCTTGGCAAAGGCCTGAAATTAATTTTCTGCCATCAGTTTTTCTAACTCAGCAGCCACCCCAAGTTCTAAATGAGTCCTTCATCAATACCCTCAAGACTGTTTTGGAGATTTCTAAACTTCTGGAATAATTTGGGAGCTTATATAAAGAGAGACACTCCATAAACCTGTAACATTGCCTTTGGTTTCTAACCTAATCTATAATTTGTTTATAAGCCAAATGCAAAATTAGTGTGAATCTAGTGAGCTTAGATATACTGACACAAGTCACAAATGAAGAACCCCAGTACAAAAATGTTTGGAAAAGCACTATACTCCAGAAGTACTGAGTGGGAGGAATAATGGCCTTCAATATGCCAGAATGGAAATTCGCAGGCAGAGCACTTAACAAGGAAACCACAAGCAAAAGAAGACTGCACTTTTTGTTCAGTGATTTCCTATTAATTGTGATGTAAATTATATGAATGCGATTTTGACAAAGAAGAGCACTGTTTCTAAAAAAAATAGTGGTTTATGTGCAAAATACAAAATGCATCAAGAAAAAGAACTTTAGCATCATGGATGCAGTAAACTCTGAGATAATGGCTTATGATTAGATAACTTTCATATTATTATTTTTTTCTTTTTTACCTAGACTTTTAATGCTTAAGTCTTTGGGATAAAGCAAATATTAACAAACAATTAATATAGATTTACAGGCATCTTTCATACATAAGTCTTGATCTCGGCATGAAATACAAAATCATCTCACTTTGGTTACATTAGGTTGAAATTGTTATTCTAACAATATGTGCTGCCAGACAATGGATGGTAGCTTTGTGGCTAATGTGGACAGCTATCCATACAGGAAACAGCTAGCAGTCAACAAACTTGATTAATGTTGGGCAGAATTCTTTAGGAAGTAAAATATCACCATTTGCTGAGTCCCCAGGGAGCTTATATCTTCCGTTAACTAAGATGATTCCCAGGGGACACAAATTAAAGTCTACCACACCCTTGAAAATACATATGTCTCTTTAGAGGAAGTAAAAGTTAAAATAATATATTATAGAAAGGTAACTTAAAATGATAAAAAATTGGAGAAGAAAGAAGACAACTTCTATTTGACCTTGAACGTACTTCTTATTCTATAAGAAATTTTAAAAAGCTAGAGGGTAGTTGTTTCTTGTCATTATACTGTTGCTGATTCTGTGGTTAGTTATTAATTTTATTTTTTATGATTCACAATCTGCTCTTTGAAATATGCCATATGCTCAAAGCAATTCAAGGATGACAACTGTCAGAATTACTCCAATAAAAATTGCCTAAATGAGGAAGATTTACTGCAGTCTGATATTTCAGTGAAAAGTCCCTCTACCCTCCCCAACTGCTTTTTCAGACACTGTGAATATTGCAACCATTTTTTCAAGTCAAATCACATGACTGTTTTGCAAAAACTTCTAGGACAATCTAAGTAGAATCGGTGAAACACAGTAGGCTAAGGGTGAATTAACAGACATGGAAAACAATATAAATAGTTATTAGATGGATTGCCTGCAATCAATGTGTGAGTTCCAAGCCAGTTTTCTTAAATCACACACAATGCATTGACTTAATATGACAACGTCTGTGCTATGTAACACTAATAAACATTAAATTGGACAAGCCCTGTACCCTGGAAGCAGCAAGCCGATCGGAAGGCATTTTTTTTTTTTAATCTCTGGAAATATCTGAGGGGTGGACAGAATCCACCTGAGTGCTCCAATCACAATACATTTTGTTAAATGTTACCAGTCCATTTATCCTTCATTTTGTTTCAGTCTATTTATTAATGCAGTTTCATTTATTGTTATTCATCTTGAAGATAAATCTTTGTCCTTCTATAGAATTACACCAAATAGAATGTGATAAAGGGAACTTCCTTGCAATTATGATGTCGGTGCAGTCTGTCAGCACACAGGGGATGGAAATGAGTTTGGGGACAGGGAAGGGAATTCTAATAGACACCACGATACATACAATGAACGCAAAAGATATCCTGAGAGAGAGAAAGACTTGTCAGGCTAATCAGATCTTCCCCAGCAAGGTAAAGGCAAGAAGGGTAGCTCTAACCTTGTAAAGATGCTGCTGCTGCTCCTCTGACATCATCAGGTCGTGGCTGTCCATCACGAGGGACTCCATGTCAATCAGCCAATCCCAGAGCTCCTGATATTCTGAATCAAAGTCCAGAAGCCTGAAGATAAGGCACAAAATGTATTATGCATAAATACAGTGTAGTTGTTAAAAATCTCATATTAGAATAATATATTCTTGAAAACCTATGATGTTCCTGGGTGATACCTGTAAAAAGAGAAGGAAAAATTCTCGGTGTGGTTACACAGTGGGCCAGATAGGAACTCAAGCTTGTGACATAGCCATTTTCTTAGATTCTGAAAACATAACATGTAATTCTGATGCTTGTACCTGAGACATATTATGGCTATTTCCATTCACTCACCCTTTCTGAGGATTTGCAACACTTGAACAAAATGATTTGAACAAAATGAACAATGTCCTTGAAAAAGAGCATGCCATATTTAACAGACTGAGACATGGAGGGTCAGTGCCTTGGGAAGGTTACCCAGTCCAGAATCTGCGGTACAAATAGCACTCTCAACATTCAAACCTCTTTCTCTTTGACTAGATTTTCCATGGATACTGCATGCATCCTAATATATTCATGACTAAGAATACTAATTCAGCTAATTTCTGTATATGATCACTATATACTACCATATCCAAAATATTATTTTCACTGGGAAATGACTCAATCATTTATCTGTCCCTCTGCTGTCTATCTGCCTATCTCTGCAAATGTATATCCTACATTTATTGTCATGGATGAGTGGCCAGCATTTCAGTTTAACACTCAGAGATAGGCTTGAGTGACTCTGGTAAGCCAGTGAGAACCAGGGGCAGATCCAGTATTAGACAGGTGTTCCCCACAGACATGTAGGAAACAAAGGTAAGGACAGGAAGTCAAAACAATGAATCTCTGAATAGCCAGCAATCATTAAAATTCAAAGGAGGATCACTATGGTTTTCAACAAAATAAATCATTAGAATAAGGAGCTTAAAAGGATTAATGTGATTCTCTATTGAAAGCCTGGTGAATAAGTAAAGCTCAGATTCTTCTAAAACACTGTGATCAGAAAATGAAAGTGCAGAATGAAAAAAAAAAAAAAAAAAAACTATGACTTTGTCCTTCTCCCCAAAATCATCCCTCTGAAAGAAATCTTCTAGTCTTGTCAAACTCTGAGCAAAACCCTATCAGTACTAATGAAGCAGCAGCCTCAGGTATGAATCTGAACTTATCAATCGGCATCTTATTACCGCCTTGTCCCTGTCTCTACACATGAAATGACTGCTTTTCAAAAAAGTGAACATCTGCTTTTCATAACTTAAACAATTTAATCTTAATAGATCTGTCAAAAAATTAAGGTGTATCTGGTGATGGAGTCTAGACCTAGAATCGTCTATTTTAATTACTTTTCCATAATTTTAAAGTTTTTTGATTAGAACCATAAGCATCCAGGCCAAGGCTTATCATTGGCTAACACGTAGAATGAATTAATAAATGTTTAGTGAATGTCAATGATGGATATAATCGATGTAACCAAAACCTTCAGTAAGACTAAGGTGGTCTAGAGCTGTGCTTTCAAACTTTACTGTGGATATGGCATAGCTGAGAATCCTGTTGAAATGCAGATACTGACTCAGTACTTTTAGGGTTGGGTCTGAGACTGTTTGAAGTAAGTGTTGGCAACTGGCAACCCTGATGCTCCTAGGTCATGCTTTTGGGTAGTAAGGACTTACTTACAAGTATACATGAAATCTTAAATAGTACTAAGAGTACTATTTAAGTACTATTTAAATACTAACAAGCAAAAACCACTGCAACAGGAACCAATAAACCATTAGGCTTTTTAAAAATTCATTCTGTATACCCGTGGCAAATTCATGTTGATGTATGGCAAAACCAACACAATATTGTAAAGTAATTAACCTCCAATTAAAATAAATAAATTTATATTAAAAATAAATTTAAAATAAAAAAATAAAATAAAATTCATTCTGTGAGTGATTGATAAGGAATGACTAATAAGCATTTGCTCACACGGCAGGCACAATCACTTAGAAATATCTCCTGAGTTATGTTTACTGTTTCTCTCCCCTTGTACCCTCTCACATTTTGACCACAAAGACAGGGGAAAGGTGACGTGCCATCCCCCAAATTAGGAGAGTATAATCCTAATACCCATATAGGTGAGAATATCCAGGAGAATATTAAAAGCAAAAGATAAAGGAAGGGAAAGGCTCCCCGCTTCCATCTCAGTGGACTTGGAGAATAAGAATGAAATAAAGGCAAGAGGAGCAGGTGCTCAGATGTGTGTCCCCCTCTCTCTTGGCTTAAGACCTAAAGGGAAAGCCACAAGCACCAGGATGCTTTTCCTGCTACATAGTCTGGGAGATTGCCTTAAACAATGCCCTCACAATAACCTGAGGTAGGGATGTTGCAAAGAGTTGTGGTCAGGACTCCCTTTGCTACTCTGTTCTCTTTCCCCACATGAGACTGTTCTCTCATCCTCCCATGAGGTTTCTGGGAGTTCAGCTGGTGAACTTGACGGAGGCATTACCATGGCAACAGAGACACAATGACCTCTAAGGAGAGCCAGGGGGGCCTCTGAAGCCAGACCTCCGAGAGCTGGCTGGGCCAGTGAAGACTGAGATGAAGCTTAGTCAGCAGGAAATACCTCCTGAACCAAGCCAAGAGGTAACAACACAGCCACAGGCCTCTGTCAGGTACAACCTCATAATGTAATGGCAGGGCAAGACCCATTTCATGGAACCTAACCAGCCTGCATCCAGGGGCCACATTAAGCCAGAGGGCCTCACTGTACCCCAGAATCACAAGATCACATAAGCCCCTTATATTGCTCAGATGCCATTTTGCACAAAAGAAGGGAGAGGAATGGGAAATCTGAAAAACAGCATTTATTCCAAGATGTTGTTCCCTAAAGAAAATGTTAATTTGTTAGAAAAGGCTACAAGTATTGTGTATAAGAGCCTGAACTCTGATCTTAAAACCAGGTTTTTTCTGTTGTTATATCAATGATGTATGTAATTAGGAAGTCTCATAAATTATCAATCAGCAAGTGATAATAAGGGAACCTGTTTTCTTTTCCATATGTGTATGATTAAAAAAGAAGCTTTGACTATGACTAAACAATTCAAGGGCAAGGGGTGAATTTATCTTTGTATCCCTAATGCCCAGGATCAGTTCAGTTCAGTAGCTCAGTTGTATCTGACTCTTTGCGACCCCACAGACTGCAGCACACCAGACTTCCCTGTCTATCACTAACTCCCAGAGCTTGCTCAAACTCATGTCCATTGAGTTGGTGATGCCATCCAACCATCTCATCCTCTGTCATCCCCTTCTCCTCCAGCCTTCAATTTTTCCCAGCATCAGGGTCTTTTCCAAAGAGTCAGTGGCCAAAATATTGGAGTTTCAGCTTCAACATCTGCTGCTACTGCTAAGTCGCTTCAGTCATGTCTGACTCTGTGCGACCTCTTAGACGGCAGCCCACGAGGCTCCCCCATCCCTGGGATTCTCCAGGCAAGAACACTGGAGTGGGTTGACATTTCCTTCTCCAATGCATGAAAGTGAAAAGTGAAAGTGAAGTCGCTCAGCCGTGCCCGACTCTTAGCGACCCCATGGACTGCAACCCACCAGGCTCCTCCATCCATGGGCTTTTCCAGGCAAGAGTACTGGAGTGGGGTGCCATTGCCTTCATCAGTCCTTCCAATGAATATTCAGGACTGATTTCCTTTAGGATGGACTGGTTGGATCTCCTTGCAGTCCAAGTAACTCCCAAGAGTCTTCTCCAACACCACAGTTCAAAAGCTTCAATTCTTCAGCACTCAGCTTTCTTTATAGTCCAACTCTCACATCCATACATGACTACTGGAAAAACCATAGCTTTGACTCTCTGGACCTCTGTCAACAAAGTAATGTCTCTGTTTTTTAATATGCTATCTATGTTGGTCATAGCTTTTCTTCCAAGGAGCATCTTTTAATTTCATGGCGGCAATCACCAGCTGCAGTGATTTTAGAGCCCAAGAAAATAAAGCCTGTCACTATTTCCATTGTTTCCCCATTTTTTGCCATGAAGTGATGGGAATGGATGTCATGATCTTAGTTTTTTGAATGCTGAGTTTTAGGCCAGCTTTCTCACTCTCCTCTTTCACTTTTATCAAGAGGCTCTTCAGTTCCTCTTCACTTTCTGCCATAAGGGGGTATCATCTGCATATCTGAGGTCACTGATATTTCTCCCAGAAATCTTGATTCCAGCTTGCTCTTCATCCAGTCCGGCATTTTGCATGATGTACTCTGCATCTAAGTTAAATAAGCAGGGTGACAATATACAGCCTTGACGTACTCCTTTCCCAATTTGGAACCAGTTTGTTGTTCCATGTCCAATTCTAACTGTTGCTTCTTGACCTGCATACAGATTTCTCAGGAGGCAGGTAAGATGGTCTGGTATTCCCATCTCTTTAAAGAATTTTCCACAGTTTGTTGTGATCTACACAGTCAAAGGCTTTGGCATAATGACCAGGATAGTACTTGATAAATGATGATGAATGAATATAGATAATGAAACCAAAAACTTTTAGTAGGGCAAGAATGACTTCAGAAGAGCAATACATGATAAAGATAATATTTCATCCTCAAATACCAATTGTGATACAGACAGGCTTTCCCATTCATTCTGAAGGTGAGATTTTGCCTTCAGTACACAATGGTACATTTGCTTACTTGAAATGATTATATACAGTATGCTCTCAATTAATGTGAGCTGCCTTTCCATTTCTTTCACATTATGCTTCTATGGTGAAAATTAAAGGAAATTTATGAATAGATTTTAAATAGATGAAAACTACATACAGGATGATAAAATGTTCAGAATCATGGAATTTTTTTTTACTAGCTCTTTACCATGTCTTTACATCCATTGAGCTGTTCCCTCCTGTTACTCTCCCTATCAAAGGACTTAGAACAAAAGCCATTTCTTCCAGTTAAAGGTACCTCGGGCTCATTCTCAGATGATCTTCACTGGAGACCTGCAAGTGCTGAATGAATCTAACACAAATATTCACAATTCCTCCAGTCCAGTCTGTTTTCATCCTAGCTGAGAATACTTAAGCTTGAGTTTGTTAGATATGGTAAATGCTTTGGTTCTTTATTTTGCTTCATTAGTGTAGAATCAGCACTAGTGTTTTTCAAACGACAAATTCTCATCGGGTCCTAATACTGAAAAGCGAAAGCGTTAGTTGCTTCAGTAGTGTCCGACTCTTCGCAACACCGTGGGCTATGGTCCGCCATGCTCCTCTGCCCGTGGAATTTCCCAGGTGAAAATACTGGAGTGGCTTGCCATTCCCTTCTCCAGGGATCTTCCCAACACAGGGATGGAATCTTAATTCTGAAGACAAAAACATATTTTAAGCACTTGTGCCTGATTTCAGATTCTTTGGCATGTGTTCATTCACAGCTTAGGAAAAACCTGACAGTTTTCCAAATTTAAGTGAAATCAAACATATAACTTCGTAACAAATCAGAAATAAATTATAGAATTTCTTTGTTGCTGCTTTTTTTAAATCTTCTGAAGTGACTATAATTTAATGTGCTCATTATAGCAGGAAAATTCTGAGGTAAAGGAAGTAGCTAACTTTCTTCTGTTTATACTGCCTGCAAAGGTATGCTGTAGACTAGTGATTTTATAAAAGTCATCTTCTAAGGAAAATGCCAGCTATTACACAGAAAAACAGAAAACATCATAGATGAGTGAATTATCAAGGGTAGCACAGAACTAGTTAGTTCTATAACCCTTTGCAGAATATGCTGATTCCATCCGCTGATTTCAGAACCAGGTACTTTTCCTTGAAGTCCTCATGACAAATGACCTCTCTTTAAAAGAGAGACAAAGATGATTGAAATTGTGGCAAATAGTTCAGAACCTTTCTTTTAAGGGCTATGAGTATAGGAACTGCTCTTTTGGAAGGATTTTCCTTTTAAAATTTTCTTTGTAAATGTGCTTGGGTTCCCGTCAACTGATTGATACAAATATATAATCTCCTAGACGTTAAAAGGTCTCAAAGCATACCTTTTCAGTACTCTATGAATACATTATACTCTATGAAAATGTTACAAAGCAGACTTGTACACTATTCTAAGACAGTGTTATAAATCAAACACATTACCAAAGTGATATTCTTTTGGATATTTTTCCTTTAAATTGCCATATTCCTGAAGGTTTCACAATAAAAGAGTTGGACATTCTATTGCAGATATAATATTACCAGTTTTGGAGCTTTATAAGCACAATCATGTAATGAGGAGAAAAAGTCTTCTAAATCAAAGTCAGGTTTTGTTAGATAAATATAGAATTATGTGTTCATTTCAGCGTCTGAAATTCTAATAAAGACAGAGACAAGTTATGGAAAGAAATAAACATGCAATTTTTTTCTTTAGTGTTTTTTATTTCTAAATTTGGGCTAACTACTATGATAATTGCCAAAAGTATTTCCCAATATCTTGTCCATCGTTTTCTCTAACTTTTTCAGGTTTAAAAAAAAAAAAAAGATTCCAGGATTTTTCACCATGGAAATAAAATACTAACAAGACTGTTTAGTATCAATTTTTACAGATTGGATAGCAACATATTATTTGTGAGGCTGGCACAGTTTAAAAAATGATCCTTCCTCTAAACCCTGGTGGGACTTATGTTTGACCAGCTAAGTGTTTGAATACATAAATGCATTCAGCCTTTGGTATTTAAAGTGAGCATCATTAACTCAACATTTCAACTTAAACTTTGCTTAAAAGATAAAGTTTCACCCAAGTGAAATCAATGGAAGGTGTGTGTGAATATATGAGGTTCCAGCTTGGTCCACCAAGGAATTTTGATTAAATCAGACTCCAAATGAAGAAATCATCAAAATAGAGCAACCAATAGTTGAAGAAAAGATAATACTAAAAAGGCCTGGAAGCTTTTCTACTAAGGCTGAGTAATACATATTTTGGAGCATTTAAGTATCCATCTTTTGTAAACTTAATAGTTCCTTTCACATGAACATATCCAAAAACACAAGATCAGTTCCTGAGATACCAGCTTGTGTATGTTGGAATTTCTGTTAAGTGATCCAATTTTCCTAGCTTCTTTAGCATATTGATTCTTTCCCCAAATATTCACTAAGTGTTCACTGTTTGCATTATTTGCTCAAGGAAGTTTGCCTCTGGTTTTCAAAAAAGACACTAAAGGTAATGGTAGCAAAATCTCATAAAAATACACTTTAATATTATTAAAGGAAAACACTAATAACTGATTAGAATTTCCCATCATCCTCTATGCCATGTGTCATGTAAGCACAGGAGGGAGATAAAAGAGTGGCACCTAGTCCAATCACATTATCATTAAAGAATAAAATTTAGCTTTCCAGACATGAAATCTGATATGCACAGTTGCATGTAGAATCCCTTTCCACTCTAAACATATTAAAGTGTGGACACTAATTTACTATTTTGAATGAAAATTCATGAGCCACTTCCTCATGAGAAAAGCAGCCTGCCTTTGCCATTAATAAATAAAAAGGAATATGGAGTTCTTTCCAGTAGTAATTTTCTCAATTCTCATATACACCCATGTACATGTGAAAATGTCTAAGAAAAATAAAATCAATCCTACAGATTTGTTAACGATAGGTCCCACTTTCTCATGGTCTCATGGACTGTTCATAAACTCTTGCTATTAAAATACAATCCATAAAGCAAAAAAATTCTAACCTCCAAGATTAGCCATAAAATTAGAAGTATTAATGTAAGTTTCTGGATATTTCTAGAAGATTCTGTTAGGCTGTCAGGAAGTCAAAACTCTCTCTAAATTTTCAGATAATACACTGGACTAAGTTCTAGCCAAAGAACTTGAAAACATTCTGAAAAATTTAGAAATGGTAGTGATTCTAAGACAAATGTGAGAACCCATATATCTAAAGACAAAGCAAGAGATAATGTTTAAAAAAGAGAGAGAGATAAACCTTCCTAAGTCATTGTCCATGTGTTAGAGGGTCTGGATCCAGACTTGCTTCTGGCACACTGCTGAGGGTTAGGCAGCTCAGCCTTTTGTAAAAAGTCTAGTCTATCCTATAACTCCCTGGTTTTCAAAGATTTAATAAGCAATAGAGAGTATTTGAGGAGGGTATGGCAAACCACTCCAGTATTCTTGTCCAGAGAATCCCCACAGACAGAGGAGCCTGGTGGGCCATAGTCCATGGAGTCACAAAGAGTCAGACATGATTGAGTGACTAAGCATAGCACAGAGAATATTCACCCTCAAGGTTAGGGCAGGGGATAAAAATGTGTGTGCTCAGTCACTCCAGTCGTGGCTGACTCTTTGAGACCCCACAGACTATAGTCCACCAGATTCCCCTGTCCATGGTATTTCCCAGGCAAGAATACTGGAGTGGGTTGCCATCCTCCTCCAGGGGATCTTCCCAACCCAGGGATCGAACTCATGTCTCCTGTCTCACGTGTCTGCTGCATTGGCAGGTGGATGCTTTACCAGTGCGCCACCTGGGAAGCTCAGGAGGTAAATAACATAGGAATAACTCTCTGTCACCTAATCTCTAACAAAATCTTTGTGGAAGAATTACTATGGAGATCTCTCCCAGTATGACTTCATCTATCCTGTAAATTGGCTCTTAACTGAACTGTGCTTTGACATCACTTCTGCAGCCTACATCAAAAAACTGCCTTGGGAATTTGGTTTCTCTTACGAAAGTATTAGCTGCTCAGTCATGTCCGACTCTTTGTGACTCCATGGACTGTAGTCCTCCAGGCTCCTCTGTCCATGAGATTTCTCAGGCAAGAATACTGGGGTGGGTTGTCATTCCTTTCCCCAGGAGATCCTCCCAACTCAGGGATCAAACTCAGGTCTCTTGCATTGCAGGCAGGTTCTTAACCATCTGAGGCACCAGGGAAGAGATGGAGTATCACAGAGGCCTGTCTTCTCCTGAAAGAACTACAGGAGAAATCCGTCCCAGGACTCAGTGTGTTTCCCCAGATATATATTATTTTTAATCTTAGGACACTATGAATTTTCTGATGGATGAGATTTCACTCTTTTCTTTGGATGTGGAAAGCTTAGAGCCCAATCATTGCCCTTCTTGAGGACATGCACAGAAGATGCACTTTTTTGTTTTCTGGTACACATTTTACTTTTACCTAACTGACTTCAGTCAAATGTTTATTCTATTTTATTGTAAATATTTTTGGTAAGTTGACTTTAATCCTTTGTGAAAGTGATGTGGGAATGCATAAAAGAATACATTTTAAAGAAAAGAGTTAAGCTCTGCACATTAAAATGAGGTAGATTAGATTTGTTTTAGACTCTCTCATACCTCTTTCCTTCTTTAATTGACCCCATAAACTTTCCAAAGCAGCACAGAAATTGTTTCAGCATTGTTAAGATGGAAAGGAGTTATACAAATAAATAAATAGTTGACTTTACTCTTAACTTTGAAATAATACTTCCCCAGTAATTATGCCACTACTTCTCTAGTTCATCCTTTGTTGGCTCTTGGTATGGATGGCATTAGATTACTGAAGTGGAAGACTGTCTAGGTCTAAAATTAGTTTAATGTATTTGAACATTAGAAGCATATGATATTATGATCCCAAATGAATACATTTATACTGGTGAGATTCTTTTTACAGCCAGGAAGACTTATTTTAATAATCATAGTGCACAGAATATCAGTTTTTCAGAAGGTAGTCAGGCACTTTTTGCTCCTTTGGCTACAGGATGCATTGTGATCTTACTATGTGATAATACCAGAACACAACAGAAGGAGCAAAAAGAACCTGAACTGAACACTGATCAGTTGTTCATTAGTTTGAGACAGGATAAAAATCAGGGGAAGAAAGTAGAAATGCAGGGTGGAAATACGGTCGCCTTGGATTGTCTAGTGATTTATCTGGGAGAGTGTTCCCAACATTAGTACACAGTTTATGACTGCTGCTGCTAAGTCGCTTCAGTAGTGTCCGACTCTGTGCGATCCCATAGATGGCAGTCCACCAGGCCCCGCTGTCCCTGGGATTCTCCAGGCAAGAACACTGGAATAGGCTGCCATTTCCTCCTCCAATGCATGAAAGTGAAAAGTGAAAGTGAAGTCGCTCAGTCATGTCCGATTCTTCGCGACCCCATGGACTGCAGCCTACCAGGCTCCTCCATCCATGGGATTTTCCAGGTAAGAGTACTGGAGTGGGGTACCATTGCCTTCTCTGCAGTTTATGACTGGTGTGTACCAAAAAGAAAACATTTTATTAATATGCAACAATGTTCCAAAAACAACCATAGAGCAGAATTCAAAATATTCATTGAGAGAAAGAGAATATGAGTGAGCATGAATGTTCACCCAGCTGTACAAGGATATTTTTGGCCTTTGGCTCAACAGAAAACCAGAAAGATCATCCTATTGCAGTGAAATCCAGAGGCGATTACACCCCTTCTGAGGTATTTGAAGTCATTCAGTATATCTTATTGCTTATTTGATCTTTAATCAAGTAATGTTTTAAATAGTGACATATTTGCTTTCATCTGTCAACACTATTCCTCTTGGGAGTGCTATATATGTATACGTGTGTGTGTGTACATTATCACAATGATTTAGGAATACTTCATTTCCTAAAGGAAAATGGATTTATTTTTACTGCCAAACTTTTAACCTTTCGTCTAGTTAAAGTTCATTTAGTTCAACCTGCTGTGCTTGGAAATAACCTGTGTATACTGTTCGTATTTGAAAGTAAAATTTACTCGAAAACGTTACATGATGTGGGACGAATACTTCTACATTCTTACAGAGAACAAACCTTGACTACATAATCACCTGTGGACATTGCCCAAATTCCCCCTCAGCCAGAGGCTGGCATATGACTGAGACTGAAGTATCTTCTAGAACTTTACACAAGAACAGAAGGCTCTTTGAAATTCCCTCTGGAGCACCGGAAGCAGAGTCAGGAAACATCTCCCTACTCTTCTACTCCATATTATTATTTATAGTAACCCTTAATATGTGTGCACACTCATGCATACACATGCACACACACATATCCCTACATGATGTTGTTGTTTAGTAACTCAGTTGTGTCCATCCGACTCTTTGTGACCCCATGGACTATAGCATGCCAGGTTTCCCTGTCCTTCACCATCTCTCAGAGTTTGCTCAAACTCATATCCACTGAATCAGTGATGCCAGCCAACCATCTTGTCCTCTTTCGTCCCCTTTTCCTCCTGCCTTCAGTCTTTTCCAGCATCAGGGTCTTTTCAATGAGTCTGCTCTTCACATCAGGTGGCCAAAGTATTCTGATCTTTAATTTTTAATCCTGTATGCTCTCTCTCCTCCTTTAAGAATTTAGACAAGAGAAAATATACACCCCTAAAAAATTTTTCTTTATGTAGTTGAAAGCAATCTGAGCAGACCTAATGCATTCTAATATCTGGAATCAGAAGGTTCCACCAGCAGCTTGAAGACAGAAAATAGTCAACAGTAATTCTCAATTCCTGCTAATCAAGATATCACATTGGAATTGTCAATGCTATGGTTTTATTTTGGGTTTCCCAGGAAGCACCAATGGTAAAGAACTCACCTGCCAATGCAGGTAGACTTAAGAGATGTGAGTTTGACCCCTGGGGTGGGAAGTTCCCCTGGAGAAAGGCACAACCACCCACTCTGGTATTCTTGCCTGGAGAATCCCATGCGCAGTAGAGCCTGGCAGGCTGCAGTAGAGCCTGGCAGTCCATAGGGTCACACAGAGTCATGACATGACTGAAGTGACTTGGCACACACACAAATTTTATTTTAAAAGACTTGTATAATACAGCCTGAAAGATTCTAGCTGAAATAAAAATGTTCCTATTAGCCATATCTTTCAAAATGAGCATTCTTAAAGAGATTGCTATGTCCACCTGGGGTAGGTTTTGTGGGGACACGCTACCACAAGGTAAGCTCCCACCTTCCTCAGCCCCTGCTACCTCATACTCACCATACTGTCCTTGTTCGTGGTTGAGGAGCCCAAGACATCCCTGAGCTTCAGATCTGCTTCCTGGGCATTTCTACTTGGATGTTCTGCAGACCATAAAAAAGAACTTTGTCCCAAACAGTCGGTTCCTCTCAGGCCCCCTTGCTCCTCCCTTGCATTGAATACCATGTCCATTGGTGCAAAAGCCTGAAACATGGAGGTCTGTCTTAAACCCCACCTCCCTTAATGCCCCTCATCCACTCAGGGACCAGGTTCTGTCTTCAATTTCCTTCCTTCAGTTTCCATTCCTGCTGTCTTCAGGCCAGAACAGTTTCTCACTTGGATGACTGGAATAGCTTCTTAACCAAGCACTGTCTAGTCTTGCCCATGCCAGTCCATTCTCCAGAGTGCCGCCAGAATACTGTTTTAAAATTGCCAACCTATTCTTGCTGGAATCCCTGACTGGTTCCAGCTGTCTGTACACATCGCCTCTGCTGTGGGAAACACTGGCTGTCACCTTTGACCCTGGGCCAGCCTCAGTGACACTTCTCCTGGCAGGCGTTCCTGATTTACATGCCCTGCCACTCTTTGCATCCCACTGCCTCTACAACCCCAGTGCCTAACAGAGCCTGCTCAACAATCATGAAATGCTCAATGACACAGAAATCATTTGAATCTAAGTCTTCTTATTTTCTTTCTCTCCCCACATTAGAATGGCCCTTTTCCTCTCTCTTACTTGCCTCATCCAAGGCTTATCAACTCTTTCTGGCTTTAGCCTCCAATCTAGTCTCCACATCTCCCATTAATTTCTAATCTATTACTGTTCTCCACCTTCAGACTCTCCAATTTAGTACATCTGGAGTGGGACCCAGAATTTGCAATTTCTAACAGATTCCCAGGAGATACTAATGCTGATGGTCTAGAGATCATTCTTTGAAAACCACTGGAGCAATGATCTCAACTGGCAGTGGGCATCAAGTATAATATATCTTGGTCCACTCCTGCTTCCTGAATCAGAATTTTGAGGGAGGTGAGATGGGCAGGCAGTTTCAACTTAAAAGTTCCCTAAGAAATCTTGATGCATCCTAGTTAAGAACCATGAACTCAGTGATTAACTCCAGGATCTCAACTTCATTTTCTTCCTAAGCCTTATTTTACACTACTCCCTCTGACTTTCTACCTTGCTCTCCAGTCATATGGAACAGCAAGCAGCATAATGATTTCACACCCTTGTTCCCTCTGAGCACTAGATTCCTTTTAGTTTTTCATTTATGCACCAGCATTCACTGGGCACCTAGCACACTCCAGGAGGCAGCGCATAGTGTGGTGAATGTGACAGACATGGCCCTGCCTCATGGAGTTCACATGTTGTTTGCTCTAAGCTTCCTTGGAACCCTCTGCCTCCCCTTCTTCATGATACAGAGAAATACTGGTTTAATGCTGCTCTCTTGATAGACGGTAAATTTCATGAAGGTAGGGACTATGGTCTGTCTGTCTTTGTAAGTGCTCAATACATGTTTGTTCAGCTTAAATTGGAAAATTCTTCCCCTGACCTAGCCCTCTTCCAAAAATCACCTCCAGAGTCCCGTCTCTCTCTATCATTCCTGACCTGCTCCAATTCTCCCCACCACCATCAGAACTGAGCACCACCTTCCCTGAGCTTACCTTCCTGCTCCCTACTCCAAGAAGATTCCTAACTCATCACTTTGACCCTTCATTCTATGTTGTTTATGGATCTGGTTCCTCCTACTAAATAAACTGTGGGCTTCTCAAGGGCAGGGACCATTTCATTTTTGCCTTTTAAACTCTGCACTTCATA